>NC_134353.1:392861844-393166010 GCF_048569485.1 Anomaloglossus baeobatrachus
TAGCTGTGCGTTTTTGATCATTAACCTGTTGCAAGACCCATGACCTGCGACTGAGACCAAGCTTTCTGACACTGGGTAGCACATTTCTCTCTAGAATCCCTTTATAGTCTTGAGATTTCATTGTACCATGAACATAACAGAGCCTCCTCTATGTTTCACAGTAGGGACAGTGTTCTTTTCTTGATATGCTTCATTTTTCAATCTGTGAACATAGAGCTGATGTGCCTTGCCAAAAAGTTCCATTTTTGTCTCATCTGTCCATAAGACATACTCCTAGAAGCTTTGTGGCTTGTCAACATGTAGTTTGGCAAATTCCAGTCTGGCTTTTTTATGATTTTTTTTTCAACAATGGTGTTCTCCTTGGTCGTCTCCCATGAAGTCCACTTTGGTTCAAACAACAACAACAGATGGTGCAATCTGACACTGATGTTCCTTGAGCTTGAAGTTCACCTTTAATGTCTTTAGAAGTTTTTCTGGTCTCTTTTGTTATCATTTGTATGATCTGTCTCTTTGATTTGCCATCAATTTAACTACTGCAGCCACGTACAGGGAGGTTGCCTACAGTCCCATTGTTACGGTTCCTGCGAGCACTGGAGACTATGTCCAGATTTCTTGCTACTGCACATGTGCGAGCGCTGCAGACTAAGTCCAGATTTCTTGCTACTGCACATGTGCGAGCACTGGAGACTAAGTCCAGATTTCTTGCTACTGCACATGTGCGAGCGCCGGAGACTAAGTCCAATCTTGGAGCCATTGCACATGTGCGGGTGACATCATCGCTGACACGAGGTCACATGTCTCTGACACCTTCTATGCCGATTGGTCGCTGGTCATGTGCTTGTGACGTCTTGCTCGGTGATAGGCCAGCATGACGTCACTCCTGTCGTTCTGGCAGCGGATTGGCTCTGGTGTCCTCCATCTTGGATGAGGCACAGAGTCTATATAAGACCCTGACACACGCCGCATGGTGCTCAGTCCTCTTGGTTCATGCATATGAGTAGACGCTCTGTGCGCGTTCCTCTAGGCATTCCTCTGTCTATGCTAGGTGAGCGCTACCGGCAGGGTAGCGTTCTTATACCTTACAGCTTCGGCTGCTGTCCGTATCCTTACCTCTTAGGGGAGCGGACATAGGCAGGTGCCTGAGGCACATGGTCTGGCTGGGCCTTGTGATTCTACTCGTAGGTGGACGTTGCCGCTAGGGTAACGTTCCTTATACTGCGTCTGGCAGTTGTTCGTATCCTCGCACACTAGGGGAGCGAACAGAGGTAGGAGCTTTGTGCGGCTTACGCTGCTGTTCGTCTCTTTTGCACCACTAGAAGAGCGGACCTAGGCAGGTGCCATATCTAGTGGTTCGTGTCCTCGCACACTAGTGGAGCGAACGCAGGTAGGAGCTTTGTGCGGCTTACGCTGCTGTTCGTCTCTTTTGCATCACTAGAAGAGCGGACCTAGGTAGGTGCCATTTCGCACACATTGCCTTTGTCTCTGTGATTGTTAACAGAGATCATTCCACACACCCTCCAAGTAAGGGAGGAATTGCTTTACTTACTTATTATATTCTTCTGTGAGTTAACAGAGGTATTGCACTCTGCCATAGTCTGCAGCAAAGTCTTTGCACGGTGGACCCTGACTGTCTGATAGTCCTTTCAGTTATTATCAGACAGCCCCCCGTAACACCCATGGATCTTAAATTTCTGAATAATATGTGCAGCTGTCACAGGAACATCAAGCTGCTTGGAGATGGTCTGATAACCCTTACCTTTATCATGCTTGTTTATAATTTTCTTTCTAATCTCCTGAGACAACTCTTTCCTCCGCTTCCTCTGGTCCATATTGAGTGTGGTACACACCATGTCACGAAACAGCACAGTGAGCATCTGTAGCCCTGTATACAGGCCCACTGACTGACTACAAGATTGTAGTCAGCTGTGATGCTAATTAGTGGACACACCTTGATTGAACATGTCCCTTTTGTCACATTATTTTCAGGAGTACCATCAGTACCATCATACCATCATAAATTCTGTGAAATCATGGTTGAAAAGCAATGTCTGACTTTCATTTGTTCATTTTCATAGATTTTTTTTTATTTATTATTACCTCTGTCAGATTCAAGTTATTTCTGTGACCATTGTGGGTATTTCTTTCATTAAATGAGAGGTGCCAACAATTTTGTGTATATATATATATATATATATATATATATTTATATATGTAAATAATGAAATGAGGTGTATCCAAACGTTTGGTCTGTACTGTATTTATATGTATGTATATATATATATATATGTATGTATATATATATATATATATATATATATATATATATACATACTGCTCAAAAAAATAAAGGGAACACTTAATCAACAGAATGGTATTCTAGTGTTCCCTTTATGTTTTAGAGCTATATATATATATATATATATATATATATATATATATACATACATATATATACATACATATATATATATATATATATACATACATATAAATACAGTACAGACCAAAAGTTTGGACACACCTCATTTCTTTATTTTCATGACTGAAAATTGATACATATATATAAATACAGTACAGACCAAAAGTTTGGACACACCTCATTTCTTTATTTTCATGACTGAAAATTGTAGATTCACATTGCAGGCATCAAAACAATGAATTAACACATATGGAATGAAATAACAAAAAAGTGGGAAACAACTGAAAATGTTCCTTATATTCTAGGTTCTTCAAAGTAGCCACCTTTTGCTTGGATTACTGCTTTGCACACTCTTGCCATTCTCTTGATGAGCTTCAAGAGGTAGTCACCAGAAATGGTCTTCCAACAGTCTTGAACGAGTTCCCAGAGATGCTTAGCACTTGATGGCCCTTTCGCCTTCACTCTGCGGTCGAGCTCACCCCAAAAAAAAAACGATAGGGTTCAGGTCTGGTGACTGTGGAGGCCAGGTCATCTGGCGTAGCACCCTATCACTTTCCTTCTTAGTCAAATAGCCCTTACACAGCCTGGAGGTGTGTTTGGGGTCATTGCCCTGTTGAAAAATAAATGATGGTCCAACTAAACGCAATGAAGTAGCATGCTGCTGCAAGATGCTGTGGTAGTCATGCTGGTTCAGTATGCCATCAATTTTGAATAAATCCCCAACAGTGTCCCCAGCAAAGCATCTCCACACCATCACACCTCCTCCTCCATGCTTCACGGTGGGAACCAGGCATGTAGAGTCCAGGCGTTCACCTTTTCTGTGTCACACAAAGACACGGTGGTTGGATCCAAAGATCTCAAATTTGGACTCATCAGACCAAAGCACAGATTTCCACTAGTCTAATGTCCATTCCTTGTATTCTTTAGCCCAAACAAGTCTCTTCTGCTTGTTTCCTGTCCTTAGCAGTGGTTTCCTAACAGCTATTTTACCATGAAGGTCTGCTGCACAAAGTCTCCCCTTAACAGTTGTTTTAGAGATTTGTCTGCTGCTAGAACTCTGTGTGGCATTGACCTGGTCTCTAATCTGAGCTGCTGTTAACCTGCGATTTCTGAGGCTGGTGACTCAGATAAACTTATTCTCCGCAGCAGAGGTGATACTTGGTCTTCCTTTCCTGGCGTGGTCCTCATGTGAGCCAGTTTCTTTGTAGCGTTTGATGGTTTTTGCCACTGCACTTGGGGACACTTTAAAAGTTTTCCCAATTTTTCGGACTGACTGACTTTCATTTCTTAAAGTAATGATGGCCACTTGTTGTTCTTAACTTAGCTGCTTTTTTCTTGCCATAATCCCAAATTCTAACAGTCTATTCAGTAGGACTATCAGCTGTGTATCCACCAGTCTTCTGCACAACATAACTGATGGTCCCAATCCTATTTATAAGGCAAGAAATCCCACTCATTAAACCTGACAAGGCACACCTGGGAAGTAAAAACCATTTCTGGTGACTACCTCTTGAAGCTCATCAAGAGAATGCCAAGAGTGTGCAAAGCAGTAATCAAAACAAAAGGTGGCTACTTTGAAGAACCTAGAATATAAGACATATTTTCAGTTGTTTCACACTTTTTTGTTAAGTATTTCATTCCACATGTGTTAATTGATAGTTTTGATGCCCTCAATGTGAATCTACAATTTTCAGAGTCATGAAAATAAAGAAAACTCTTTTAATGAGAAGATGTGTCCAAACTTTTGGTCTGTACTGTATATATATATGTATATATACAATATATTGTAACTGAAAGGTAATGTGGTGACATTAAAAAACTGTTACATAAATTAATGCTCTTTGTTGCGTAAAATGCAAAGACAACCCAGAAAAACATAATATTAGCCCCAAAGCACTAATGGCTACTGTGTAATTCCCTGTTTTACGTAATCTTGAATTATGCTGGATAAAAACATGGGTCAATTATTATTGCTAATATATTTGGTTCTTTTTCCCAGCGCACAAAGAAAGACTCTGAGGAACCACTAAGGAATTATCTTCTACCTATTTATTAATATAAAATGCCTATAAATGTAACATCTTCTTAACAACAAGTAAGAATCTTCATAATTTGCAGGTATGCCAATATTACACACTGACATTCATACAAAGTCAGTAAAAACAGCCATAGTGAGACTTGTTTAAAAAAGAAATTTAGCTAAAACATATCGAGGGGAGTGAAAAGGTTTATTTATGGGTATGCAAAGATGATTTTGACATTTCTAATACAAATCTGACTTAAAATACATTATTTACTGAAATAATATGAGCCAGATAAATAATTTTTATTCATTTGCTTTTGGGGTTTTGGCAAAGGGTGGAAATTTTATGAACCATAAAAAAATAATGAATTGATTTACAAAACTATGAGGGAGAGTATATTCTTGTATATTTTTCACTCCAGTTAAAACTTATGATTTTACAGTGTAGGCAATGTAGGCAGTTTACAGTGTAGGCAATGTAGGCAGTTTACAGTGTAGGCAATGTAGGCAGTTTACAGTGTAGGCAAATGCTGTTGCTGCATTTTAAATTTTGGACATAAATGTACATGCAGCGGCTTCACAATATAACATTTTAGTGTTATGCTACATTTTTATTCAAGGGTGGTAATTAAAATAAAATACCAAAAAAGGTTTTGCAACTATTTTACTAGTCGAATTAAACAATCATATGAACTACAGCAATACTGTTGGCTGTTGCCACAAATTAATTTCAATGCTTCTACCTACCAAGAATCATAGTTTTTTAGGTTTACAGAATGTTTACAGAATATTAAAGGAAAAATTACAAAAACTAATTTTTAATTGTTTCATTACTGTTTTGTTAGCCTAATTAACATATTGATGACTCTTGCTGCAATCTAATTTCCGTACATGCACCTACATAGCAATATACATTTTTAGGGTTAGGAATTTTTTGCTAAGGGGGACAATTTAAACAAAAAAATATCAATAACATGAATACAAAACAAAGGTAAATTTGATAGCCTAATTGTTTTATTTGTAGTATGGTATGAGCCTAACAGTCAGAGTATAATAATGAGAATGACGATGACACTAGGCATAACAACAAACAGTGCAGTAGAGTGCTGAAAATGAACCAAAAGGGCCCTAGGTCCTGCTGACAAGCAAGGCAAGCTGTATGATTGAAAGCTTGTGGCATGACAAGCATATTATAACCACTAAGCAAAGGGATAAATATTTGATAGCCAAGTTTTTAGACCCTTCCTATAAAAGCAATATTGCGGATTTTTTTTCCTGTTTCCTAAAAAAAAGCCAAATTGCCTTGTTACTATTACCTGCTCTGTCAAGCAAAATGAATGCCACCCTGATCAACAGACCCCTCTGCGATCCCTGCAGACCCAATGCTCCCATAGCTGTGCCAGTGTATGGGCTACAACAAGTAGCAGAGGCAGCAGCACCTACAGTATCTTTGACGTGATGGACCAGATATGTTATCTGTCACTGTGACTACCTGATGCAGTTTAGCAAAGACCCATTGGCAGAATAGCCAGATTCAAACATAACTAGACTGTAGAACACCACAAGTGAACAGCTTACCAGACATAATGAAAAGAAAAGCGGTGCTCGGAAATCCTGGACCAGTAACTAGGTTGAAACAATGAGCAAAAATGGAAGGGATCCAGCAACCGTCAATTAAAGATTAAACATGACATTTAATAGAAAAACATTAAACAGAAAAAGTCCATAATTACAGCATAAGTAGACCAGGTGTCCATCTACATGTTTAAGGCAGATCCCCTGCCCTTAATCATGATTAATTCTGGCTCAGATTATCTGCAGCAAACATGGAAAACCTTACATTTGTCAAAATGAGTCAGGCATGGATAAGTGCTGACATTCATTCACGTAAGGCTGAAGCCAATTATTAAATTGGCCATACCATCCACCTTCTTGACTGTCTGTTGTCCGTATTACACACAGTTGTGTTGCTGCCAGTGCCGATGATGCATGCTCAGCCGGAATCTACTCCCTTGTCTATCTTGTCACCTATACTGTGGTACACTGTAATACTGCCAAAAGTGTGATATTGTAGTCTGTTGTTAAAAAGGCTGTTGGTTACCACTGGTTATTTACGCCTAAACAGATTGATTGAGATCATTTCGACATCCAAAGGCTTTGTTTGTGTTAAAGAGCTCAAAAAGGAGTTCAATACATTATTAGCAGACTTGTGTTAATTATCTATTCTCAATGGAATTAGATGCTTTGCTGTATTTAGATCCTCATAACTAAGATCCTCCTGCCAAAACTGCCAATTTTGTGGCTCTTTTCTTTGTACCTTTTTTGTCTGAAATACTTCACAGTAGTTAAATCTCTACTAATGTACTGATCCTTCCTATGCCCTGGTTCCCAGAATTGAACTGCATATTCCCGAAGAGGCTTCACTACTGCTTTATTGCAAGGCTTCAAAATAGATTGTGATTTTTGTTATATACAGCAACAATATGCCATCAGATGATCGCAGGTTATATTCACCTAAGGCAGGGGCCGGGAAGCTTTTTGGCTGAGAGAGCCATGAACACCACATATTTGAAAATGTAATCCCGTGACAGCCATACTCACTGGGGGAGCGGTGGTGGTGTAGGAGGCAGAGTAGGCGATGCTGTAGGCACGGTGGAGGTTATGGCTCTGGGAAGAAGGGGAGAAAAAAACAAAAACCGCAGTAACAGAACCTGCCCATATTATGAGACGGTTAAGATCTATCAATTAAACTGTACTAGGGTATATGACTGCAGTCCCCAATTAATTAATACAGTAAAAACTAAATTAAGCACTTAACTTTATTGAAGGATAATCCAGTATTATGGAGTAAACCTCTTCACCCCCGGGCTATTTTTCCTTTTTCATTTTTTCCTCCCTTTCTTCCAAGAGTCAGATTTTTTTTCTTTTTCTATCAATTTAGCCATATGAGGGCTTGTTTTTTCAGGATGAGTTGTACTTTTGAATCACACCATTCATTCTGCCCCATATGGCACTGGAAAATGAGAAAAAAATTCCAAGTGCGGTGAAATTGCAAAAAAAAAAAATAGGGCAATTCCATGATTCTTTTTTGGGTTTATTATTTACCTAATTCACTATGTGGTAAAACTGACCTGGCTTTATGATTCCACAAGTCAGTACAAGTTCGTAGATACCATAAAAGTATAGTTTTTCTTTTATCCACGGTAAGTTGTAAAAAAAATCAGAAATTTATCAAAAAAAAAAGAAGTGCGCTTTTGTCGCCATTGTCGCCCGTAATGTTCTCATTTACCAGGATCTGAGGCTCAGTGAAGGCTTATTTTTTGAGTCTTGAGCGGCGGTAGATGCAATATTTTGATCGCTTGATATTGTATTTTAATACAATGTTGCAGAAGCCAAGAGAACATAATTCTGGTGTTTTGACTTTTGTCTCGATACACCGAGTATTGATCAGATTAATTGACTTGATTTTTTGATAAATCGGGTATTTCTGAATGAGGTGAAACCAAATATGTTTATTTTTTCTTTTATTATTATTAGTGTTTTATTTACAATGGGGAAAAAGGAGGGTAATTTGAACTGTTAGGGTTTTCTCTTTTTTTCATAATTTTAAAAACTTTTTAATTTTTTTTTTATTAGTCCCCTTAGGGGACATGAAGCCTGCACTGTCTGATTGCTTCTGTTGTTCAAAGCGACGCTTCAGCATCCCCCTGAACAGCAGAAATGCTGATGCCGGCGCTGTGCTGGCATTCACAGGAACTTGTTCATGAGGCCACCGATGGCGGCAGGGAATGATACAATGCCCATCTACACGCATTTGCTCACGCTGGCAGAGTAACGCGAGTCCGCTTAGAAAGGGACATATACTGTTATGAGGAGTGTGTTAAATGTGAACATAATCAGCACAGATTAAAGGGAATCTGTCAAGTGGTTCAAGAGGGCAGACTGTCAGTCCACTACATTTTCACACTGATAACACCCCCTTTCATTTATAGTAGGCTCTGGAGGAAGATTCTCAGATTCTCATCAGTTCGCAAGTATCAAGGTGCCACTTTATTCAGCCTCCTATGAGCTACGTTTCCTATACAGTGCCTTGAAAATGTATTCATACCCCATGAACATTTTCACATTTTTTTTATTACACTCATGAAATGTATTATACTGGGATTTTATGTACCATACCAACAAAATGTAGTAGCTACAGTATTTGTGAAGTGTTAAGGAAATTATAAATGGTTTTCTAAATATTCTAAAACTATAAATCTGAAAATTGTGACTTGCGTTTGTATTTAGCCCCCCTGAGTCAATACTCATAATATATATGGGACCACCTTAAGCTGCAATTACTACTGCAAGTCTTTTGGGGTATGTCTTTACCAGCTTTACACATATAGAGGATGAAATTATTTCCCATTCTTCTTTGCAAAATAGGTGTAACTGAGTGAGATTGGATGTAGATGGTCTATCAACAGTAGTTTTCACGTCTTGGCACAGATTCTGAATGGGATTTATGTCTGGATTGGATTTTAACTTTGCCATTCTCACAGATGAATATGGTTTGATTGAAACCATTCTATTATAGCTCTGGCAGTATTTTAGGGTCATTGCCTGCTGAAAGATGAATCTACACCCCAGTTTCAAGTCTGTTACAGCCACTAACAGGTTTTCCTACAGGATCGTTCTGTATTTAGCTCCCTCCATCTTCCCATCAACTCTGACCAGTTTCTCTGTCCCTGCTGAAGAAAAGCTCCCACAGCATGATTCTGCCACTGCCATCGCCATGTCTGATGCAGGAATGGTGTTTCCAAGACAAGATGATGTGTAATGTTAGTTTTCCACACAAAGAGTTTTGAATTTAGCACAAAAAGTCCTACTTTAGTCTCATCTGACTACAGGACCTTCTTCCACATGCTACATGTATCATCTGCATGTTTTTTGACAACTGAAAACAAAATTAAGGCTTATGGCTTGCTTTCAAAAACGGCTACTCCCACCTGAGCTGTGGATCTTTCATGTTCTTCTAAAGTGATTATGGGCCTCATGCTTCTCTAGTTAGTGCTTTTGTTGCCGGGGATGTCAGTTTAGGTGGATGACCATGTCTTGTTAGGTTTGTAGTTGTGCTATATTCCTTCCATTTTTGGATGATGAATTAAACAGGGCTCCATGATGTTCAGTGCTTGAGCTAATTTTTTCTACATTAACTCTGCTTTACTCCCTGATCCCTTTTATCCCTGATCTCTCTGGTGTCTACCTTGCTTTTCATGCTTTCAAACAAAAACATTGTTGGTACATGAAATCCCAGCAAAATGTGTGTGTGTGTGTGTGTGTGTGTGTGTGTGTGTGTGTGTGTGTGTGTGTGTGTAAAAGTCACAGCATGCAATAGTATTTTGTCAGCTACATCTAGTCATCCCAAACATGTTATTACAAACATCCCGGTTGGAGAACTTATTCGGTTGAAAAGGAACAGAACCAATGATAGCACATATCTAAGTGAAGCATGACATGCTTATAATAGATTGAGGAAAAGGGGTTATCTAAAGGGGTATTTAGACAGAGCAAAAATTGTAGTTACAAATATTGGTCGTAATAAATTATTAGAGGACAAAATTATGTGTAAAAGTCAGAATCAAAAAAATGTATTTAGTACAAATTATAGTCCTCAATTTGACAAAATAATAACTATCATTAAAAAATATCTTCCCATACTATCACAGGACAACACCCTAAAAAAAGTTAGTAGATGATAATGTCATCACCTTTGTGGCAAAACGGGCCCCGACACTAGCATCTATTCTTTCGCCCAGCATGTCTAAAGATTCCACACAAAAAAATCCAGTTAATAAAAATTGGTTAAAAACTACTGGATTTTTTGGCTGTGGAGGTCATATTTGTAAGTGGAGCACTTATGCAAAGAAAACCAAAACCTTTGTCTCCGTGCACAATAGAAAACAATTTCATATTACAACCTTCATTAACTTCAATACTGTTTATGTAATTTATCTAATTAGCTGAGAACTATGCTCTAAACAAGATGTAGGTTGTACAATGAATTCTTTGAAAATGAGAATTCGCAAGCATTTGTCGGATGCTGCTAATTTACCCGCGGTTGGAGCTTCAGTGGTCTCCCGACATTTTTCTAAAGTACATGGAGGCAACTTAAAAGGTTTTGCTTTCATTGGCATCGAACAGGTTTTTAAACCGGATAGAAGAGGTGATCTTCAAAAAAAAGTACTAGCAAGAGAAAGCAAGTGGATGTTCACATTAGAAACCAGAATCCAACATGGTTTCAATAGTAGAATGGATCTTGTGACTTAGTATTAAATTGTTATACCTATCATACATGCTGCTACGGTAGTTTTTCTCCATCCTTATTATTTTCCATCTTGGTTATAGATGCTTTATGTTTAGATTTATTATAGATACACAGTTTGTATGTCAAATCTTCAAACTATTTCCATATAGATAGCAACATTATTAAATTTTACTTGAATTTTTTTATTTTTTTACACATATATTTTTTATTGCACTTTTGTATCTGATATGCATATTTATGAACTCTATGTGCGTGTATTATTGACAGGTTATGTATTTATTCATGCTTATAGCCTTTTCTGAGTTACAACCATGTTCTTTGGTTGCAGGGGCTCTAATTAAGTATTTACTACATGCACCTGTTTATTTGGACTTTTCACCATAGTTTCTATGGGATTAGCTGTGTATATAGAGGCCCCTTCACACTAGAACATCAGTTTTGGCTTGGACCATGAGGAAGGCAGCTAGTACCGCCGAAACGCGTCTTCCGTATCTGCATTTTAATATGACAGGAGCCCTGGAATATTTTTAATAATATTTAAAATAGGAAAAAAAATGTTACTGTCGCCTGGACTTCGGACTTTATTGCTGGATCTATTTCTTTTTTTGCACAAATTATTGGATGGTCTCCCAGTCCGGATTGATGTACCACAGAAGTAACCAGAAGGATTCAGTTTTTCCAGTACATATTTATATATGTATATAAAAGTTCATGAGGTATGAATTTTTTTTCAAGGCACTGTAGATGGCTTGGGAAGGTTGATATTCCTGATAGATTCCCTATAAAAGCATGAAGGTATTTATTACGACACTAGATTATGTAGCAGATGCTGAATAACATACACACGTGGTCAAAATTGTTGGTACCCCTCGTTTAATGAAAGAAAAACCCACACTTGTCACAGAAATAACTTGAATCTGACAAAAGTAATAATAAATAAAAAATCTTTGAATATTTTGTACATTTATTTACTTTTTATATATCTTGTGAGTTATTTCTGCACTAAATGTGTTGTATGCTTATAAACGAAATTATTTTCCACGTTGTTTTTTTTTATTATTTATAGGCATAGCTATATACTGCTACCATCTAGTGCAGGGGTCTCAAACACGCGGCCCGCGGGCCGCATGCGGCCCTTCAGGCTGCTTCTTCCGGCCCCCAGCCCCGTGCCCCTGGTCACTATTGCGGCCGGTGCAGGGGCTGCAGCCGCTGTCTGCACTTTGTTAGATGAGTGTTTTGCCGGCGCTGAGTTCTCAGAGGCAAGGACTGTGCGCGCGCAGCGCCGGCAAAACAACCATCTGATCTGACATAAATCGCTGCCAGGGGCTGCGGTCCCTGCACCGGCCGCGATAGTCACCGGGGCACGGCCTGCAGACAGCGAGAAGCAGAGGTGAGGAGCCGAGGGAGCGCGGGACAGGTGAGAAGAATGGTGTGTTTTTATTTTTTGTGTATGTGAAAGACGGCACATTAACCCCTTAGCGACGACCTATGACGTACTGGGTACATCATGGCTCCCTGGTACTTAAGGACCCATGACATACCCAGTACGTCATGGTGAAATCGCGGCCCCGATGGCTGTGATCGCTGTTTGCATTGCAAATAGCAAATACCTTAGATTCGGGGAGGAGGGGACCTCAGGAGGGGTGGCGTCTCCTCCCCGGACCTACGGAGGCTGTGATTGGCTGTGCGGCGTTCGTCAGCCAATCACAGCCACTGTAATGTTTCAGCCATTGAAAATGGCTGTAACATTGAAATCCAGCCCTGATCAGTGCATATGTAGCACCGATCATTGGCTGGAGCTGGGTGACCTCAGTTTCACCCGCCCCCAGTTCTGATTGGAGAGACTGGCCTTGTGACCGATCTGTCCAATCACTGTGGATCTGGTGCCAGAGACAGCCCCCTCAGCTTCACTCCAGCGTCTGTGGGTGGAAGGAAGCCGAGAGCGATCGGTAAATTATAGCGCCCCCTTTCACAGGCCGCCGCCACTGCCCCCCCCCCATTACTACAGGATGGGGACATGACTATAGAATAGGGACAAGGTGGGCATATGTCTATAGAATAGGGACAAGGTGGGCACATGACTATAGGATGGGGACAAGGTGGGCACATGACTATAGAATAGTGACAAGGTGGGCACATGTCTATAGGATGGAGACAAGGTGGGCACATGACTATAGCATGGGGACAAGGTGGGCACATGACTATAGGATGGGGACAAGGTGGGCACATGACTATAGAATAGGGACAAGGTGGGCACATGACTATAGAATAGGGACAAGGTGGGCACATGTCTATAGAATAGGGACAAGGTGGGCACATGTCTATAGAATAGGGACAAGGTGGGCACATGTCTATAGAATAGGGACAAGGTGGGCACATGACTATAGGATGGGGACAAGGTGGGCACATGACTATAGGGTGGGGAGAACGTGGGCACATGTCTATAGAATAGGGACAAGGTTGGCACATGTCTATAGAATAGGGACAAGGTGGGCACATGTCTAAAGAATAGGGACAAGGTGGGCACATGACTATAGGATGGGGAGAAGGTGGGCACATGTCTATAGGATGGGGAGAAGGTGGGCACATGTCTATAGAAAAGGGACAAGGTTGGCACATGTCTATAGGATGGGGAGAAGGTGGGCACATGTCTATAGGATGGGGAGAAGGTGGGCACATGTCTATAGAATAGGGACAAGGTGGGAACATGATTATAGGATGGGGAGAAGGTGGGCACATGTCTATAGGATGGGGAGAAGGTGGGCACATGTCTATAGAATAGGGACAAGGTGGGCACATGTCTATAGAATAGGGACAAGGTTGGCACATGTCTATAGAATAGGGACAAGGTGGGCACATGTCTATAGAATAGGGACAAGGTGGGCACATGACTATAGGATGGGGACAAGGTGGGCACATGACTATAGGATGGGGAGAAGGTGGGCACATGTCTATAGAATAGGGACAAGGTTGGCACATGTCTATAGAATAGGGACAAGGTGGGCACATGTCTATAGAATAGGGACAAGGTGGGCACATGACTATAGGATGGGGACAAGGTGGGCACATGACTATAGAATAGGGACAAGGTGGGCACATGACAATAGAATAGGGACAAGGTGGGCACATGACTATAGGATGGGGACATTACTAAAAGATGGGGACATTAAAAGGATGGGCATAATACTATTGGATGGGGACATTACTATAGAAAAGGGACAAGGCTGGGGTCATTACTATAGGATGGGGACAAGGTGGGCACATTACTATAGGATAGGGAACATTACTAAAAGATGTTGGCCAAAATTTCTATATAGTGATAATTGTAACATTATTAGTTACAAGAAAGGGATAAAATGTAAAAAAAAAACAAAATAAGGCATGACTTTTTTTAACATCAATTTTTTTTTTTTTTTTTTTTTTTTTTTTTAGATTTAACTAAAGAATGTGCACATTTGTTATAATAAACAAGTGAAAAATGTTGAAAATCATTCATCCACAGGTGTGTAAAAAATATATATGGTACCAATAAAAATGTCACTTTGTCCTGCAAAGAATGCGGCCCCCCAAATTATTTTTTTCTTCTGTGCGGCCCATACACCCAGCCAAGTTTGAGACCCTTAATCTAGTGGAAGAACAGCATAATTACCTTTTGAAATTTGGTTTTATTTTTACCAGTGTTCATTTTGGTGTTACTTTGTTTAAATATAGTCCAGGATTGTTCAGTTTATTCTGTCAGTGTCTCCTTGTATTTTATAAAAAAAAATAATAATAAAATGTACTATTTGTTCAATTTAAGTTTTCTCACTCCATTTTCTTTGGGGATTTATTTAACATATGATTAGTTCTGCAGATTCTTCATGCACTGATATTTTCCATGATAGTGCCACTATCATGGAAGATATCAGTGCATGAAGAATTCCCTTTCTCTTTTCCCTCCCTGGGCCTCCTGATGATCCGATTAGCGGGCGGAGAAACGCAGAGGCGGTGTGGTGCATTATGCACTTATTTTAAGGGAAGTGATCATTTAGTAAATAAGCATCTTTTATTATATTTATGGTGCAGAACTGGGATTGGACCAGAATATAGAGGTGGTGTGGTAACCATCATTAATAAGGGAAATGGTTTTCATATTGTTTATTTAGCACTGGGTGGTATCAGGTGCTAATTTAAGGTGTACGCCTATTATTAATGTATGGCTACAGTTTCTTCTACAACCAATGTGATTGTCATTTTGTATTGTGTGGTCACTGTACATCTGCTTCGTTTGTTGATCAGCATCTATTAAGGCCTCTTTCACACGTCCGTCAAAATCACGCACGTTTTTCACGGACGTGTCAAAGGTGCGTATTGCCCTCCGTGAGCCGTGTTTATGGCACACGTGTGTTCTCCCTGTGTTATCCGTGAAAACACACGAAGAATGGGAACTTTCTGCTCACCTGTCCCTGGTGTTGCTGCCCGTGGTGCTGATCTTCGTTCTCCGGTCCTGCCGACTCCCCGCTGCTGCTGCTTCCGACCCGCAATGAAGTGAATATGCAATCAGCATAATGAGCGGCGGTCGTAAGCAAGTGACAGCAACGGCAGAGACAGGAGGGCTGGAGAAGGTGAGTAAAGTATTTTTATTTTTTTTCTCAGACATGTGTGTTTTCTCCGGTGCGTGTCACACGGAACACATCCTTGTGGTCCATTTGCGTTCCGTGTGACATCCGTGATGCCGAAGAAAAACAGACATGTCTACTTGTGGAGCACACGGGCACACGTATGCTCTACACAGACACACGGTCCATGGCAGAACACGCACGTGAGCGCAGACCCATTGATTTTAATGGGTCTACGTGTGCCTGTGTCTCCGGTACGTGACGAAATGGACCAAACACGTACCGGAGACACGGACGTGTGAAAGAGGCCCAAGACTGCCAGTTTTCTTCTATGACTATTATGGTTGTCATATTGTATAGTGTGATTACTGTATAATTGTTTTGCTTTTTTGCCTTTTTTGCTCAGCATCTATTAAGATTGCTAGTTTAAATAAAATATCTGTCAATATTGGTTGTGATATTAGTAGTCAGTGCATGGTCATATATTAAGAGGCGTAACACAGTCCTTTATGATAGGGCCAGTCAAGGGTGAGTGAGGGAGAGTCGACGTGGAACAGGGGCGCCCGGTAAATTAGGGTGTCATACCCTCCGTTGACAGATAGGGGTCAGATTCAGTTATTGAAATAGGGTTATCAGGCTGACCTGAGATAATTGTCTCTGTGATATCCTCACCCCCTTTTATTAGTATTTGATTGTGTGGGTGTTCACCTGGGCAGTTTTTAATAATTAGTATGGAATAAAGATATTTTTAAAGGGATTTGGTAAATTCACGTTAATTAGTTTTTGGACATTCCCAATACTATTTGGAATTGGTAAGCCAACCTAATAAACACTGAGCTATTAGGGCATGTTAGAACAGATTGTAATTTGTGGTATACAGGAAGAAAAAAGATTTTTCAAACACCAGGAGCAAAACTACAACAATGCTAATTATATGGTAAATAGTTGCAAGTGAAGTCTCACACTCAAAGATGTAGTGTATGGTGACATATAAAGCTTGAAAGTCAAAAGTACAAAACATGGTCACCATTTTGCTTGCCACTGTAAGAATATTAAAGCTGAAACTTTGTCTCCCAGTTTTGTTCTACTGTTGAAGAACGAAAATCCTGTTAAAATTCTTAGTGATGGGGTGGTGGTCAGTGTTTTCTGGGGATTTATATCAGACAGGATATTTAAGATGCACAGGACAGTACGCCTGATGCTTTAGCTGTAATAAACGAGAGGCGTATCTTGGGGTGGCTGGCGGGGCATTTGCCCTGGGCGCAGCTGTCAGGGGGGCACTGTCAGGTTGCCTGATGCAGCGCTCTGTGAGTCTCCCAGGAGACTGTGTTTTACTGTCTCCAATAGTGGGAGCTATTCTCGGAGTCCAGCAGTCAAGCTGACAGCCGGAGTCAGAGAAAGTGTGGAGCGTGGCTCCCTGTGATCAATTGATGGTCGGCGGTAGCTTTGTGCGACCTGTGCAGTGGCACAGAGCGCCGGCCGACAGACAGCACTGGGGGAAGTCTCCCCCCCTGCACGATCTCCTGTCAGATTGCAGTTGGAAGCAGTGAGATGGGGGAGGGCCTGCACGGCACTGAGGAGGCTGCATACTGCCATGTGCTCAGCCTCTCACCCTCCCATCCTGTACACTCAGACCTTTGTGCTCACCTGTTTATGTCTAGCACCGCAGGGGAGACAGAAGATGAGAATGAAGCCTGCGCTGATTGATCACACATTAACCAGTCAGTGCCCGGCTGCTTTCTGCTGTAGCCCTTGAGCTCAGCAGCTGCATCCATCTTACATGAGGAGGGAGTGTCAGTCAGGAACATCTGCTCCACCTGATCTTACAGGTGCGACTAAGCAGCAGGTACTTATATATGAGCTAAGTGTGTTTATAGCTTATATATACCACTATATATCTAATGTATTAGTGACTTTAATGTTCAGTGTATGTGTGCCATATATGCCCAGTGTAAGAGTGCTGTATACCGGGTGTGAGTAATGTGTATGGTGTGTGAATGCTGTATACCATGTGTGAGTGCTGTACATGGTATGTGAGTGCTGTGTACGGTGTGTGAGTGCTGTATACCGTGTGTGAGTGCTGTATACCGTGTGTGAGTGCTGTGTACGGTGTGAATTCTGTATACCATTTGTGAGTGCTGTGTACTGGGTTTGAGTGCTGTGTACTGGGTGTGAGTGCTGTGTACTGGGTGTGAGTGCTGTACACCAGGTGTGAGTGCTGTACACTGGGTGTGAGGGCTGCACATGGCATGTGAGTGCTGCATACGGCATTTCGCGTGAACGAGTTCTGTATACAAGGTGTGACTGTGTACGGGGTGTGAGTACTGTTTTTGGCATGTGTGAGTGATGTCTACAGTATATAGCATGTCCAATGCATGTGTTCTATATATGGCCAGTGTGTGTCGTGTGCAGTATACAATATGACTAGTGTGTCAAGACTGTGTGCAGTATACGCCCATTGTGTGAGTACAGCCAGTGTGTCGGAGCTGTGTGCTGTCTACTGCCAGTGTGTCAGAGTTGTGTGTGGTACACAGTCAGTATATCATGGCTCTGTGCGGTATACGGTAAGTGTATCATGGCTGTGTGCAGTATATGGCCAGTGTGTCAGAGCTGTGTGCGGTATACGGTCAGTGTGTTATGGCTGTGTGCGGTATATGGCCAGTGTGTCATGGCTGTGTGTGGTATATGGCCAGTGTATCATGGCTGTATATGGTCAGTGTGTGAGAGCTGTGGGCAGTATACATCCAGTGTATCATGGCTGTGTGCGGTGTCCAGCCAGTGTGTCAGAGATGTGTGTGGTATACAGCCAGTGTGTCAGAACTGTGTGTGGTATATGGCCAGTGTGACAGAGCTGTGTGCGGTATGCAGTATATGACCAGTGTGTCTGATCATCCGTGGTCCGGCACCTGGAACCCTTGGCAATTGGCTGTTTTAAAGGGACCCTGTCAGGTGCAAAATGCACCCAGGACCACGAGCAGTTCTGGGTGCATATTGCTAATCCCTGCCTAACTGTCCCTGTATACACTAGCATAGATAAAAAGATCTTTAGAAAAAGTATTTCTAAAGATGTTTTATCGTATGCTAATGAGCGAGGGGTCTAGTCCCAAAGGAGTTACTTCCCGTGCTAGTCGAGGCCCGATTAGCATGTTAGTATGCCCATGTGGGCCCCTGTGGGTGTGCTATCATGCTAATGAATGTGCAGTGTCAGAGAATGATCTCACTCACCTCTCCACTGCCATCGCCACCCACCACTGGATTTCGGTTCAGTGCGCATGACTCTGGAGTTTTTGTCATGCGCACTACTTCAGTTTGAAGCCAGGATACGTACACCTGGCTTCATAGTGCATATGACCGAAACTCCGGGGGCATGCGCACTGAGCCGAAATACAGCATCAGACGCAATGGCAGCATCGCATACGATAAAACCTCTTTAGAAATACTTTTTCTAAAGCTCGGTTTATCTATGCTACTAGATACAGGAACAGTTAGGCAGGGATTAGCAATATGTACCACAACTGCTTGTGGTCTGGGGCGCATAATGGACCTGACAGGTTCAATTAAATGTCGACGACAGCAGCGGACGGCCAGAATGCTCACTTCCAGATCTGCCCTGTCTCTTGATAGTGGCTGCAGCTGGGTACTGCACATCTGCTCCCATGCTAATCAATGAGGTGGATGTGCAGTACCTGGCATACTTGTGCTCACATGACCCTCCACTATTGCCACTGGCATGTGAGAATCCTAAAAGTGTGCAGAGCATGCGCTGTGAGAATTCAGAAACCTGCAGTCATCTAGAGTGACTGCAGACTTTCATCATAAAAAATTAAAATTAAGCAGTGTAGCCCAATCCTAACAGCGTATAATATACTCGCTGTCAGGATTCAGCTCCACTCGCTGTTTCCTGCCGTCATCATATGGCCGCTCCACTCATATGCGTGAAGATTGAGTTAGGAAGAGCAGCTCGTCTGCACCTGACTAAGTGTGCAAATCCTATATGAATGAGCGGTCACATGATGACTACCCAAACCGCGGGGCGGAGGAACGCCAAACAGGATTCTTGCCCCGGGTGCCAAAAAACCTTGATACACCTCTGAATAAACTGATGTTTGTGCCAGACCTAAAGCTTCTCATCAGGCCTCAGAGGGTTATCTCCTGTCTAACGAGATTCCCTCAAAACCTTGGACCCACTTGTCCATGGATGTTGTCACTGATTTACCTAGTTCTGGTGGTAATACCGTTGTGTGGGTGGTGATGAACTGTTTCAGCAAGATGGTTCCTAAGTTTCCTACAGAGTTTAGCTACATTGTTCACATATTGTTAGACTACATGTTTTTCCCAAAAATATTATATACGATAGAAGAGCTCAGATAATGGTTAATGTTTAGTGTAGTTGTTGCTCCAGATTGGGTTTCAAGTTGTCATTTTTCTGAGGCTATCACCCTGAGACAAAGGCCAGAATCACACTTGCTAGTGCATCGCGTGTAACTCGCGTGAGTCTCTCATGGTAGAACCCGGCATGGCCGCACACTATGCATACAGGAGCGTCTGAGCTGCATAGAGATACATGCAACCGACCCGCTCCTGTCAGGAGAGTGTGCGGCCATGCCGGGTTCTACCATGAGAGACTCACGCGAGTTACACGCGAGGCACTAGCAAGTGTGATTCTGGCCTAATGGGCAGACTGAGAGGATGAACCAAGAGATAGAGCAATACTTGACTTGTTTTGTTTAATCTAGTCAGGAAGACTGGGTGGAGTTTTTGCCCCTTGTTAAATTTGCTTTAAAGAATTATGCTTCCACACCTAGCATAGAATCACTTTTTTTTGTGTTGTGGCGGTTTTCATCCAGTTTTTGGGAATTTTTCTGGATTCCAGTCAACCATGCCTGAGGAGGAGAAATTTTCTTCCTGTGTGATTAAAGTCTGGAAAAAGGTCAAAAGGGTTTTTTTGGTTGCTAGTGATTGGGCCCAAAAAGGCGCAAACCGCAGATGTAAAGTGGTTTCTGTATTTAGTGTGGGGGAGTTTGTGTCATGGTTCTCTAAAAATAGGTCTTTTTAGGATTACAGAAGTTTTGAATTCTGTAACGATTACGCTTCAGCTCCCCATAGCTTAGAAAATCAACAGCTCATTACATTCTTCTCTTCTGAAGAGATTTGTGTAGATGCCTAGTCTTCGTGACATTAATAAGGATCTAGAGGAGGATCAGGAGTATGAAGTGGAGCGAATTCTGGGATCCAGGTGTCTCTGGGGCTGTTTGCAGTATCTAATTAATTGGAAGGATTACGGTTCTGAGGATAATCCCTGGGTCAATTCGGAGTACATTAATGCTGATCATCTGATAGGAGAGTTGTAACATCTGCCTGGATCAACAGACTCAGGGGGATGTAATGGACAGACTAGAGGGAAGCCACTCACCAAGCAGGACCCCAAGAACCCTGAAACCCTTTAACCCCTATACAGGGATTTGGAATTACACAGGGCCCTGGAGATCATTACCTGTGGAAGGCTGCAGTCCGATGAGAGTAGTCGTCAGGCAGGGTCAAACCAGGAATAGCAGAACAGGGACAGAATCGGCAGACAAGGACGTAATCAGAAAATGGAGCAGAGGTCAAATCCGGATCGGGCAGAGAGGTACAAAAAAAGCAGACAGAAGGGTAGTCAGAAAACATGCAGAAGTCAGCACACAGGAATCACAAAACAGAATAGGGCGGACCAGGAGCCAGGATATCAGAACTATCTCTGACAGTGGTCATGTGACAGGAGGGGGAATAAGAAGGGTGTGGTATCTTCCCATTGGCTGTAGCTGAATGCTGGCAACTTCAGCTGGAAGACACACGCCACCCACAGTCAGCCAGCGGTACTGCAGATCCCAAGATAACCCAGCCCAGTGGATGATCGGAGCCTGCGCCCACTGGTGCCGCTGGCATCAACTCCTCTCCCATCACCAGCATCATCCACAGAAGGAACACGGCGTCGCCTGGCGATCGGAGCAGAAGTCGCTGGAGCAGACTCCGGCGGTGATGTAACAAGAGTTCCATCAGCGTCATCTGTGATTGGGAATTTCTTAGAGTCTAGTGGCCCCTCGAAAAAGGTAGGCTACTGTCATGACTCCACTCTGGGGTTCAAACAGTGATCTCTGGTTCTTGGTTCATTTCCCTCTTGGTTGCACTGTGCCGACGCTGCTCGGATCTGGACCTTCAGGGGTGGTCGCTCGAGGGTCTCCAGACCCGGGGGTCTCGCGGACACGCCGAATAAAATGGGGGACGTAGATGTATGGGCTAGGCCGTAATAGGTTCGTGATGCCACCCATGGTGTGTGGTGAGGTGGAACACCACCGCTGCTGCTACGGGGCACCCGGGGGAGATGTTGTGCAGCAAGATGTTAACACCTCCGTGGGCAGGGATGCTGGCCACGGGACCCAATGGCTCTGGTGCAGGGAGAATGACGACCGCAGGGGGTACTGGTGTACTCACTGTTAGCAAAACACCCAAGTCTCTGGTAAACCAAGGTGGTGGTGGCCGGTGCTGCGGCCGGTTGCGTTCGTGATCCCCCACCCGCCTGGAGGTCTCTATCCTTTTCCTGCACCGTTGTATAAGGTGGACTTTCCCAGTATAAAACTCAGGAGTCCGCTCCCGGCTGGATGTAGCCTAAGGAGCCGTGCCCGCAGACGCTGGCCCGTGGGATCTATGGGCCTTGGCGGTAACCTCTTATCCCTAATCGGTGGGCTGTTGACTTCTATGAGGGACTTTGGGTAGGACAGGACCTCTAGTTTTGGCCTCAATTGGTTAATTAACCAGTTCCACTTGTTTCTGGTTCCTGGCTTCAGGGTCCGAGTACCCCCCTTTGTGCTACAGTTTCCAGGTCGGTTCCCCGTGTCAGTACCGGCGGGCTACAACCTTGGCCCGGTCCATCTCGGTTCCACCGAGCTGTCTTCCTGTCTCATGCTGACGGAGACCACCGTCTGCCTCCTAGCCAAGGCACCAGGACTCCTACCCTGGCACGCTCAACTTGGACTTGACTGCTGGAGCTACCCCTAGCTCCAGCCCACAATCCTTTCCAAACTGATCTTCAGACTCGACTCAACTGACTGTTTTTCCCGCCCCGGGCTGTCTGGACCCCTGCGTGGGCATGTCCCAAATGCCTGGTCACGCCCACTGGTGTGTCTGTCTGTCTCTAAGGGGGGTGACTAGGGTTTTCTGGTTGATGTGTGTTTCCTAGTGAGGGAAGGTGTTATGCAGGGGCCTATTTGTGACTACCTGGTTTTGCCAGGGTGTCACAGCACCACAGTCTGTTTTGTGTTGGTCCATGTTACGTCACCACCAGAGTCCGCTCCAGCGACTTCTGCTCCGATCTCCAGGCGACGCCGTGTTCCTACCGTGGATGGTGCTGGTGATGGGAGAGGAGTCGATGCCAGCGGCACCGGTGGGAGCAGGCTCTGATCATCCACTGGGCTGGGTTATCTTGGGATCTGCAGTATCACTAGCTGACTGTGGGTGGTGTGTGTCTTCCAGCTGAAGTTGCCAGCGTTCAGCTACAGCCAATGGGAAGACATCACACCCTTCTTAGTTCCCCTCCTGTCTGCTGACCTCTGCCAGAGATAGTTCTGTGTTCCTGGCTTCTGGTCCGCCCTATTCTGTTTTGTGATTCCTGTGTGCTGACTTCTGTTTGGTTTCTGACTACCCTCCTGCCTGTTTTTGTACCTCTCTGCCCCATCCGGATTTGACCTCTGCTTTGTTTCCTGATTACGTCCTTGCCTGCCGATTCTGTGCCTGTTTTGCATTTCCCGGTTTGACCCTGCCTGACGACTACTCTCATCGGACTGCAGCCTTCCACAGGTAGTGATCTCAAGGGCCCTATGTAATTCCAAATCCCTGTATAAGGGTTAAAGGGTTTCAGGGTTCTGGGGGTCCTGCTTGGTGAGTGGCTTCCCTCTAGCCTATCCATTACATCCCATCTGAGTCTGTTGATCCAGGCAGGCGTTACAGTCCATCTGCAAAAGGATCTCTTGTCTTTCTTATTCTTTGCCTTCCTGTTTCAATTCTATACAGGTGTGTACACTTTCTCACTTGGTTTGCCCAATCACATTTTGAGAGGGGCTATATATACTTGCTATTCATCACATGCTGGCTATATTTCAGTGTTGGCTATATTTCTGGATGGATGGTTCCCTGGAGTCCCAGCTCCTCGGTTTGGCTTTTCTTAAGGAGTCATTGTTACTGCATACATTGTTTCCTGCAGTTTGTTTGTGTGAAAAAATTAATAGCAAGGTTCTTTAGTCTAGTACATATCAGTGTGCGTATTGTTGAATTAGTGCTAAAAATGATCTAGGTGTGATATGTCACATTGGCTTCTGTGCATTTAGTGAGCACCAATGTTTTGAATGTGAAAATAATTTGTTCTGTAAATATGGACAGTTTTATTTTGTAGGTTCCGCACAATGACATCTAAGATGAATCAGACATCACCAATGCAATTCCTCCTTTTAGGCCTTTCCCACTATCCAAATCTCCAGCCTTTCTTCTTTACAGTATTCCTACTAATCTACTTGATGGCATTTACAGGAAATATTCTGATTACCGTGGTCATTACCGTTGATCCTCGTCTCCACACCCCAATGTATTTTTTTCTTGTTAATCTTTCAATCTTAGATATTTGTTGCACAACTGCGGCTATCCCTAAAATGCTCCAGATACTTGTAATAGATAAGAAGGATATCTCCTACTCTAGTTGTATCTCTCAATTATATCTCTTTACTGCCGCTCTAAGTACGGAACTGATTCTTCTAACAGTTATGGCTTATGACCGATATGTGGCAATCTGCTTCCCTTTACGTTACAAGACAATAATGAGCAGAGCAGCCTGTGCATGTCTGGCTGGCACAGCCTGGATCCTAGGGTCTGTGAACTCAATGACACATACATGCCTTATATTAAAACTTTCTTTCAAGGAAATAAATATCATAGATCACTTTTTCTGTGAAATTCCACCAGTACTAAAGTTGGCAAATTCAGACACATACGTTAATAATGTTGTCATTGTGGCCTCTGATGTCTTGCTTGGAATGATATGTTTCATACTGACTGTTATTTCATATACATATATCATCTCCACCATTATGAAAATCAAATCCGCCGATAAGAAGAAGAAGGCCTTTTCCACCTGTGCCTCTCACCTCACAGTAGTGACTATCTTCTATGGTGGTGTGATTTATACATATGTGCGACCTGCATTCAGCAACCACTTGGAAGCTGACAAAGTTGTATCTGCTCTTTATGCCATAGCATCTCCAGTGTTAAACCCAATTATATATAGCCTGAGAAACAAAGAGGTGATTAATGCAATCCATAAAACATTTGCTAAAAAAAGATCATGGCAAAAATGAGAAGTTACTTGCTAATCAGCCACATCAGTCTCAGTGTAAGGGATCATTCAGACGAGCGTGTTAAGCGTCCATGTGCTTTCCATATGCAGAATAGGATCGTCAGGCAGCATCTCTGCTTCTCTGTCTTCATATTTTCAGTACTTATGAGCACTTGGACTGTTTACACCAGAGCCTGTGGTTTTCATGTTCACTGTGGTGATTATGATCACAATATATTCTAATGAATTTTTTTTGACGTTTTTCATGAGGATGAAACTAAATATCATTGATAAAAGAATTACTTGAAAAGGACGTTTTTCTTTCCGTTTTGTTACTTGATCTACATTGATCAGTACCTTGTGTCAGAGTCGCCCATTATAAGTCAATAGATGTGCAAAAACCTGATCACATATAGTATATCACGAAAGTTAATACATCCCTCACATTTCTGTAAAAAATGTATTATATCTTTTAATGGGACAACACTGAATATACACTGTGTGCAGAATTATTAAGCAAGTTGTATTTTAGAGGATGTTTTTTATTATTGATCAACAACTATGTTCTCAATCAACCCAAAAGACTCATAAATGCAAAAGCTTAATATTTTTGGAAGTTGGAGTGGGGTTTTTATTAGATTTGGCTATCTTAGCAGGATATCTGTTTGTGCAGGTAACTATTTCTGTGCAAAATTATTAGGCAACTTAATAAAAACCAAATATATTCCCATCTCACTTGATTATTTTCACCAGGTAAACCAATATACTGCACAAAATTAAGAAATAAACATTTCTGACATGCAGAAACAAAACCCCCAAAAATTAGTGACCAATATAGCCACCTTTCTTTATGATGACACTCAACAGCCTACCATCCATAGATTCTGTCAGTTGCTTGATCTGTTTATGATAAACATTGCGTGCAGCAGCCTCCACAGCCTCCCAGACACTGTTCTACGATGTGTACTGTTTTCCCTCCCTGTTGATCTTACATTTTATGAGGGACCACAGGTTCTCTATGGGGTTCAGATAAGGTGAACAAGGGGGCGATGTCATTATTTTTTCATCTTTTAGACCTGTACTGGCCAGCCACGCTGTGGAGTAGTTGGATGCATGTGATGGAGCATTGTCCGGCATGAAAATCGTGGTTTTTCTTGAAAGATACCGACTTCTTCCTGTACCACTGCTTGAAGAAGTTGTCTTCCAGAAACTGGCAGTAGGTCTGGGAGTTGAACCATCCATCTGGCCCATCAAGAGTCACTTTCATTTCATCAGTCCTTAAAACCTTTGAAAAATCAGTGTTAAGATATTTCATAGCTCAGTCTTGATGTTTTATCTTATGTTTCTTCTTCAAAGGTGGTCGTTCTTCAGCCTTCGTTACCTTGGCCATGTCCTTGAGTGTGGCACCTTGTGCTTTTTGATACTCCAGCTCTGAAATATGGCCAAACTGGTGCAAATGGCATCTTGGCAGCTTCACACTTGATTTTCCTCAATTCACGGGCAGTTATTTTGTGCCTTTTTCGCCCAACACACTTCATGCGACCCTGTTGGTTATTTGCCATGAAACGCTTGCTTGTTCGGTGATCACACTTCAAACGTTTGGCAATTTCAAGACTGCTGCATCCCTCTGAAAGACATCTCACAATTTTGGACTTTTCAGAGCCAGTCAAATCTCTCTTCTGAACCATTTTGCCAAAGGAAAGGAAGCTGCCTAATAATTAAGCACACCTTATATAGGGTGTTGATGCCATTACACCACACCCCTCATCCTTACAGAGATGCACATCACCTGATTTACTTAATTGGTAGTTGGCTCTCAAGTCTAAACAGCTTGGAGTAGGACAACATGTATAAAAATTATCAGGTGATCAAAATACTAATTTGCCTAATAATTCTGCACACAACGTATGACATTTTGATACAATGTAAAGTAGTCATTGTACGGCCTGCAAAACAGTGTAAATTTGGTGTGTCCTCTAAATAACTCAACACACAGTCATTAATATCTAAACCACTGGCAACAAGCGAGTACATCACTGTGAATATGTGCAAATTGTGCCCAAGTAGCAATTTTCCTTCCCCTGTGTCAGGTGACTGATTAGTAGAGATGAGCGATGTTCGAGATTCGAGATTCACCAATTTCATGTTCGAGTGATTTTGGGGGGTGCTCGAGATCGAACTCGAACTTTTTGCTAAAAGCTCGACAGCTCGAGTTACGTTCGATAACGGTTCGATCAGCAAAAAGCCTAGCTAGTTACTAGCTGGCTTTTCACTGTAATAGTGTGAGTCACTCTGTGATTCACACTATTATCAAATTTCATCGTATAGTGTGCGGGGAGGACACGTTTAGATCTGTGCTGCTGGGAGAATGGCGATCGCCATTTTTTTTTTTTCCTAAGTGCGCGTGCAGTGGGGCGGGCCAGCATGTCAGCCAATCCCAGACACACACAGAGCTAAGTGTACTTTTTGCCAGACAAGCAAGGGTATGTGTCATAGGCTGTGAATCTCACATGTCCTTGCCTTATAAAATACGGCCATTTCCCCTTTGTGCGTGTGGGTGACAGTCACTGCTCACGCAGCTCCTGTCGCCACTCCTGCTGTGTATGCTACACACACAGCGCTGTACAGATTAGGGACAGAGGTTTATTTCAGCCTTTTTCAAGGCTGATTTCCTGGGGCTGAGAGCCATAGCTGACAGGCAGGTCCGTGGAAATGCTGTATACAGCTTTAGATAGCATCTGTGTACCTAAGCTCAGGGAATTCATTGCTGCATTTCATCATTAGGAGGGATAGAAAGTGAGGCTTCCTTTCCTGTCCACTGACCCACAGAACCCGGCCACTGTACCCACCTGCCCACTTTTGCCACACTATTTTTATAGAAAACAGTGCTGAAACTTAGTGGCATCCAAAAAGTGACTGCTATACTCCATTGTTGTCCCACTGGTGCCAAGCAATTTCCAGCACCTATGCATTCTACCCTCCTGCCCATGTTTGCTATGCTATTTTAATAGAAAAAAGTGCTGAAACTTAGTGGCATCCACAAATTGTCTGCTATACTAATTTAGTGTCCCACTTGTGCCAAGCAAGTCCCACCACCTCTGCATTCTACCCTCATGCACATTTTGCTACGCTATTTTTATAGCAAAAAGTGCTGAAACTTAGTGGCATCCACAAAGTGTCTGCTATACTAATTTAGTGTCCCACTTGTGCCAAGCAAGTACCACCACCTCTGCATTCTACCCTCATGCAGATTTTGCTACGCTACTTTTATAGCAAAAAGTGCTGAAACTTAGTGGCATCCTCAAAGTGTCTGCTATACTAATTTAGTGTCCCACTTGTGCCAAGCAAGTCCCACCACCTCTGCATTCTACCCTCATGCACATTTTGCTACGCTATTTTTATAGCAAAAAGTGCTGAAACTTAGTGGCATCCACAAAGTGTCTGCTATACTAATTTAGTGTCCCACTTGTGCCAAGCAAGTCCCACCACCTCTGCATTCTACCCTCATGCACATTTTGCTACGCTACTTTTATAGCAAAAAGTGCTGAAACTTAGTGGCATCCACAAAGTGTCTGCTATACTAATTTAGTGTCCCACTTGTGCCAAGAAAGTCCCACCACCTCTGCATTCTACCCTCATGCACATTTTGCTACGCTACTTTTATAGCAAAAAGTGCTGAAACTTAGTGGCATCCACAAAGTGTCTGCTATACTAATTTAGTGTCCCACTTGTGCCAAGCAAGTCCCACCACCTCTGCATTCTACCCTCATGCACATTTTGTTACGCTATTTTTATAGCAAACAGTGCTGAAAATTAGAGGCATCCACAAAGTGTCTGCTATACTAATTTGGTGTCCCACTTGTGCCAAGCAAGTTCCAGCACCTCTGCATTCTACCCTCCTGCCCATGTTTGCTACGCTATTTTAATAGCAAACAGTGCTGAAACTTAGTGGCATCCACAAACTGTCTGCTATACTAATTTTGTGTCCCACTGGTGCCAAGCAAGTCCCACCACCTCTGCATTCTACCCTCATGCATATTTTGCTACGCTATTTTTATAGCAAAAAGTGCTGAAACTTAGTGGCATCCACAAAGTGTCTGCTATACTAATTTAGTGTCCCACTTGTGCCAAGCAAGTCCCACCACCTCTGCATTCTACCCTCATGCACATTTTGCTACGCTATTTTTATAGCAAAGAGTGCTGAAACTTAGTAGCATCAACAAAGTGTCTGCTATACTAATTTACTGTCCCACTTGTGCCAAGCAAGTCCCACCACCTCTGCATTCTACCCTCATGCACATTTTGCAACGCTATTTTTATAGCAAACAGTGCTGAAACTTAGTGGCATCCAAAAAGTGACTGCTATACTCCATTGTTGTCCCACTGGTGCCAAGCAAGTCCCACCACCTCTGCATTCTACCCTCATGCACATTTTGCTACGCTATTTTTATAGCAAACAGTGCTGAAAATTAGTGGCATCCACAAAGTGTCTGCTATACTAATTTAGTGTCCCACTTGTGCCAAGCAAGTCCCAACACTTCTGCATTCTACCCTCATGCACATTTTGCTACGCTATTTTAATAGCAAACAGTGCTGAAACTTAGTGGCATTCACAAAGTATCTCCTATACTCCATTAGTGTCCCACTGTTGCCAAGCAAGGTTCCAGCACCGCTGCATTCTACCCTCATGCACATTTTGCTACACTATTTTAATAGCAAACAGTGCTGCCAGTTTTAGGGCCATAGTTGCATTGTCAGGGATAGTCAGTGTTGGTTCTTCAGCTGTCAATAAAGCTAGACCACCTCTGCAATCTACACCACCTCTCAATTTTTGCTACCACATTTTAAGTGGCTAATCCTGTCGCTAACAAAATGAGTGTCAAAAGGACAGATGCTGGTGGAAAGGGGAACAGGCGTGTTGGAAAAGGAAAAAAAGTTTGTGTCCGTGGGGAAGGTGGCAAAGCTACATTAACATCTGCTGAAGATAGGCCATCTTGCAGCAAAAGTAAGATGTCTACTACTATCTGTGGACAATACGATGTGCTTCTTTTTTATGGACCTGAACAACTGTAAGAAAGGTAGATGATGAACAAAAAAAGAACATGCTTGAATGGATCTCAAGTGCTCCAACAAGTGCCCTCTCCTCCACCTCAACTACCACATAAAAAAACAAGTCCTCTGAGTTGTCATCCCAATCACACTTGATTTCTCCCATCTCTCAAGTCTCCACCCGTCCTGCACGGTATGGTGAAACAGAGATGGCTGAGTCTACAGAGATGTTCAGTCATACTATAGCCTGGGAATCTGCTCTTCTCCCAAGCTACAGTGAGTACAGACCAGGAAATGGTTTGCAGTGATGCCCAGGAGCTTTGTGACTCAGATTCAGGCCCTGATGACCAAGTTTCTGAGCATAATGTAGACCCTCCTTCACAAACTGTAACACCTGTTGGTGGAGACAATGAGGAACATACTGATTACGATTAGACGCAGATACCAGATTGGGATGACAACTTAAATATTCGGTCAGGGCAGGAAGCGGCTAAGTCTGAGGGCGAGGGGAGTGCAAACACAACGCTTGATGAGGAAGTTCTAGATCCCACTTACTGTCAACTCAGTCAGGCACTTGAGGAGGTCAACAGAGGTGGTGGAGGAGGATGCAACTGACGACGAAGTTACCTTGCGCCTTCCTGGACAGAGTCGGAGTACTGGTAGCACGTCAACAACTGCATCCTCAGCCACCACTATGCCTCTGAGCACAAGTCGGGGTGGCTCTGCAGGTCACATGTCCTCTAAGCCTTGCCTAGCCTGGTCCTTTTTTGACCTTGCAAAGAATCTCCCAAATCATGTGATCTGTAAAATTTGTGGAGAATCTATAAGTAGAGGCAAAAAGCTCACCAGTTTGACAACTTCTTCCATGAATCGTCACATGAATACCAAGCATAATTCCCAGTAGGAAGCTCACTGTGCTGCAATGCTGCCTCGCGGAGCGGGCCAACCACCGCCTGCCCCTTCCAGAGCATCCGCGGGCTCTTCATCTTCTATGACTGTGGGGACAGCTGTCACACCTGGTTTTCCACGCACACCTTCCACCACTGTAACCGCAACAGGCAGTTTACTTGGTCGGTCGTCAGTTGGTTTGGAAGGGGAAACAAGTGCGGGTGTACAGCTCTCTCAGACATCGATAGCACCAGCTTTGGATGAAGGCAACATCATGTCTCCGCCTGCACTTTCCTCACAAACCTGCATTTTTCTAGGGACACACTACTCACCACCGTCTCCACACAGCAGCCAGATCTCTGTCCCTCAGATGTGGAAAAATAAAAGGCCATTTCCTGCGACCCATGACAAAGCTAAGAGGTTGACTTTATCCCTCTTTAAGCTCTTAGCTACCGAAATGCTGCCTTTCCGCCTAGTGGACACACAGGATTTTCGAGACCTTATGTCCGTCGCTGTACCCAAGTACCAGATGCCCAGTCGAAACTACTTCTGTAAGAAAGGTGTGCCTGCGCTACACCAGCATGTCGCACACAACATCACCGCTTCCTTGAGAAACTCTGTGTGTAAACGGGTGCATTTCACCACCGATACTGTTACGGGGGGCTGTCTGATAATAACCGAAAGGAGTATCAGACAGTCAGGGTCCACCGTGCAAAGACTTTGCTGCAGACTATGGCAGAGTGCAATACCTCTGTTAACTCACAGAAGGATATAATAAGAAAGTAAAGCAATTCCTCCCTTACTTGGAGGGTGTGTGGAATGATCTCTGTTAATAATCACAGAGACAAAGGCAATGTGTGCGAAATGGCACCTACCTAGGTCCGCTCTTCTAGTGGTGCAAAAGAGACGAACAGCAGCGTAAGCCGCACAAAGCTCCTACCTGCGTTCGCTCCACTAGTGTGCGAGGACACGAACCACTAGATATGGCACCTGCCTAGGTCCGCTCTTCTAGTGGTGCAAAAGAGACGAACAGCAGCGTAAGCCGCACAAAGCTCCTACCTCTGTTCGCTCCCCTAGTGTGCGAGGATACGAACAACTGCCAGACGCAGTATAAGGAACGTTACCCTAGCGGCAACGTCCACCTACGAGTACAATCACAAGGCCCAGCCAGACCATGTGCCTCAGGCACCTGCCTATGTCCGCTCCCCTAAGAGGTAAGGATACGGACAGCAGCCGAAGCTGTAAGGTATAAGAACGCTACCCTGCCGGTAGCGCTCACCTAGCATAGACAGAGGAATGCCTAGAGGAACGCGCACAGAGCGTCTACTCATATGCATGAACCAAGAGGACTGAGCACCATGCGGCGTGTGTCAGGGTCTTATATAGACTCTGTGCCTCATCCAAGATGGAGGACACCAGAGCCAATCCGCTTCCAGAACGACAGGAGTGACGTCATGCTGGCCTATCACCGAGCAAGACGTCACAAGCACATGACCAGCGACCAATCGGCATAGAAGGTGTCAGAGACATGTGACCTCGTGTCAGCGATGATGTCACCCGCACATGTGCAATGGCTCCAAGATTGGACTTAGTCTCTGGCGCTCGCACATGTGCAGTAGCAAGAAATCTGGACTTAGTCTCCAGCGCTCGCACATGTGCAGTAGCAAGAAATCTGGACTTAGTCTCCAGCGCTCGCACATGTGCAGTAGCAAGAAATCTGGACTTAGTCTCCAGCGCTCGCACATGTGCAGTAGCAAGAAATCTGGACATAGTCTCCAGTGCTCGCAGCAACCGTAACAGTACCTCCCCCTCAAGGGCCCCCCTCCCGGCGACGCAGATAATCGGCAACTAAGTCGGGAGCATGGACAGCCTCCTCAGGCTCCCAAGAGCGATGTTCCGGGCCATAGCCCTCCCAATCTATCAAGAAGAACCTGCGCCCTCTAACCATCTTAGAACCAACTATGGCTCGTACCTCATAGCTAGAGCGAGAGGAATCAGAGGCAGGAGAGTGCACTTCACGAGCGTGAGGTAAAATAGCCGGCTTTAGCAGTGAGACATGGAATTTGTCATGAATCCTAAGATGGACAGGTAACTTCAATTGATAGACTACAGGATTTACCTGTCGAAGAACCTCATAAGGACCCAGGAAGCGAGGAGCAAATTTGACAGAGCTCACTCTAAGTCTCACGTGTTTTGCAGAGAGCCACACAAAGTCCCCTGGAGAAAAGACAGGAGCCGGGCGACGAAACCGATCGGACACCGTCTTCATACGGTCCTTAGCTGCTTGGATCGACTCTTGAGTCCGATCCCAAACCTCTCTGGCATTAGTTGCCCAGTCGGCCACAAGAGGAGGAGGTGCAGCAGCGGGAAACGGTACCGGTACCCTAGGGTGTTGCCCATTATTGAGTACGAACGGTGTCTGCCCAGTGGCCTCAGCCAGCGAATTGTTAAGGGCAAATTCTGCCCAGGGTAGGAGGGAGGACCAGTTATCGTGGTTCTCAGCAACAAAGTGTCGAAGGTATATAATCATAGATTGATTGGTACGTTCAACCAAACCATTAGTCTCCGGATGGTATGCCGAAGAGAGATTCAACTCAATTTGCAGAAGGCTACAAAGATCTCGCCAGAAACGGGAAGTAAATTGCGGGCCTCTATCACAAATGATACGATCTGGCATCCCATGAAGCCTAAAGACATGCTTGAGGAATAGTTTGGCTAGTACCCTGGAAGATGGGATTCTCGATAACGGTACGAGATGAACCATCCGGGAGAAATGGTCCGTAATGACCCACACAAATCTATGTCCCTGTGAACATGGAAGATCACCCACAAAGTCCATGCCTACCACCTCCCATGGTCTATCTGGCACTGGTAAAGGATGCAAGAGCCCAGCCGGTCTCTGCCGTAATGGACGGTTGCGAGCACACGAGTAGCAGGAACCGACATATCTCTTGACGTGGCTGGCTAAGTGTGGCCACCAATACCACCTCTCCAGTAACTCTCGTGTCCGCCTAATACCAAAATGCCCACCCACCTTTGAGGTGTGGGCCCATGACAGTATATCATTCTGTCGATCAGGCGGAACAAATGTCTTGCCCGGTGGGATTTGGTCTAACGTCACAGGGGAGAGCGTATGAAAAACCCTGGAGGGAAGGATAAGACGAGGTTCGTCAATCTCTTCCTGGGTAGAAAGCATAGAGCGAGACAGGGCGTCTGCCTTGTTATTCTTACTCCCAGACAAATAGTTGATGGAGAAGTGAAAGCGGGAGAAAAACAAGGACCAGCGGGCTTGGCGAGGATTCAGACGCTGAGCGGTTTGTAAGTACGTCAGATTCTTATGGTCTGTATAGACCTGGAAAGGATGTTTCGCTCCTTCCAGCAAGTGACGCCACTCCTCCAAGGCTAATCTCAAGGCGAGCAGTTCCCTATCCCCAATGGTATAGTTTCTCTCTGCCGGTGAAAAGGTTTTAGCAAAGAAGAAACACGGCCTTTTTCTACCTGCACCGTTCTTTTGATACAAGACCGCACCAGCACCCACTGAAGAGGCATCAACCTCTAAGAGGAAGGGCTTACTCTCATCGGGTCTTTGAAGAACGGGAGCAGTTGAAAAGTGTCTTTTTACTGCCTCAAAAGCCTGAGATGTCTCAGTAGACCAGGCTTTGGGATTAGCACCTTTCTTAGTCAAGGCCACCAAAGGGGCCACCAAAGTAGAAAAATGGGGTATGAACTGCCTGTAATAATTTATAAATCCTAAGAAGCGTTGCACCGCCTTCAAGGAATGAGGTTCGGACCATTGCAGGACAGCAGAGAGCTTCGCAGGATCCATAGCCAGACCCTCTTGTGAGATAATGTAACCCAAAAAAGGCAATGAGGACTGCTCGAATACACATTTCTCGAGTTTAGCAAACAATGAGTGCTCCCTTAAACGGGAAAGGACACGAACGACATCCTGACGATGAGTCTCCAGATCAGGAGAAAAAATCAGGATGTCGTCCAGATACACCACTACTGAGGATAACAGTAAATCCCTGAACACATCATTTACGAAGTCCTGAAATACTGCGGGTGCATTACATAACCCAAAAGGCATGACGAGGTATTCATAGTGACCGTCTCGGGTGTTAAAAGCGGTCTTCCATTCGTCACCCTTTCGAATTCGTACCAAGTTATACGCACCCCGCAGATCCAACTTCGTAAAAACTTGAGCTCCTCTCAGTCTGTCAAAGAGCTCCGAAATTAAAGGTAATGGGTATTTGTTCTTTATTGTGATTGCGTTGAGACCCCTGTAATCTATGCAGGGACGCAAATCACCCTCTTTCTTCCGAACAAAGAAAAACCCAGCTCCCGCGGGAGAGACAGACTTACGAATGAACCCCTTCTCTAAGCTCTCTCTTATATAGGTCGACATGGCCTCCGACTCAGGTATCGACAGGGGGTAAACCCTGCCTTTAGGTGGAACCGAACCTGGGATAAGGTCTATGGCACAGTCATACGGCCTATGGGGTGGAAGAACCTCAGCACCCTGTTTGGAGAACACGTCAGCGAAATCCAAATAGGGTGTAGGTATGGGAGAGAGATCAGTTGATGCAACTGCAACGACCTTAGGTGGTAAAAGAAGACATCGGGACTGACATTTCGAACCCCAACTAATAATGCTGTCAGACTCCCAGTCAATGTGAGGAGCATGAGTCCGAAGCCATGGAAGACCCAGAAGGACGTCGTCTATACCCTCAGGCAAAACAAGAAAAGAAATCTCCTCTATGTGACCCTGAGACAGGGAAAGGCGCAAGGGAACTGTCCTCAATGTAATGGAGTCAGACAACATAGTTCCATTAACAACACGGACAGGAATAGGCGCCTCTAACATGATAGAGGGAATATTGTGTCCCTTTACAAATCCTGAGGACACAAAAATCCCGTCAGCTCCGGAATCCACAAAAGCCATAATAGGCCATGTATTCTCAGATAGCGAGAGCTGACCTGGGATACAACACTTAGAGGGTGCAGAAGACGTCTCTAGTAACCCCCCTCTAATGGTTACTAGGCCAGGGAGTTTCCCTGACGACTAGGACACTTGTTGGCATAGTGCCCAGCCTGACGACATACGTAACATATAGGAGGACCAGACTTGCGTAGTCTGGAGAACGTATGACCTAACTCCATAGGAGTGGGAGATGTTTCAGATGCTGAGGAAGATGGTAGTGGACCCTCAACAACTGGAATAGCCCGATGCTTAGGGCGTGAGGAAGAGACCTCGAGTCTACGTTCCTTATGGCGTACATCGATCCTCGTTGCTACTGTGATCAAGTCCTCCAGAGAAGCAGGGACTTCACGAGTAGCAAGGGCATCCTTGACATAGCCAGCCAACCCTCTCCAGAAGATAGGAATCAACACCTTCTCTGGCCAATCTAGTTCTGCCACCAGAGTTCTAAAAGCAATGGCATAAGAACTAGTGGATAACGAACCCTGAGATAGATCTAACAGTCTCAGGGCCGCATCATGGGTAACCTGCGGACCCATGAATACCGCCTTAAGAGCATCAAGAAAGTCTTGATGTCTCAGAGTAACCACATCAGAGCGCTCCCATAGGGGAGTCGCCCATTCTAAGGCTTTGTCCTGAAGTAAGGAGATGATAAAGCCTACTCTGGACCTCTCCGTAGAGAAGCGAGAAGAGTTAACCTCTAGGTGTATCTGACACTGACTAATGAAACCACGACATGATCTGGCATCGCCAGAATATCTGTTTGGTAGAGCAAGTCGAGGATCATGTGCAGATGTCACCATGGTCTGAGGTTTATCCTCTATACTCTTGAGCCGTGACTCAAGTACTTGTATGTAACGGTGTAACTGCTGATATTCTGCCATAACTGCCAGACCCTTGGCTCAGTCCTAATGTTACGGGGGGCTGTCTGATAATAACCGAAAGGAGTATCAGACAGTCAGGGTCCACCGTGCAAAGACTTTGCTGCAGACTATGGCAGAGTGCAATACCTCTGTTAACTCACAGAAGGATATAATAAGAAAGTAAAGCAATTCCTCCCTTACTTGGAGGGTGTGTGGAATGATCTCTGTTAATAATCACAGAGACAAAGGCAATGTGTGCGAAATGGCACCTACCTAGGTCCGCTCTTCTAGTGGTGCAAAAGAGACGAACAGCAGCGTAAGCCGCACAAAGCTCCTACCTGCGTTCGCTCCACTAGTGTGCGAGGACACGAACCACTAGATATGGCACCTGCCTAGGTCCGCTCTTCTAGTGGTGCAAAAGAGACGAACAGCAGCGTAAGCCGCACAAAGCTCCTACCTCTGTTCGCTCCCCTAGTGTGCGAGGATACGAACAACTGCCAGACGCAGTATAAGGAACGTTACCCTAGCGGCAACGTCCACCTACGAGTACAATCACAAGGCCCAGCCAGACCATGTGCCTCAGGCACCTGCCTATGTCCGCTCCCCTAAGAGGTAAGGATACGGACAGCAGCCGAAGCTGTAAGGTATAAGAACGCTACCCTGCCGGTAGCGCTCACCTAGCATAGACAGAGGAATGCCTAGAGGAACGCGCACAGAGCGTCTACTCATATGCATGAACCAAGAGGACTGAGCACCATGCGGCGTGTGTCAGGGTCTTATATAGACTCTGTGCCTCATCCAAGATGGAGGACACCAGAGCCAATCCGCTTCCAGAACGACAGGAGTGACGTCATGCTGGCCTATCACCGAGCAAGACGTCACAAGCACATGACCAGCGACCAATCGGCATAGAAGGTGTCAGAGACATGTGACCTCGTGTCAGCGATGATGTCACCCGCACATGTGCAATGGCTCCAAGATTGGACTTAGTCTCTGGCGCTCGCACATGTGCAGTAGCAAGAAATCTGGACTTAGTCTCCAGCGCTCGCACATGTGCAGTAGCAAGAAATCTGGACTTAGTCTCCAGCGCTCGCACATGTGCAGTAGCAAGAAATCTGGACATAGTCTCCAGTGCTCGCAGCAACCGTAACAGATACTTGGACCAGTAAGCATGGACAGGGGCGTTACATGTCGCTGACTGGGCACTGGGTAACTATGGTGATAGATGGAGAAGGGTCTGCTCAACAAGTCTTGCCATCCCCACGACTTGTGCGTCAATCCTCTGTATGTAGAAGTTCCTCCAACGCTTCTGCCTCCTCAACCTCGTCTGGGTCCTCCACCTCTTCCCCAAGCCTGCTTGGTCAGGCCACCAGCGTTGTAACTGCGCACAAGGAATCATGCGCACCTCCTTACTATGCTGGCAGCAGAGCACAATGGCATCAGGCGGTCTTTAGCTTGAAATGTCTTGGTAAAAAGAGTCACACAGCGGCTGAGTTGTGGGCAGCTCTGCGGTCCGAGTTTGGTAAATGGTTGTCTCCACTCAACCTGCAGCCAGGTAAGGCCGTGTGCGACAATGCTGCAAACCTGGGTGTGGCCCTTCGCCTGGGCAAGGTAACACACGTGCCTTGTATGACTCACGTGTTGAACCTTGTTGTCCAGCAATTTTTAATACACTATCCCGGCCTAGATGGCTTTCTGCTCACTTCCGTCGTTCAGCCATAGCTGACTGACTTGCATCGCTCCAGAAGTCTTTCGGCCTGCCGGTTAATCGCCTGAAATGCGATGTGCCAACACGCTGGAATTCGACTCTCAACATGTTACAGCGACTGTGACAACACCGCCGAGCACTGGTGCAATACGTCATGCCGTATAGCCTTGGCCAATGAGATGCAGAGGTGGGGCAGATCACCCTGATGGAGTGGTCTTAGATCAAGGACCTATGCACCCTTCTGCACAGTTTCGACATGGCGATGAATATGTTTAGCACTGACAATGTCATTATCAGCATGACAATTCCAGTCATTTTCATGCTGGAGCACACGCTAAACACTATTCGGAGTCAGGGGGTGGGACAACAGGAAGGGGAGGAAGTACAGGAGGATTCATATGCGCAAGGGATAACATCACCAAGGTCCAGACGTTCATCATCACCAAGGCGGCAGGCATCGGACGATGGGGGAGAGGGATTAACAAGGGCGCATGGTAGCAGGCAAAATGTTGAGGGAGGTGCAGGAGAACATGAAGAAATGGAGGACGAACTGTCCATGGACATGGAAGGCTCAGCAGATGATGGAGACCTTGGTCAAATTTCAGTTGAAAGAGGTTGGGGGGAGATATCAGAGGAAGAAAAAACGGTTAGCACCTCTATGCCACAAACACAGCAAGGACTTGGTCCGCATGGGTGCGCAAGACACATGAGCATGATGCCTTCTTGCTGCACTACCTACAACATGACCCTCGGATTGTCAAAATTAGAAGTGATGATGACTACTGGGTTGCCACACTATTAGATCCCCGGTACAAGTCCAAATTTTGTGAAATAATTCCAGCCAAAGAAAGGGACGCACGTATGCAGGAGTATCAGCGGAAGCTGTTAATCTTAGCTCGGCTTTTCCATCAAACACCAGTGGTGCACGGAGTGAATCTCCCAGTTGTAACTTGACAAACATGGGACTGTCTCGTCATCAACAGTCTAACCATACCAGCAGCAACGTATCTGTTGCTGGTAACAGCAATTTTATTGAATCGTTTCATTTTTTTAGACCATCCTTTGCAAGGCCACCAGAGACAAGAAGTCTGACACATAGTCAACGGCTGCAGAGGATGATACAGGAGTATCTCCAAATGAATATCGATGCCATGACTTTAGTGATGAGCGAGTACTAAAAAGCTCGGGTGCTCGAAGCTCGGGCCGAGCCTCCCAAGATACTCGTGTACTCGGGCCGAGCAACGAGCCCAATGTTATCCTATGGGAGACCCGAGTATTTTTGTGAAATGACCCCCCGGCAGCATGGAGAAACCCTAAAAATGTCACAAAAGTCTCAGAAGAGTGCTCAAATGACATGGCAACAGCATGGGGAAGACCCCTTGAAGCATTTATCACTGAAAAGTCACAGCTGTGAACAATTTTGTCCGCGTTTTACGCCATTTTTACGGACTCACCAGAAAACCTTCCAAAATGACCCCAAAATGATTTTTCATGGCGGAAATGTTAAGGGCACATACCCAATAGTGAGATAGAGCTGGTGTATGTTACTTTTTGAGATTAATACATGAAAGATTTTACGTGAAAACATTGTGTGGCACTCCGATGTCCCTGAGAAGAGACGTACATGAAGGCCTCTTGAGTCTAATGTGCCCATTTTGAGGAAGTGAGTCTTTGTAGTATTTTCCTTTGCCAGGGCAGTCCAAAATTGTGAGGTTCACCAATGCCCCTGGATAGAGACGTGCATGATGGCCTGTAAACCTGAAGTGCCCATTGTAAGGAAGTGGGTCTATTTCAGTATAGCCCTTTGCCAGGGCAGCCAAAAATTGGGAGGCTCCACATTGTCCCTGGATAGAGACGTGCATGATGGCCTGTAAACCTGAAGTGCCCATTGTAAGGAAGTGGGTCTATTTCAGTATAGCCCTTTGCCAGGGCAGCCAAAAATTGGGAGGCTCCACATTGTCCCTGGATAGAGACGTGCATGATGGCCTGTAAACCTGAAGTGCCCATTGTAAGGAAGTGGGTCTATTTCAGTATAGCCCTTTGCCAGGGCAGCCAAAAATTGGGAGGCTCCACATTGTCCCTGGATAGAGACGTGCATGATGGCCTGTAAACCTGAAGTGCCCATTGTAAGGAAGTGGGTCTATTTCAGTATAGCCCTTTGCCAGGGCAGCCAAAAATTGGGAGGCTCCACATTGTCCCTGGATAGAGACGTGCATGATGGCCTTTAAACCTGAAGTGCCCATTGTAAGGAAGTGGGTCTATTTCAGTATAGCCCTTTGCCAGGGCAGCCAAAAATTGGGAGGCTCCACGTTGTCCCTGGGTAGAGACGTGCATGAGGGCCTCAAAACATTAAGTGTCCATTTTAAGGAAGTGGGTGTATTATAGTATAGCCCTTAGGCAGGGCAGCCAAAAATTGGGAGGCTCCACGTTGTCCCTGGGTAGAGACGTGCATGAGGGCCTCAAAACATTAAGTGTCCATTTTATGGAAGTGGGTGTATTATAGTATAGCCCTTAGGCAGGGCAGCCAAAAATTGGGAGGCTCCACGTTGTCCCTGGGTAGAGACGTGCATGAGGGCCTCTAAACATTAAGTGTCCATTTTAAGGAAGTGGGTGTATTATAGTATAGCCCTTAGGCAGGGCAGCCAAAAATTGGGAGGCTCCACGTTGTCCCTGGGTAGAGACGTGCATGAGGGCCTCAAAACATTGTTCCCATTGCAAAGGAGCGGGTCTCCTGTCGTTGTAATGTCCATTCTGCAAAGAATGGGCGAAAAAATTTACCACTGGGGGTATACCTGAAACAAAGGCCTAAGTATTGCAATTTGTAACGGTCATCATCATGGTGGCGCATGAGGAGAAGGAGGAGCAGTCCAGCGATTATCCAAAGTCCAGAAGTGTGTACCCATGGGTGAGTGGAGGTACATGGCAAACTTTAAATTCCGCTCTCATTTGCTGGTGGTGTGGTGAAGTCTGGCCCAATCCAACCCTTGTTCATCTTGATCAGAGTCAGCCTGTCAGCATTTTCAGTTGACAGGCGGGTGCGTTTATCTGTAATGATTCCACCTGCGGCACTAAAAACACGCTCTGACAAAACGCTAGCAGCAGGGCAGGCCAGGACTTCCAAGGCGTAGAGAGCCAATTCATGCCACGTGTCCAGCTTGGATACCCAATAATTGTAAGGCACAGAGGAATGTCGGAGTACAGTTGTTCGATCTGCAAGGTACTCCTTCAGCATCTGGGCAAACTTAGGATTTCTTGTGGCACTACCCCGCACCTCAGGGGCTGTGGTACGTGAGGGGCTGAGAAAACTGTCCCACATCTTAAAGACTGTTCCCCTACCTCTGGCGGATTGGACTTGTGCCTCTCTCGGCTGTACGCCTCGGTTGTCCACTGATTCATGACCTATGCCGCTAGCGTTTTGTGAGGGGAATGCTTTGCCTACTTCCGTGAGTATGGCCTTCCGAAACTGCTGCATTTTGGTTGACCTCTCCTCCACGGGAATAAGAGACAAAAAGTTCTCCTTGTAGCGTGGGTCTAACAGTGTTACCAACCAGTAATGATTGTCGGCCAAGATGTTCTTAACGCGAGGGTCACGAGACAGGCAGCTTACCATAAAGTCAGCCATGTGCGCCAGACTCTTAACAGCCAGGACTTCAGTAGCCTGACCAACAAGATGACTGAACATGCTGTCCTCCTCCTCCTCCTCCTCCTCCTCCTCATCTACCCTGTCCTCTGGCCAGCTACGCTGAACCGAGGATATGACTGGTGTGCATGTCATATCCTCAATTTGGCCGGAGAGTTGCTCCATGTCTTCATCCTCCTCCTCGTCATAGTCCTCCACTGCACGTTGTGATGAGACGAGGCTGGGCTGTGTGTTATCACCCACACCCACTACTGTTTCTTGCTGCAACTCATCGCGCACCGCCTGCAATGCATCATGTTTGTTTTTCAGCAGAGACCGTTTTAGAAGGCAGAGCAGCGGTATGGTGACGCTAATAATGGCGTCATCACCACTCACCATCTTGGTGGAGTCCTCAAAGTTTTGGAGGATGGTACATAGGTCTGACATCCATCTCCACTCCTCAGGTGTTATGTGTGGAGTTTGACCCATTTCCCGACGGCTTAGGTGATGCAGGTACTCAACAACTGCCCTCTTCTGCTCACATATCCTGACCAACATGTGCAGAGTTGAATTCCAACGCGTGGGGACATCACACACCAGTCTGTGAGCCGGAAGATGCAAACGGCGCTGAAAGCCGGCAAGGCCGGCTGAAGCAGTAGGTGACTTTCGAAAATGTGCAGACAGGCGGCGAACTTTTACCAGCAGATCAGACAGCTCTGGGTATGACTTTATAAACCGCTGAACCACGAGGTTGAGCACATGGGCCACGCATGGAACATGTGTCAGCTGGCCTCGCCTCAAAGCCGCCACCAGGTTCCGGCCATTGTCACACACGACCTTTCCTGGCTTTAGGTTCAGAGGTGTGAGCCAGTGATCTGCCTGCTGTTTCAGAGCTGTCCACAGCTCTTCTGCATTGTGGGGTTTGTCACCTATGCAGATTAGCTTCAGCACAGCCTGTTGCCGCTTCGCCGAGGCAGTGCTGCAGTGCTTCCAGCTTGTGACTGGTGTGGAGGGCACAGTGGATGAGGATGCGCAGGAGGAGGAGGAGGCTGAAGAGCATGACATTCCGGAGCTGTAGAGTGTGGGTGAAACACTGACTGAGGTAGGGCCTGCAAACCTTGGTGTGGGAAGGACGTGTTCCGTCCCTCGCTCAGACTGGGTCCCAGCTTCCACAATATTAACCCAGTGTGCCGTCAACGAGATGTAGCGGCCTTGCCCACAAGCACTTGTCCACGTGTCTGTGGTTAGGTGGACCTTGGGTGAAACAGCGTTGTTCAGGGCACGTGTGATGTTTTGTGACACGTGGTTATGCAACGCGGGGACGGCACACCGGGAGAAATAGTGGCGGCTGGGGACCGAGTAACGTGGGACAGCTGCCGCCATCAGGTCACGGAATGCTTCAGTCTCCACCAGCCTAAAAGGCAACATTTCCAGCGCAAGCAGTCGCGAAATGTTAGCATTTAGAACTGTGGCATGTGGGGTGTTGGCAGTGTATTTGCGCCTGCGTTCAAAGGTTTGCTGAATGGATAACTGAACGCTGCGCTGGGACAAGGACGTGCTTGATGATGGTGTTCTTTCTGCGTAGGCAACTGCAGGTGCAGGAGTGGAGGAGGCTTGTTCGCAGGCAGCATGGACAGAGGATTGGCTCGCATGCACAACCATCGAAGACGTAGCAGTGACATCAGCAAGCACTGCTCCTCGACTCTGTTGTACTTCCCACAAAGTCGGGTGCTTGGCTGACATGTGCCTGATCATGCTGGTGGTGGTCAGGCTGCTAGTTTTGGTACCCCTGCTGATGCTGGCACGGCAGGTGTTGCAAATGGCCTTTTTTGAATCATCTGGATCCAACTTAAAAAACTGCCAGACTCGGGAAGACCTAACATTTGTACAGGCACCTTGTGTCGTCGTGTTGTTCCGGGGAATGGTTGCCTGACTTCTGCCTGGGGCCACCACCCTGCTTCTTACTGCCTGTTGTGATGCTACGCCTCCCTCCCCCTGTGCACTGCTGTCCTCGCTCTGCATATCCTCCTGCCAGGTTGGGTCAGTTACTGGATCATCCACCACGTCGTCTTCCTCTTCCGCACCCTGCTCCTCCTCCTGACTTGCTGACAATTGTGTCTCATCATCGTCCACCACTTGTTGAGACACGTTGCCAACTTCGTGAGAACGTGGCTGCTCAAATATTTGGCCATCTGTACAGACGATCTCCTCGTGACCCACTTCAATATGAGCTGGCGAGAGGCCAGAATGTGTGAATGGAAACGTGAACAGCTCTTCCGAGTGTCCAAGTGTGGGATCATTAATGTCCGAGGAGGACGTGTACTCAGCCTGGTGGTAGGAAGGAGGATCAGGTTCAGAAATGTGCGGTGCAGTATCACGGCTACTGACACTTGACCGTGTGGAAGACAGAGTGTTTGTGGTGGTGCCAATCTGACTGGAAGCATTATCTGCTATCCAACTAACAACCTGTTGACACTGGTCTTGGTTCAAGAGCGGTGTACTGCTGCGGTCCCCAAGAATTTGGGACAGGACGTGCGAGCGACTAGATGTGGCCCTTTGTTGTGGCGAAATTAGAGCTTGCCCACGACCTCGGCCTCTGCCTGCACCACCATCACGTCCACTTCCTTGTTCCTTGCCAATGCCCTTGCACATTTTGCAATGCTGTGCACTGCTGACATGTATATTCACTACTTGTGCGTTATATCAAAGTGTGTGGAAATTGCACACAAGTGCACCTGTACGCTGCCACCAACAGGCACACACGTGCGGTTTTAAAAACCAAGCACGGACGCAATAATAACCTAACAGGTTTTTTTGGGGAGCGACAATTACAGACAAGTCAGACACTATCTGGACTGTTTTACACTGTGTACACCAGCCCCAGATATGATGAAGGCTGGTATACGGTCACCACTACCCTGCCTGCCTGCCTGCCTGTATACTGGTACAATAGTCCTGACAAGGACTCTTTTGGTCACTAGCCTGTATTCAGACCTGGCTATACCCTGCCTGTATATAGCAACAATAGTCCTGAGAAGGACTCTGCTACTGTACTCCGACCTGGCTATACCCTGCCTGCCTGTATACAACTAGAATAGTCCTGAGAAGGACTTTTGGTCACACTGTTTGCAGCCCTGCAACTGAAAAAGCTATAAAGGGCCGCAAAGCTTTCCCTGAATCAGCGACACTCTCCCTACACTGACTGTATGAATAGCTGTGAGCAGAGCACAGCGCGCCGGCCGATATAAAGGCTCGGTCACGCTGTGCAGGCCGGCCAATCACTGCAATTCCACAACTAACAGGGCTGTGGCATTGCAGTGGTCTGCCAGCCAATCCCTGCATGAGGGCTGGCTCTCAAAAGAGCGCCAACATGCAGAAATGAAGACCACGAGTACAGCACGAGTATCGCGAGATTACTCGGTCCCCGCCGAGCAGCCCGAGTACAGCGATACTCGTGCGAGTACCGAGTAGTGACAAGCATGCTCGCTCATCACTACATGACTTTGCAACTGGCCTGAGCTCTCCACTTACGCCTTGGAGATCTTGTCGTGTCCAGCTGCCAGCGTTGTCTCAGAATGTGTCTTCAGTGCTGCTGGGTGTGTGCTGACAGATAAGCGCACGCGTCTGTCCAGTGACAATGTGTACAGACTAACGTTCATCAAGATGAACAAGTCATGGATCCGCAAGGACTTTACTACCCTTGTGTCATCCTGGGGAGAGGAAAGGCTTGTGGATTTGGAATGTGCTTGATGCAAATGTACCTGTCAAGTTTGCAACTGGGGCACAAGAGTCCCCCTGCTGTGTTTTTAAAAACGAGCCAAGATGAAGAAGTCATGGTTCAGCAAAGACTTAACTACCTACCCCGGTGTCATCCTGGGGACAGTTAAGGCTGGCGCGTTTTTTGGAATGTGCTTGATGCAAATCTACCTGTGAAGTGTACAACAGGGGCACAAGTGATGCCACTGAAGGGGTGTCTGTGTGGCCCAATTTTTGGAAAAAGGGAGACTCTGCTTGGAGTAACCCTTGCTGCGTTTTTAAAAATGATCCAAGATGAACAGATCTGGGATCAGCAAAGTCTTTGCTACCTACCCCGTGTCATCCTGGGGACAGTTAAGGCTGGTGTATTTTGGAATGTGCTTGATGCAAATCTACCTCTCAAGTTTGCAAATGGGGCACAAGTGATGCCACTGAAGGGGTATCTGTGGGGCCCAATTTTTGGAAATAAAGGAAACTGTGCTTGGAGTCCGCTTGCTTGCATTGCTTTTAAAAATGATCCAAGATGAACAGATCTGGGATCAGCAAAGACTTTGCTACATACCCCGGTGTCATCCTGGGGACAGTTAAGGCTGGCGTATTTTGGAATGTGCTTGATGCAAATCTACCTGTCAAGTTTGCAAATGGGGCATAAGTGATGCCACTGAAGGGGTGTCTGTGTGGCCCAATTTTTGGAAAAAAGGGAGACTCTGCTTGGAGTAACCCTTGCTGTGTTTTTAAAAATGATCCAAGATGAGTGGACTTCCGGCTCCTGCACTGAGGATGTAAGACGTGCAGTGAAGAGCTCCAGCATCAGCCAGAGATCAAACTGAAAGCCCGTGCAAGATCCGTCCCCATCCAGCGTCCTAAGGCAGACCTGCCACCAGGTATTAGCTATCCCTGCATACAACCCCCACCACTCGAGCATCTGCTAGATCTGAGACCGTAGAACTTTCTGACCGTGGAGGAGAACGGGGGAGCAGACACTGCAATCACCTCTCTGTCTTAAGCAACGTGGAGTAGGTAGGAGAGTAATTCTGCAGCAGTGTGCCATTATAGATCGTGCAGTGAGGGAAGCTGGAGACCTGAGCCCTGCATATACCCCTACCCCCCCCTCTGGGACAGCCCGTGATTCTGAGGCGCTGGAGTGACCCCCTGCTGGTGATCTCATTCCCTAGGGGCAAGCCAGACAGTGTTCTCACCTGGGCTGAGGAGGAAAGCCTGCCACCTGTAGCAGGGAGGAAGATCTGAGGCAGGGAGAGAGACTAGGGACTCTCAGAGGACAGAGTGGCAGAAAAGTGGCAGCAGAAGAGTGGAGGAGGTGCCTGCTAGACTGCTCCAGGCTCCTTTGATCACCTCGACCATATTTGGGCGGGAAACAGCTCTGCTTTCAAATGCCAGCCATTGCTCAGTGAATTGCTGTTTGGGGAAAAGGGCGACATCTGGTGGACTGAGGCAGTCATAACACCTCACTTTGAAAAAAAAAAAATCTCAAATAACACTCTCCCCCAGTGGCCAACATAAAGAACTGCACCCAATGTAATGGTTGTTGGCTTCTGAGAGGACTGGAAGTAAATAAATAAATCCTAAAATAGGATCCTCAATTTCCAACTGGGTATTCCCCTCCTGATAAAGAGGAACTTTTCTCCCAGCCAGCAGACCAGGTAGTCACATACATACCAACATACACACCCCCACCCTAGGCAGTTACAGCAGCCAAACCAAAAAACCCTTGTTGCCTCCCTCCAGGGTCTGATGTTCACACCAGGTGGGGCGGAGCCAGGCGGTTGGCCCCACCCACCGAGGAGTTCACAGGCCTGGAGGCGGGAAAAGCAGTTCAGTTTAGGAGTGGAGGAGTGAGGAGAGTTCAGTTTTGGAGGTGAAAGTGAGAGGTCACGGACTGCAAGTGTCTGGGTTGTAGCCCAGACACTGACAGCAAGGTTGGCAGATGGTGGTGGCCATCTGCAGGAGTTGGTGGAACTCTGCAGAGCTGTAAGGACCGGGGTCGGGCGTCGGCACACCGGTACCAGACGGGGGAACGGAGTGAAGCTAAGCACACAGGCAGGGCCATCGGACCTCGACCAGGCTTGGAGCCAACATCAATAGTCAAATCCAAATGTGACAGGAACCCCCGGGGTTCCCTAACAACCAAGTCCCAATTGAAGGCAACCGTCAACCCAGAGAGGATATACAGCCACCGCCACAGGTTAGAGATCCAAGGGCCAGCGCCTGCGGGCAAAACGGGCTCCTACGGCACCTATACGTCGGGGAGCGGCCTACCGGTGGGCAACCACAGGAGTCAAGAACATTTACAAAGGTGCAGGGAAAGACAGCCACCATCAGCCGTCTGGGGAGAGCACAACATCAACACTGCAGCCGGCTGCGGGACCCGTCCATCCGGCAGTTTTGGTTTACCAGAGACTTTGTCAGTGATTGTCTGAGTGAGTACACCAGTGCTGTCCGGCACCGCGCCGCGCAGTCCCTGCACCCCGCCGCGCAGTCCCTGCACCCCATCCATCCAGCCTCCCCGAGACACCACCAGGCCCCGGGATCACCAAACCCCCTACCCACGGAGGGGACAGCATCCCAGCTGCACCCTACCATCTCTCCCGGAATCCCCGTTACCAGCAGCGGTGGTGCCCTCATCACCATGTCCCGTGGGTGGCATCACGAACAATCTCTCTAACCAAAACCACCCCTTTTCACTCACAGGCGAGGAGCGCTGCTCGAGTCCCCGGGTCCGGACCACCGCTCGAGCCACCGAGCAGCAGCAGCAGAAGCTCTGGACCCGAGCGTGGTGAGCGCGTCCCCCACCGTCCGTGACAACTTGGCGTCATGAACAGGATTAGAACCGATCTACTTACCATTAGAAGTGCGCCTTGCAGTCCCCGCCGGCATTGTCCGGCCGAAAAATTAAAAGCGCCGCCATCTTTGGCGGGAAAATTTCCCGCTCGAGCGTCTTCCCCGAGCAGGGAAGGCGCAAAAGCGAAGCCCCGCCCCCAACAAGCGGAAGTGCTAGAAAGGACCAAGGGGGGACGGAAAAAAGATGTCTGTGCCTGGCGGAGGAGCGCTGGCCGCAGGAGCGGCAGTGCTTAAAAACCGCATGTAATTAGTGCCGAAGAAGTGCAGGGATGCCAGAACTCTGCCGGAACATGTTCCTGGACCCAGCAGCAAGATGTGCCAGGAGCCCCAGGCCACAGTCCACGCCATGATGGCGGAGTGGACGTCGGAGAAGAAGGGCCTGGCTGCAACTGTGTGGGCATGCGAAGTGGAGGTGGTTTCCGAGGAGCAGGTAAGCGGCCCACGCCCCTATGTCCCCGAGGGAACGGCCGCTGCATCTGAGGGGCCCGGCCTGCTGCCATCCACTACACCACCTCCCTTACTGCCCATGCCCGCAGCCACCGCCCCGACCGACCCGTTACCACTGTCACCGGTAGCGGAGCCCGCAGCGTCTGTGGGAGAGGGCCCAGACCTGCGGCCCCCGGGCCTTACCTTTACCACCACCCTGGCACCCGTCCTGGCTTCCATCCTGGCCGCGACGGAGATGACGACGGCTCCGGCAGTACGCCCGGCCGCAACGGAGGCGATCCTCGACCTGACGCCAGCACCGCAAGCCACCCTGACCGCTTCTAGACACCCGGCCTCGGCTGAAGCACCGCGGGGACGTAGCTGCCAAGCGGCAGAGCAGGCCACGTCACAGCGAGGCCCCTCACTACTGGAGGTTACGGTCGTAGCCGGCACGGAGGGACTCCGACTGGGCCTGTCCCCCACACTGGCTGAATAGGAGCGGTGGCCATGGCAGCTGTGCCCTAAGAATGCTGCTTGGAGAAAAAGGATGCAGCAGTGGTCCACCGTTGCAACCCAGTTGTCCCCGTTGGGACCCTGTGCAGCTTGTTGATTGTTCCAGTTGTGAATGAATGAATACAAATCAACCGAGTTTTCACCTGATTGTCATCAGTGATTATCCCGGCCGTTGCCGGCAAGTTGTCCCTGGAGGGACTCTATGTGTTTACCACCCACATGAGAAACTGCTCATGAACATGGCCGAGAACTAGCAGGCCACCCATGAACTTGTGGGCCTGTAAATAATTTGTGGGTTGGTTTTCCGTCCGTGCCGCCTCCGGAGAGGCAGATTGGAGGAAGGGCCCGCAGCAGAGCAGGCTGGGGCCCGGCCACCACCAGGACCAGTGGCCATCCTCCGGGGGTCAGGGATCCCCCTGGACGTGGGGTCCCCTGAAGTGACAGCCGGTTGCGAGACACCGTACCCGTTCCCGCTCGGGTAACCTGGACCAGGACTGGGGTAAAGGGGTGCTGCCCGTTTCTTAATGGCAGCATCAAGGATCAGGTTATTTGGGTGGGAGAGCGGATGACCACGAACCCGTCCGTTTAATAAAAATGTTGAAACGTTAAAGCAATGCACCTACCGTAAGGGAAGATCCAAAAATATACGTATGTTAAATGTTTTAATATGTTACTTATCTTTTTACAGTTTTGAAAAATAAGACCGGTGATGGACGGGCAGCCCGCGGACGGTCTGCGTTTTACCAAGGGGGAGTGTGACGCCCTGGACTAGCCAGGTAGTCACATACATACCAACATACACCCCCCACCCTAGGCAGTTACAGCAGCCAAACCAAAAAACCCTTGTTGCCTCCCTCCAGGGTCTGATGTTCACACCAGGTGGGGCGGAGCCAGGCGGTTGGCCCCACCCACCGAGGAGTTCACAGGCCTGGAGGCGGGAAAAGCAGTTAGTTCAGTTTAGGAGTAGAAGAGTGAGGAGAGTTCAGTTTTGGAGGTGAAAGTGAGAGGTCACAGACTGCAAGTGTCTGGGTTGGAGCCCAGACACTGACAGCAAGGTTGGCAGATGGTGGTGGCCATCTGCAGGAGTTGGTGGAACTCTGCAGAGCCGTAAGGACCGGGGTTGGGCGTCGGCCCGCCGGTACCGGACCGGGGAACAGAGTGAAGCTAAGCACACAGGCAGGGCCATCGGACCCCGACCAGGCTTTGAGCCGCCGTCAATAGTCAAATCCGAATGTGACAGGAACCCCCAGGCTTCCCTAACAACCAAGTTCCAATTGAAGGCAACCGTCCACCCAGAGAGGATATACAGCCACCGCCACAGGCTAGAGATCCAAGGGCCAGCGCCTGCGGGCAAAACGGGCTCCTACGGCACCTATACACCGGGGAGCGGACTACCGGTGGGCAACCACAGGAGTCAAGAACATTTACAAAGGTGCAGGGAAAGACAGCCACCATCAGCCGTCTGGGGAGAGCACAACATCAACACTGCAGCCGGCTGCGGGACCCGTCCATCCGGCTGTTTTGGTTTACCAGAGACTTTGTCAGTGATTGTCTGAGTGAGTACACCAGTGCCGTCCGGCACCGCGCCGCGCAGTCCCTGCACCCCAGCCATCCAGCCTCCCCGAGACACCACTGGGCCCCGGGATCACCAAACCCCCTACCCACGGAGGGGACAGCATCCCAGCTGCACCCTACCATCTCTCCCGGGATCCCCGTTACCAGCAGCGGTGGTGCCCTCATCACCACATCCCGTGGGTGGTGTCACAAACAATCTCCCTAACCAAAACCACCCCCTTTTCACTCACGGGCGAGGAGCGCTGCTCGAGTCCCTGGGTCCATTCCACCGCTCGAGCCACCGAGCAGCAGAAGCTCCGGACCCGAGTGTGGTGAGCGCGTCCCCCTCCGCCCGCGACACCAGCGACCTATGGATTGCTACCTTCTACGTAGCGCGCAAAAATCAGACCATTACCGTCAAGCAGAGGTCAGAGAAGGCAGCAAAAGGGAGGGAGACATGGCATCAAGCCCTTTGGAGGAACAAGTAGTGGAAAACCCGAGTACTCAATAAGAAAGGAGAGGAGAATTTGGATGCAAGTGTTTTTATTCACAACCGACAAAAATTGCAAAAGTGAACCCTAACACAAAGCAACAAACCAGGGTTCACTTTTGCAATTTTTGGCGGTTGTAAATAAAAACACTTGCATCCAAATTCTCCTCTCCTTTCTTATTGAGTGGTCGGGTTTTCCACTGCTTGTAACTAATTTATTACCCTGTAGCACCTACTTGTAGCAGTTGCAGCCAGACTTTTCTGTATTCTTTGGAGGAACAAGTCCTTGCAGATGTATCTCAATCGCTCCACAGTGCCTTCAGTGATGAGTCAACAAACAATTCTAATGATGGCAGCAGGGAGGATGCCCAGCAACCGCAAACTATAGACTACAAAAATATGGCGGCGGAGGTCACAGCCAACATCATGCCAGAGATTCAGAAAACCTTGGAGCAAGCTATCCAGAATGCCCTCCATAACTTCCGGGGGGAACTAAACAAACATAAAGGACAGATAGAGGAGCTGCAGCAGAGGGTGTCATCTCTAGAGGAGGAAAATAAACAAATGTCTTCACAGCTGGAAGAAACTGTTGCAGAGACAAAACGACTAACAGACAAAGTTAAAGATCTTGAAAATAGATCCAGACGGAGCAATCTAAGATTAGTGGGGCTATCTGAAGCGGTCCCGACTGCCGAACTGCAATGCTTGTGTGAAAGGGATCTGCCGACAGCCTTGGGAATCAACAGAGGATGTAGAGTTGAAAGAGCTCACAGGGTGGGCCCAGACCTGCGCTCTCATAATAGAGAATCCAGAGATCAGGCAATAAGACCACGCCAAGTGATTATGAAATTTCCAGACTATAACGATAAATTTGACATCATAAGGGCTTATAGACAGCAAACTCAACCACTGATCATAAGAGGTATGCAGCTCCTCTTATTCGAGGATTACTCTGCAGACGTGGCCAAGCGAAGAAGAGCCTTTAGCAAGATTTGTGTCTCCCTATTTCAAGCCAAAAGAAGTTTTACGCTTCAGTATTCGGCCCTGCTGAGGATTTTTCAAAAGGATGGCAACAGTATTGTTTACAACTCGGCAAGGGATGCAGAAAAAGATATGGAAAAAATATTACAATCGGCAAAAATTGCAGAGAGAAGAAGAGATCGGAAGGGGGACAAACGGCAACAGTCACCGAAATCTCAGAGATCTACGGACCACACAAGATGAAAAACCTCAGTGACAGTCTGTCTGACGCCTTGATTCATCCTCTTACCTACTCTTCCTTTTAATAGAGTGGAGTTATTCCGCAGTGTCTCGGTGGGGATATCAAGTTATTGAACAAACTATCTTTGTAAGCAAAGGTTGGCAGGGATCTAGTGGGGCTGCCTTGGGACATGGGTGACTCGCCGAGCCGGGGGATGCTTGTCCACACCATCTATACCCTCCTTCCGTGGGGATGTATCCTGTGGTTCGGCGAGGGAAGTAACGAAATAACCGACTTGGTCAAATTGGGTGGGTGTAAGTAAGAGATATGGACGGCACCCTGGTATTCTTTTGTATCTATTTCCTATGGTGCAAGATGAGCTTCTTTGTTATGATTGTGTAACCAAGCACACTCATCTTCAGAAAAAAGTGAAGTCCAGAGCACTTTTGGTGGTGTGTAGAGTTGGGAACACACTACAGTGCATTACGAATTTAAAGTTACTGTTGACTAAGTGTTGATTGCTTTGCTGTGTTTTTCTAGTTTTTTGTTTCTTCTAACATCTTCTTTCTTTTAAGAGTCACTGAGAGACTCAGAGTGCTGTGCACCACCTTCACAAGCAACCAGTAAAAGGCAGTAAATAGATTCCACTGGGACCTTTATGATTATCATTTCCTGGAATGTAAAAGGCCTGAGGTCCCCGAATAAAAGATCTAAGGTATTGAGACACCTCAAACGATTCTCCCCAGATATCGTCCTTCTTCAGGAAACTCATTTGGGAGAAGAGGATTTTTTCAGACTTAAAAGATTCTGGGTTGGGACTGTAGTGGGTTCAGCAGCACAGGGGAGACATGCAGGGGTAGTGATCTTATTCCACCGGAATTTTGCTTTTCAGCTATTGTTCCCAGGAGTGTGACGACCAGGGAAGATGGGTCCGGGTCACTATAGATCATGGGGGAGAAACCTACAGTGAGGTCCAGAAATATTTGGACAGTGACACAATTTTTGCGAGTTGGGCTCTGCATGCCACCACATTAGATTTGAAATGAAATCTCTACAACAGAATTCAAGTGCAGATTGTAACGTTTAATTTGAAGGTTTGAACAAAAATATCTGATAGAAATTGTAGGAATTGTACACATTTCTTTACAAACACTCCACATTTTAGGAGGTCAAAAGTAATTGGACAAATAAACCAAACCCAAACAAAATATTTTTATTTTCAATATTTTGTTGCGAATCCTTTGGAGGCAATCACTGCCGTAAGTCTGGAACCCATGGACATCACCAAACGCTGGGTTTCCTCCTTCTTAATGCTTTGCCAGGCCTTTACAGCCGCAGCCTTCAGGTCTTGCTTGTTTGTGGGTCTTTCCGTCTTAAGTCTGGATTTGAGCAAGTGAAATGCATGCTCAATTGGGTTAAGATCTGGTGATTGACTTGGGCATTGCAGAATGTTCCACTTTTTTGCACTCAATGTCATCAATAAACACAAGTGACCCAGTGCCATTGAAAGCCATGCATGCCCATGCCATCACGTTGCCTCCACCATGTTTTACAGAGGATGTGGTGTGCCTTGGATCATGTGCCGTTCCCTTTCTTCTCCAAACTTTTTTCTTCCCATCATTCTGGTACAGGTTGATCTTGGTCTCATCTGTCCATAGAATACTTTTCCAGAACTGAGCTGGCTTCATGAGGTGTTTTTCAGCAAATTTAACTCTGGCCTGTCTATTTTTGGAATTGATGAATTGTTTGCATCTAGATGTGAACCCTTTGTATTTACTTTCATGGAGTCTTCTCTTTACTGTTGACTTAGAGACAGATACACCTACTTCACTGAGAGTGTTCTGGACTTCAGTTGATGTTGTGAACGGGTTCTTCTTCACCAAAGAAAGTATGCGGCGATCATCCACCACTGTTGTCATCCGTGGACGCCCAGGCCTTTTTGAGTTCCCAAGCTCACCAATCAATTCCTTTTTTCTCAGAATGTACCCGACTGTTGATTTTGCTACTCCAAGCATGTCTGCTATCTCTCTGATGGATTTTTTTCTTTTTTTTCAGCCTCAGGATGTTCTGCTTCACCTCAATTGAGAGTTCCTTAGACCGCATGTTGTCTGGTCACAGCAACAGCTTCCAAATGCAAAACCACACACCTGTAATCAACCCCAGACTTTTTAACTACTTCATTGATTATAGGTTAACGAGGGAGACGCCTTCAGAGTTAATTGCAGCCCTTAGAGTCCCTTGTCCAATTACTTTTGGTCCCTTGACAAAGAGGAGGCTATGCATTACAGAGCTATGATTCCTAAACCCTTTCTCCGATTTGGATGTGAAAACTCTCATATTGCAGCTGGGAGTGTGCACTTTCAGCCCATATTATATATATAATTGTATTTCTGAACATGTTTTTGTAAACAGCTAAAATAACAAAACTTGTGTCACTGTCCAAATATTTCTGGCCCTGACCGTATTCTATACAAAACATCTATGGTTCTAATAGTTCAAATAAATCCTTCTTTGAAGATATAGAAAGGAAGATTATTCTTGACAATTCACCTCTGATAATCACCGGTGGTGACTTTAAGGCCTAAGCCACACGGCGAGAAAAACAGTGCGAGTGGAGTGCGATAAAACATCGCATTCCACTCTGACCAATTCTGGCCTGTGTGTCAGCACACATCAGCGATTATTTTCTCAGCCCTAATCGGACCGAGAAAACAATCGCAGCATGCTGCGATTGTAATGCGAGAAAATCGCACTGCACTCGTGGTACTCCGGTGTACCGCTAGTGCAGAGCGAGAATGGCAATAGCCGGCTACGCAGGAGAGAGGGAGAGAAATCCCTCCCTCCCCTCCTGAGTGCCGGCCCCCCCCCCCCCCCCCCCGCAGCTGTCGTCTGCTCGCACGAACGGACCTCAGTTGCAAGGACACATGCATGACACTCGGCTCTGCTGTACTGCCAGCATGAGCTGAGTGTCATGCGAGGGGATCGCAGTAGTCCCCGTGTGGCCCCAGCCTAACACAGTACATAAAATAGATGAGGACAGAAGGAGCCAGAGCAAGGCCCCTCATAGAGAAGAAAATGCACTCCCTTCTCTTCTTAATCAGACTGGGTTGAGGGATGTCTGGCGCTGGCTACATCCTGACGCTAGAGAGTTTACTCATTTTTCCCATGTCCACCAATCCTGGTCAAGGATCGATTATCTTTTGACCTCTGAGAGTTTATTGAATAGACTGAAATCGGTTGAAATATATGATTTGGTCATATCAGACCATGCCCCAGAGGGTATGGAACTGACGACAAGGTGGTTAGGGGGACAGACTTTATATGGAGGTTTCCAGCCTTCCTTACGAAGGATGAGGGATTTAATGACAAATTGCGCTGCTGGTGGGAGGAGTTTATATTTGACAACAGAGAACACATAGATCAAACTGCTCTGTTTTGGAATACGGCAAAGATGGTGCTGAGAGGCAGAATTTTAATGTATGTCTCTTCCCTCAAGAAAAAGGTGAAGGAGGGGTATTTCGAATCGAGTGCAAAACTCAGACATGCTTACACGAAGTTCTTGCAGAATCCCTCAGCTCAAAATAGAGAACATTGGAAACTGGTCAAACAAGAGTTTGAGATGTGGTTAGACAGAAGGGAGCAGATGTATCGAGCTAGACAAGAAGTTGAATTACTCAGATATGGTAACAAGGCGGGTAAATTATTGGCGAGATTAGCAAAGCGGCACTCTCAAGCATCTCCCATAGTCAGAATAAAAGATAGACAAGGAAAGGTAACTTCCGATCCCAAAAACATAAATGCCATACTACAAGACTTTTATAAAGACCTATATAAATCCTCACACACCAACATAACAGAGGGCAGATCCTTCCTCCAACATTTATCTCTCCCAAAACTTACACAGGAGCAGTTGGATGTAATTAATGCGGATATTAAGGAAGAGGAGGTAAAGCAAACTATTAGTCATCTTAAGAATGGGAAGGCACCCGGTCCTGATGGGTATAGTGGGGAGTTTTATAAGGCACTTAAAGAACAGGTTTCCCCGACATTGACTACTTATTACAACAACATTTTGACAACGGGGGACATTCCAGTCAGATCCAAAGAGACGTACATCAAAGTAATACCGAAACAAGGAAAGGACCCCCTAGAGGCAGGCTACTATAGACCTATTTCACTAATTTCACTAGACCAAAAAATTATGTCTAAAATAATGGCTGAGCATTTGGCAGAGGTGCTTCCACAGTTGGTGAAACCGGCTCAGGTGGGGTTTGTTAAAGGTAGGGCTGCAGTTAAGAACATAAGGAAAGTTTTGAGTGTTGGATCTGGTGGGACGACAGCAACACTCAGGTGACAGACCAGCTCTCCTAACTCTAGATGCAGAGAAAGCATTTGATAATGTCAGTTGGGAATGGTTGGGGGCGACGCTGGACACTTTCAATTTAAAAGGCAAATTTAGAACATACTTGGACGGGGTATACAACAGCCCTAGAGTCAGAATACATATTCCTGGATTCCTCTCTGCTCCTTTTCACCTAGACAAAGGGACCAGACAGGGCTGTCCAATGTCACCATTGCTATTTAACCTGGCCATGGAACCCTTTGCTAGATACGTGGAGGAAACTGATCTATTTGACGGAATTAAAGTAGGCAAGGATATAGTCAAAATTGCTCTTTTTGCAGATGACGTCATATTGTTCCTGTCACGACCACTAGAACACTTAAGAGATATTTTTTATTTTATTCAGAAATTTGGGGAATACTCGGGCTACAAGATCAATATTAACAAAAGCGAACTTTTAGAATTAGGAGAAAAAACACCCCTGGAGCACTGGAGGGAGCTGGGTTTGGAGCTCCGTGTCTCAAAGTCACATATATCGTATTTGGGTATAAAGATAGGGAGGCGACTGTTACGGGGGGACCGGCAGATTAGGACCAGGGGGTATATGTTACGAGGGGGACCCGGGGAAGCGTGCCAAGATGGGAAATGGACTGCTTCCGCCGGTCAAGGTCCACTGTGCGGTGTAAGGGACCGCCGCTATGGTGGGTGAAGAGTGAGCGGGTTGCTGCTAGCGATCGTCTGGAATGTCACAGACGATCTATGTACACCGATCTGCCCTAACCCGTGAGGGTTGTATGGCACAGATCTCACGGCTCGGTGTACCTGTTGCACGGGGAAGCACAGAGGTGCCCACGCACGTGTGCCAGTGGAAGTCACGAGAATATGGCACGAGGGTAGCACAGAGGTGCCCACGCACGTGTGCTTTCAATAACCAGGTGAGTCCAATGGAGACTTGAGGAGCTCACCTGGGACAGGAACACGGCCTGTTGACGGGGGTACTGCCGGAGCAGCAAGGCAGGAACACGGCCTGCAAACGAGGTACTGCCGGAGCAGCAAGGGCCAAGCCCACAAGAGACAGTAATGCCTGAGCAGTGGCGTGGCAGCACGCTGCCAGACATCCAAACATAGAAGGACGGTCGCGCGCCGCCATGATGGCAGGGGGAGCTTTTAAGGAGGTGCAGCTCCACCCGAGGGCGGGCGCGAGGCGGAGATGACGGACTTGACCCAATCAGGGTCCACGACGTCCCAGCCTGGCCAGTCAGGATTCACCACGTCACCAGCCTTGTCATCAAGCCGTGTGACGTCAGTGAGCGAATCAGGACCCACCACGCATTGCACATGCTCACCCTCCTGCCTCTGGGAAATAGAGGCGGGATCCTCGGTCTCACAATGTGGAGAGATAACGGGAATCTCACTGCTTCCCTGAGCAGTAAACCTCTGCACATTGCGCAGCCTCGCAGACCTTCGGGGCCGCTGAGCAGGAGAGTCTGCGGCAGGCCAGGAATGGGAGACCGCTTCACTCCTTGTAACAGGAGAACCACTAGGTGTCACCCTTCTGCTGCCTCTCTGAGAAGGTATCTCCTGCACACTGCGCAGTCTGGCAGACCTTCGGCGCTGCTGAGCAGGAGTGCTCGTGGCAGGCAAGGAATGGGAGACTGCCTCAGTCCTTGCCTCAGGAGAGCCACGAGATGTAACATTACCCCCCCGTCTAGGCCCCCCCCCCTGTCCGTGCTCGAAGGCCGCTATCAAACCCGGGGCGCGGATATGATCCTCCAACTCCCAGGATCTATGCTCCGGACCACGGCCGGCCCACTCCACGAGGTAGTACCTCTTGCCCTGTATGACTTTTGTCTCCACAAGTTTTGCCACCCCAGGGTCGTTGGACGGGGAGTCAGTTTGAGCCGGCAGGGACCCCGATAATTTATTATGTCGTACGGGTTTCAGGAGGGACACGTGAAAGGTGTTGGCTATAGCCCAGCGTGGAGGGAGCTGGAGTCGATATGCCACTGGGTTTACCTGCTGTAGTACTTTAAACGGACCCAAATACCTAGGGGCGAATTTGGCTGCCTGTACCCGTAGGTTAACATTCTTAGAGGACAGCCATACTAGGTCACCAGGGCCGAAGGATGGTGCAGGGCGGCGGCGAACATCAGCCGTTGTCACCATCCGGTCTTTAGCCCTTTTAAGAGCCTCTTGGGTGTCATCCCAGATCTCCCGGGCCTTGGTCGCCCAATCCTCCACTCTAGTATTGGGTGACGTAATGGGCATCGGAACCGGGATTCTGGGATGTTGTCCGTTATTGAGTAGGAACGGAGTCTGGCCAGAGGATTCATGGACCGAATTGTTAATGGCAAATTCGGCCCAAGGAAGGAGGTTAGCCCAGTTGTCGTGGTGCGCGGATATAAAATGGCGGAGGTAAGTTACCAAGGTCTGATTAGTCCTCTCCACTAGTCCATTGGTCTCGGGATGGTATGCGGAGGAGATGTTCAGCTCTATCTGCAGGAGCTTACAGAGCTCTCTCCATAAGCGAGACGCGAACTGGGGACCCCGGTCGCTCACCACCTTGTCAGGCATGCCATGCAACCTAAATACATGCCGAATGAACAAGGTGGCGAGAGCACGTGACGTCGGGAGTCGTGGGAGAGGCACCAAGTGGACCATTTTAGAGAAGTGATCCGTGATGACCCATACGACCCTGTGCCCTGCTGACTTGGGCAGATCTCCCAGGAAGTCCATCCCCACCACTTCCCAGGGACGACCCGGCACTGGCAGTGGGTGAAGAAGACCTGCCGGTCTCTGCCGGGACGGCTTATTCCGAGCACACGACATACAGGCCCCCACATATTCCTGTATGTCCTGGGGTAGTCTCGGCCACCAATAATGCCTGGTCACCAGGTCTCTGGTCCTTTTGACCCCGAAGTGACCCCCGACCTTGGAGGCATGGGCCCACGATAGCACCTCGTTCTGTAGTTCAGGGGGAACGAGGGTTTTTCCAGGTGGCACCTGGTCCAAAGAAGTGGGAGTGACCATCCTCAAGCTGTCCGGGGGTAGTATAAGACGAGGCTCCTCCTCGTCCTCCTCCAACACAACCATGCAACGTGACAAGGCATCGGCCCGTACGTTCTTCTCACCGGCCAGGTGGCGGATAATAAAGCGGAACCGGGAGAAGAATAAAGACCAACGGGCCTGCCTTGGGTTCAGGCGTTGTGCTGTCTGGAGGTATGTGAGGTTTTTGTGGTCAGAAAAAACCTCAAATGGATGCTTCGCACCCTCCAGGAGATGCCGCCATTCCTGGAATGCTAGTTTCATCGCCAGTAACTCCCTATCCCCTATGGAGTAGTTCCTCTCGGCCGGAGAAAAGGTCTTGGAGAAAAAGAAACATGGATGCTTCCTTCCTCGTTCGTTTTTCTGGTACAGGACTGCACCTGCACCGACCGAAGAGGCGTCTACCTCCAGTAGGAAGGGTTTGGAGATGTCTGCACGATGAAGGATGGGAGCTCTGGAGAAGTGAGTTTTGAGAGTGTGAAATGCCTCTACCGTTTCCCGTGTCCATGCTTTGGGATTAGCGCCCTTGCGGGTAAGGGCAATGATGGGTGCTGCCACCGTTGAGAAGTTGGGAATGAACTGGCGATAATAATTGATAAACCCCAAGAATCGCTGGATCGCCTTCAGCGAGCGGGGCTCAGGCCAGTTCATCACTGTCTCCAACTTCCCCGGATCCATTGCTAACCCCTGACTGGACACTATGTACCCCAGGAACGGCAAGGATTCCTGTTCAAAAACGCACTTTTCCAGCTTAGCATATAACGAATGGGTGTGGAGCCTCTTAAGTACTCGGATGACATCCCTCCGATGGGTGGTAAGATCGGGGGAGAAGATAAGAATGTCATCCAGGTATACAACCACGGAAAGATACAAATCCCGGAAAATGTCATTCACAAAGTCTTGAAATACGGCGGGGGCATTGCAGAGTCCGAAGGGCATTACTAGATACTCGTAGTGACCGTCCCTGGTGTTAAAGGCGGTCTTCCACTCATCGCCCTTTCGGACTCGCACTAGATTATACGCCCCGCGTAGATCCAGCTTTGTGAAGACCTTTGCCCCGCGGAATCGATCAAATAGCTCAGTAATGAGGGGCAAAGGGTATTTGTTCTTGATTGTGATTGCATTTAATCCCCTGTAATCGATACAGGGGCGCAGATCCCCTTCCTTCTTCTGCACAAAAAAGAACCCTGCACCAGCCGGTGAAATAGACTTGCGAATCAACCCCTTCGCCAGGCTGTCCTGAATATATTTGGACATAGCCTCCGTCTCTGGAGCAGAGAGTGGATACACTCTGCCCCTAGGGGGCTCGGAGCCTGGCTTCAGGTCTATTCGGCAATCATATGGCCGGTGGGGAGGAAGAGTATCTGCGGCCCTTTTGGAAAAGACATCCCTGTAGGCCTCATAAGGTGTCGGTAAACCCGGCCCCTCAGTATTCCCTGAGGACCCAACCGACCTAATGGTAGCGGGTGGTTCGGTAGTCACGAGGTGCTCTCTACAGGATCCTGCCCAGGATGAGATCTCCCCTGTTGCCCAGTTGAGTATAGGAGCATGCTGTCTCAACCAGGGAAGGCCCAGTAGGATCTCATCCGTCTCCCCTGGAAGCACCAGGAAGGACACCTGTTCATGGTGTCCCGGTGGTACATCCATCCTGAGAGGGATAGTGATCTGGGTGATAGGATCGAGTAGTATGGACCCGTCGACTACCCGGACCCTGAGTGGCTTGGGCAACAGAACCAGGGGAACTGAGTATCGGGTTGCCAGGGAGGTCGAGATGAAATTGCCTTCAGCGCCTGAGTCCAAGCAAGCCAGGGCAGAGAAGAGAGTAGTGCCGAACTGCAACTGGGCGCTGATAGTCAACCTAGAGGGAGAAGTAGCGTCTAGAGTCCCCCCTCTGATAGAAACTAGACGCTGTCTTTTCCCGACGGTTTGGGACATAGGGTAGCTATGTGTCCCCTCTGCCCACAGGAAAAGCAGATGACACAAGACCGAGAACCTGGGGCAGAGGAGACCACCTTGGACACCTCCATTGACTCCACGGAGTCGCCTACAGGACTGGCTGGGGGACCTGTCTGATGGAAGACGGGAGTCAGACGCTTTTTAGGCCGAGAAGACGTGGGTGCTGAAGAGACCTCGAGCCTTCGCTCCGCCTGGCGGATGTCTATGCGAGAGGCAACCTGAATCAAGGACTCTAAAGTGGCAGGCACCTCACGTGTGGCCAGTACGTCTTTGACAAACCCTGCCAGGCCCTCCCAAAACACAGGGACAGGGACCTTATCCGGCCAGTCCAGCTCTGCGGCCAGTGTCCTAAAGTGTACAGCAAAGTCCCCGACTGAAGCAGACCCTTGCCGAAGTCGTAGGAGGCGCAGCGCGGAATCGTGGGTGACTTGAGGCCCGAGGAACACCATTCTCATGGCCCCAAGATAAGCTGCTAAGTTATTCACCACACGATCTCCGCGCTCCCACAACGGCGTGGACCACTTCAGCGCTCTCCCTGTGAGCAGGGACTGGACGAAGGCTACCTTCGCCTTCTCGGTAGCGTAAAGAGTCGCGGACAGCTCTAAGTAGGTGGTAACCTGGTTTATAAAACCACAGCACTCAGAGCTGTTGCCGCTAAAGCGCTCTGGAAGCGCAAGGCGAGGAGACCTTCCGCCCAATAGCACAGCCTGGGTAGCCGCCTGGGTGGCGACTGTCGTCAGAGTAGTCTTATCGGAGGAAGACTGCTCCACTGCTGCCAATCGTGACTCCAACTGCTGCACATAACGCAACAACTGCTGCTGCTCTTCAGCCATAGCCAGACCTTTGGCGCGACCGTAATGTTACGAGGGGGACCCGGAGAAGCGTGCCAAGATGGGAAATGGACTGCTTCCGCCGGTCAAGGTCCACTGTGCGGTGTAAGGGACCGCCGCTATGGTGGGTGAAGAGTGAGCGGGTTGCTGCTAGCGATCGTCTGGAATGTCACAGATGATCTATGTACACCGATCTGCCCTAACCCGTGAGGGTTGTATGGCACAGATCTCACGGCTCGGTGTACCTGTTGCACGGGGAAGCACAGAGGTGCCCACGCACATGTGCCAGTGGAAGTCACGAGAATATGGCACGAGGGTAGCACAGAGGTGCCCACGCACGTGTGCTTTCAATAACCAGGTGAATCCAATGGAGACTTGAGGAGCTCACCTGGGACAGGAACACGGCCTGTTGACGGGGGTACTGCCGGAGCAGCAAGGCAGGAACACGGCCTGCAAACGAGGTACTGCCGGAGCAGCAAGGGCCAAGCCCACAAGAGACAGTAATGCCTGAGCAGTGGCGTGGCGGCACGCTGCCAGACATCCAAACATAGAAGGACAGTCGCGCGCCGCCATGATGGCAGGGGGAGCTTTTAAGGAGGTGCAGCTCCACCCGAGGGCGGGCGCGAGGCGGAGATGACGGACTTGACCCAATCAGGGTCCACGACGTCCCAGCCTGGCCAGTCAGGATTCACCACGTCACCAGCCTTGTCATCAAGCCGTGTGACGTCAGTGAGCGGACCCACCACGCATTGCACATGCTCACCCTCCTGCCTCTGGGAAATAGAGGCGGGATCCTCGGTCTCACAATGTGGAGAGATAACGGGAATCTCACTGCTTCCCTGAGCAGTAAACCTCTGCACATTGCGCAGCCTTGCAGACCTTCAGGGCCGCTGAGCAGGAGAGTCTGCGGCAGGCCAGGAATGGGAGACCGCTTCACTCCTTGTAACAGGAGAACCACTAGGTGTCACCCTTCTGCTGCCTCTCTGAGAAGGTATCTCCTGCACACTGCGCAGTCTGGTAGACCTTCGGCGCTGCTGAGCAGGAGTGCTCGTGGCAGGCAAGGAATGGGAGACTGCCTCAGTCCTTGCCTCAGGAGAGCCACGAGATGTAACAGGTATATATCCTAATCGCCAGTTGGGGCCCACCGTGCTCCAGATGACAAAGGAGCTGCTGGCACCTGAGGGTTAGGCGGAGACTATAGAGCTGGATGGCTCTGAGATAACCCAGGAACTCTGGGAACCGGTCACGTGTGTTGGGACACGTCAGACAGGATGACAACCCGATTAGCGTTTTGGTGCACCTAGCGCTACACCAACCACGTGTGCAGGAAACACGTCAGGCCGGGTGGTAACCAGGTAGCGTTGACCGGAAGACCGCCACGAAAGCGCCCTGTCGGCCACGTATGTAGGACACGTCAGGCCGAGCGGTCCTCCGATTAGCGTTTCTGGCCACCTCTCGACTGGCCACGCGTGTGTAGGACACATCAGGCCAGATGGGTACACCAGTAGCGTTGACCGGGAAGCCGAGGAGTATAAGGAACACCCTGTTAACTCCACAGGGGTCCTGGGGTACGCTGTCCGTGCGCGTAGGGGGCACAACCAGACAGGTGGCGCAGCAGGTGCGTTGTAAGTGTGCGTAAGGGGCACAATCGGACAGGTGGCGCAGCAGGTGCGTTGTCCGTGTGCGTAGGGGGCACAATCGGACAGGTGGCGCAGCAGGTGCGTTGTCTGTGTGCATAGGGAGCACAATCGGAAAGGAAGCACAGCAGCCGCAGCCCAGTTAACGCCACTGGGCTGCTATAGCAAGACTGGAACGGCAGGAGGGAAGCACGGCGCCTGACCCTGATCTGCCGAGCCACGAATCTTGGCGTGACAGGCACCGTTCACCTAACCCTACCTACCGCTTCCCAACATAGGCTTATGCCGCAATGAGGCTCTAACATGGAGGTGTGCTCTGACTGAGCAAAAGTGAAGACTGCGCACCTCCATGTTGTCTCCAGCCCCTTTTATAACCTGGGTCAGCCCCAAACCCAGGGTGGAACCACCAAGGTCCAATAGCAGAGTGCCATGTCATCAGTGACGTCACATGCGACCTATCCGGAACCGCCACGTCATTGATGACCTCATGGCAGCCACGCCCCAAACACTTCACCAGTCATCGTCTGACGACCAATACTAAGGTGCCAGATCATAGGGGCGGGCCTCTGCGAGCCAGTCCGGAGTTGCCACGTCATCAGGACACCTGACACCCTCTGCCCTATCAGGGCCTGCCACCTCACGGACATGCTCAGTGAGGTCCTTACCAGACCTAGCCTCTGATGCACTAAGTGCCTGAGCATGCTCAGTAGCCTGAGCCACAGGCTTAGAAAGCAGACTATCAGTTTGAGCATGCTCAGTAGGCACATCCCAGAACTTAGACACAGCACGAAGTCCAAGTACCTGTGCAAAGAGGCTGTTAGGGTTAATTGTGGGAGCATGCTCAGTAGCCTGAACTGAGGACTGAGGTCTCAGACATAACACAAACAGGCTGAGCATGCTCACTAGGCAAAACACCGGGCTTAAACTCTGGCTGGGGTAAATCGGCGCACGCATGCGCACTAGCCGCCTCTCCACACTTAGACGTGGTGGAAGGAACAGCCAACTGGACGACCCGAGGCACGGCCAAGAACGGCAGCCGCCGCCTGGGCGCAACAGGAACCGCAGCAGGCTGCTTGTGGCTATGGCGGCGCCGGTTCGTAACAGCGACCAGCTCAATTATACTCACTAAACTATACCCTCTGATAGGTAAAATATTGGAGGAATTGCAAAGGTGGCATCACTTACCAATATCACTTCTGGGTAGATGTAATTTGATCAAAATGATTAGCTTTGCCAGACTCCTATACCTCTTGCAAACCCTACCCCTGATTTTAAAACACTCAGACATAAACAAATTGAAGAAGGCCTTTACACACTTTATTTGGACAGGTAAAAGACCCAGAATCGCTGTAGAAAAATTGATGCTATTAACCCTAGAACGCGCAAGTGTTGCGGGCGGGGAGGAGGCCGCCGCCGCTGCGCTCTCGCTAACGCTCGGGTCCGGCGCTGCTGCTGCTGCTCAGTGGCTCGAGTGGTGGGCCGGATCCGGGGACTCGAGCGGCGCTCCTCGCCCGTGAGTGAAAGGGGATGGTTTTTGGGGTTTGGGAAGTCGGTCTGTGACGCCACCCACGGTTTGTGGTGAGGTTGGGATACCACCGCTGCTCTGGACGGGGATCCCGGGAGCGATGACAGGGAGCAGCCGAGATGTTTCTCTCCCCTCTATGGGTAGGGGGTTTTGGTGGTCCCGGGGCCGGGTGAGGGTGACTAGGAAATGGATGGCAGGGTTTGGTGAGGTGCAGGGTCGCGGGGGCAGCGCGGTGCCAGGCGGCAGGGTGGTACTCACTCAGCCAATAACGTATACGGAGTCTCTGGTAAAACAAACGGCTGGATGGACGGGTCCTGCAGCCGGCTACAGTGGTCACTCCCGGTAGGTTGGCGGTGACTGCCTTTCCCTGCACCTGTAGTGTGTTTTAGGCTCCGATGGCTTCCCACTGGTAACCCGCTCCCCAGCGTGGATAGATGCCGAGGGAGCCCCTTTTGCCCGCAGGCTCTGGCCCTGAGAATTGTAGCCTTGGCGGTGACTGTATTTCCCTTCACGGTTGAGCGGTTGACTTCAATCGGGTCTTTGCTGCTGGGCAACCCCGGAGGTTCCTGTCGCTAACGGATTTGACCAGTTTTACGGCGACTCCAAGCCTGGTCGGGGTCCGTAGGCCCTGCCGGATGGTGCTGGCTTGTCTTCGCTCCCCGGTTCGGTACCGGCGGGCCAACGCCCGACCCCAGTCCTACGGTTCTGCGTCGATCGGCCTCTCCTGCAGACGGTCACCACCGTCTCCCAACCTTGCTGTATGTGCCCGGGCCACGTACCCGGACACGGTCAGACTCCTCCACTACCACTTGCTCCACTCCTCTCCAAAACTACACTCTCTCTTCCTTTCCCGCCTCCAGGACTGTGAACTCCTCAGTGGGTGGGGCCAACCGCCTGGCTCCACCCCACCGGGTGTGGACATCAGCCCCTGGAGGAGGCAACAAGGATTTGTGTGTGACTGATGTGCCTAACCAGGGTGTGGGGTGTGTTGTTGCAGTACCTGTGACGTCCTGGCTTGTCCAGGGCACCACATTCCCCCTTGCTTAAATGCAGACCGTCCGCGGGCTGCCCGTCCATCACCGGTTTTATTTTTGTTAAACTGTAGAAAAAAGGTAAAAACATATATATAAAACATTTGAACATAAGCAATTTATCAATCTTCCCTTACGGGAGGCACTTTCTTTAACGTTACTAACATTTTTATTAACGGTAACGGCTTCCGCTCTCCCCCCACCCAAACAACCTGGCCCTGATGCTGTCCCTAAGAAGTGGGCAGCACCCCTTGCCCCAGTCCATCACCAAGCTGCCCGAGCGGGTACGGTCTCTTTCAGGGGACCCACGTCCATGGGGGACCCCTGACCCCCGGAGGATCGCCACCGGTTACGGTAGTGGCGGGCCTGGGCCATCCCTTTCCTCCAGGCCCATCCTCCAAATCAGCCTCTCCGGAGGTGGTCACGGAATAAAGCAAAAATTATTTACATGCCACAAGTTTGTGGTCGCCCTGCAAGTTCTCGAGCGTGTCCATAAGCAGTTTCTTATGCAAACGGTGCAGAAGGTCCCTTCGGGGACAAACTTACCGGCAACGGCCGGATCCAATCACGGTTGTAAATCAGGTAAACATCGGTTGATTACTTTCCTTATCATTCGGTTACTCATTTACACATTCATACACTTAACGGTGCTGATGGTCCCAACGGGGACAACTGCCGGCAACGGTGGACCGCTGACTCACTTCAAATCTATGGTATTGGCCGGAGGAGGGGGCTGGGCTGGTACTTGGGCCTCTTGACTGCCCCTCAGCTTAGCGTCCAGGGCAAACCAGCCCCTCTCCCCGCAATGTCGGGTGTACTGGACCAAATCCCCTGGCATCAGGTTACGGCCAGGGTGGTCGTCCGGTAAGTGGGCATTAACGTCCCGTTGGGCTATAAAGAAGAAAGAAGAGTTCTGCCCAGCGCAAGAAGGAGAGGTATGCCAGTAAATTTCCAGATGCTTTATTCTGCTTGGTTTCCAGTAAAAACGATCATATAAACATATGAACAGTTAAGACAATGTCCTCCATGGATACTGACACAACAGCGACGCGTTTCAGCTACAGGAGTGTAGCCTTTGTCAAGTGGCTTTACTATATAAACTGAGTCCTCTTTATACCCATACATGAAAAAGTCCTCTAAAACAAACAGGTGTAGATTCTTGCTGAGATCCTCTGAATTAACTCTTGATCCAATGGCTTCAAATATATCACAGCACATTGCAGGTACATGGGTTAACATACAATATGAAGAAAACAAACGATATGCACATTATATGACATTACTTCCATATCAAAATACATTGCTTGTAAATTACATGATAATATTCATACAATAAAAATTATTACATGAAAAGTACATGAATGTATGACAAACATAGTGATATGAATCTTTGCCCAGAGGAGTGTATCACCGTACAAATGCATTGTTATAATTGCCCTACTTCTTAGGAGTGATGCAATAGCTTATGTAGCAAGTACCCAATGATCAGTGCACAAATACAATTTAATCCAGAGAAAGAGGAAAAAAAAAAAAAAAAAAAGGGGTTTTGGTGGGTTTATATACCTTATCTGTATCACCGGAGCAAGAACTATAGTTGCATAAAAAAAATTTTTCTTATCAACAAACACTACTTGAGTGCTACATTATAATGCTCCCATGATGGAAGTGACCTAGAAAATACATATGCAAATGCATAACAATCAGAGTGATGTGAACTGTTACCAAAGGGAGTATGCCACAATAAGCATACGTTGTGTTAATTGCCCTGTCAACAGATATGATTGGATGACATATATAGTAAATATCTCATACCGCATTTGTACGGTGATACACTCCTCTGGGCAAAGATTCATATCACTATGTTTGTCATACATTCATGTACTTTTCATGTAATAATTTTTATTGTATGAATATTATCATGTAATTTACAAGCAATGTATTTTGATATGGAAGTAATGTCATATAATGTGCATATCGTTTGTTTTCTTCATATTGTATGTTAACCCATGTACCTGCAATGTGCTGTGATATATTTGAAGCCAGTGGATCAAGAGTTAATTCTGAGGATCTCAGCAAGAATCTACACCTGTTTGTTTAAGAGGACTTTTTCATGTATGGGTATAAAGAGGACTCAGTTTATATAGTAAAGCCACTTGACAAAGGCTACACTCCTGTAGCCGAAACGCGTCGCTGTTGTGTCAGTATCCATGGAGGACATTGTCTTAACTGTTCATATGTTTATATGATCGTTTTTACTGGAAACCAAGCAGAATAAAGCATCTGGAAATTTACTGGCATACCTCTCCTTCTTGCGCTGGGCAGAACTCTTCTTTCTTCATTATACACAGGTAGCAGCACCTGCAGCCCGAGCAGCAGAAGGAAATTTGAGCACATGGAATGGGTGAGCTGAAAGTTTTTCTCTTTGTCTCTACAATTGTTGGGCTATAAAGACTTCGGCCTCCAGGCCCGGCTCATATATGAATCCGTATCCCCGACGGACATCAAATTTCCTCTCTTGCCCCTCATGGATCAGGCCCCGTACCCAGAAGGTGGCTCTGCGGAGGCTCTCCTTCTCTTGAATGGTGCGGGCTATCAGTGCAGCCTTCCGCCTCTCCCTCTCCGCAATTTCTCGTCCAAGCGGGGTCTGTTCCCTGTCCCAGTAAGGGGCTACTGCTTGCCCCTGTGCGCGGGTCGGGCCCCGCGAGACTTCCACTATGCTGCCCACCACTGGCGCCCTCTATGGAAGATCCCGCGGTGTCATGGCCTGGGGCGCTGCCTCGCAGCAACGATCCGGCGCAGCCTCAGCCGAGGCATGGGGGATGGGTACAGGGTTCCTCTCCCACTTGACCTCTGTCTCCTCCTGCACAGAACGGTCTGCCGGAGCAGGTACGGGACTAGGCACGGTCACTGCAGGTGCCTCCGGTGCATCCCCGCTGACGGGCACGGTCTTCGGTAGCTTCCAGGGAAGCGGCTCAGGACGGTCACAAGCTTCTGCTGCAGGTCGGTCCGCTTGGGCGGACGCGCAGGGTACCGATACCGGTTGGGCGGGTAGCGGGCCTAGCGGCGGGGTGGTAGCACTAACGCGGGTAGCGGGGGAGGCAGCAGGTTGAGCGGGTGCAGGCCCCTCAGCCGCAGCGGCCGATCCCTTGGGAATACAGGGGCGTGGGTCTCTTACCCGCTCCTCCAGATTTTCCTCCACCTCGCGTCTCCGTATAGCCGCCACCACGTCCGCCATGTCGGCCTCCCACTCCTCCAGGAGGAGCTGCACATGGACCTGCAGGCGGCTGCTTAGCTGGACGGTCCGGACTTCCACCCACGCTGCGATGCCAGGCGCGGGCGCGGGGACTACGGTGTTGTCGGTCGGACTCAACATCTTAGCAGCGGCCTCTTCCAGGAACCAAAGATGGCCGCAGAGTCCTGGAGTCCCTGGTTTTATAGCCGCGGTTCACATGCGGCCGGACGCCATCCGCCCCCTTGGTTTCTTCTCTGCACCTCCTCTTCAGGGGCGGAGCTTCGGCTTTCGCACCTCCACTGCTCGGGAAGACGCTTGAGCGGGAAAATCTTTGCGCCCAAGATGGCGGATTCTGGAATTTTTCGGCCGGACACCTCCGGCGGGACACAAGGCGCACTTCTACCAGCCGGTAGAACGGTAAGATCCTGTTCGTGACGCCAAGTTGTCGTGGGCGGGGAGGAGGCCGCCGCCGCTGCGCTCTCGCTAACGCTCGGGTCCGGCGCTGCTGCTGCTGCTGCTCGGTGGCTCGAGCGGTGGGCCGGATCCAGGGACTCGAGCGGCGCTCCTTGCCCGTGAGTGAAAGGGGATGGTTTTTGGGGTTTGGGAAGTCGGTCCGTGATGCCACCCACGGTTTGTGGTGAGGTTGGGACACCACCGCTGCTCTGGACGGGGATCCCGGGAGCGATGACAGGGAGCAGCCGAGATGTTTCTCTCGCCTCTGTGGGTAGGGGGTTTTGGTGGCCCCGGGGCCCGGTGAGGGTGACTGGGAAGTGGATGGCAGGGTTTGGTGAGGTGCAGGGTTGCGGGGGCAGTGCGGTGCCAGGCGGCACGGTGGTACTCACTCAGCCAATAACGTATACGGAGTCTCTGGTAAAACAAACGGCTGGATGGACGGGTCCCGCAGCCGGCTGCAGTGGTCACTCCCGGTAGGTTGGCGGTGACTGCCTTTCCCTGCACCTGTAGTGTGTTTTCGGCTCCGATGGCTTCCCACCGGTAACCCGCTCCCCAGCGTGGATAGATGCTGAGGGAGCCCCTTTTGCCCGCAGGCTCTGGCCCTGAGAATTGTAGCCTTGGCGGTGACTGTATTTGCCATCATGGTTGAGCGGTTGCCTTCAATCGGGTCTTTGTTGCTGGGAAACCCCGGAGGTTCCCGTCGCTAACGGATTTGACCGGTTTTACGGCGACTCCAAGCCTGGTCGGGGTCCGTAGGCCCTGCCGGATGGTGCTGGCTTGTCTTTGCTCCCCGGTTCGGTACCGGCGGGCCAACGCCCGACCCCGGTCCTACGGTTCCGCGTCGATCGGCCTCTCCTGCAGACGGTCACCACCGTCTGCCAACCTTGCTGTATGTGCCCGGGCCACGTACCCAGACACGGTCAGACTCCTCCACTACCACTTGCTCCACTCCTCTCTAAAACTACACTCTCTCTTCCTTTCCCGCCTCCAGGACTGTGAACTCCTCAGTGGGTGGGGCCAACCGCCTGGCTCCACCCCACCGGGTGTGGACATCAGCCCCTGGAAAAGGCAACAAGGATTTGTGTGTGACTGATGTGCCTAACCGGGGTGTGGGGTGTGTTGTTGCAGTACCTCTGACGTCCTGGCTTGTCCAGGGCACCACACAAGCATAACAATCTACCATAGAAAACAAATGACCTAGCAAGCCTGCGAGGCCCCAGGTATGCGTTTTAGGGTTAAGAAATGAAGGAGGGGTTACAATATCGCCTCTTTGTTCAGGCATGTGGTGGATTGGATGCACGTCACGAGTTGTTACTCAAACACACATCTAGAACGACAGTTAGGCGCCCCTTGGGACCTAACCGCTCTTATCCACACTAAACAAGGCAAACTGCCACAGTCGGTAAAATCCTCCTTTCTACTAAGGGACACTATAATGTGCTGGAAAATAGTAAGGAAAGCTTTCCAACTCCCCTTCTTGATCTCTAAACATATGCCAATACTTGGCCACCCTGAATTCCCCCAGGGAGCAGAGATCAGGACGGTAATTGGACAGATAAGCGACCATTTACGGAAGGCGGGGAGTATTATGAGTTTAGAGGATAAAAAATGGATGTCGCCACAAGAAATCATGGTCAAATTCCAGATACATAGTAAGCATTCCATGCAGGTCCTGCAGAACTGGTCTTTCTGTCAATCCAGACTCAGACAGTTAGAAAAGGAAGCTACCTCTCTCGGTTGGCCCCACCCACTGAGGAGTTCACAGTCCTGGAGGCGGGAAAAGGAAGTCAGTGACGAGGTCAGTTAGGGAGAGTGAAGGAGAAGGAGTGAAGTGGTAGTAGAGTAGCAAACTGACCGTGTCCGGGTACATGGCCCGGGCACATACAGCAAGGTTGGCAGATGGTGGTGGCCGTCTGCAGGAGAGGCCAATCGACGCGGAACCGTAGGACCGGGGTCGGGCGGTGGCCCAACGGTACCGAACCTGGGAGCGAAGAGAAGCCAGCACAAACCAGCAGGGCCTACGGACCTCGACCAGGCTTGGAGTCGCCGTTAAACCGGTCAAATCCGTTAGCAACGGGAACCTCCGAGGTTTCCTAGCAGCAAAGACCCAACAGAAGGCAACCGTCCAAACCGAGAAGGGAAACACAGCTACCACCAAGGCTAAAGTTCCCAGGGCCAGAGCCTGCGGGCAAAAGGGGCTCCTCCAGCCCATATCTAAGCTGGGGAGCGGGTTACCGGTGGGATGCCATCGGGACCGAAGATACACAACAGATGCAGGGAAAGGCAGCCACCACCAACCGTCCGGGAGTGACCACCGCAGCCGGCTGCGGGACCCGTCCATCCAGCCGTTTGTTTTACCGGAGACTCCGTATACGTTATTGGCTGAGTGAGTACCTCCGTGCCATCTGGCATTGCGCTGCCCCTGCGACCCTGCACCTCTCCAACCCTGCCTCCCCCGTCTCACCTCACCGGGCCCCGTGACCACCGAAATACCCCTACCCACAGAGGGGAAAGAAACATCTCGGCTGCTCCCCGTCATCGCTCCCAGGATCCCCGTCCAGAGCAGCGGTGGTGCCCCAACCTCACCACAAACCGTGGGTGGCGTCACGGACCAACTCCCCAAACCCAAAACTACCCCTTTCGCTCACGGGCGAGGAGCGCCGCTCGAGTCCCCGGATCCGGCCCACCGCTCGAACCACCGAGCAGCAGCAGCGCCGGACCCGAGCGTTAGCGAGAGCGCAGCGGTGGTGGCCTCCTACCCGCCCGCGACATATGGATTTAACATACAGCCTTCCCTTAGTTGCCCTGACAGAATTACAGCATGTCCTAAATGTAAGGTGCCCTTTACAAACCTTTGGCATGGGGTGTGGGAATGCACAGAAGTAGTAACTTACTGGAAGCAAATAAGAGACCAGATCCAGGCATGTTGGGGAACAAAATTTCCACAATTGCCACAGGCTTTGCTTTTCCATCAGCTTCGTCCCCCTGAATCTGAATCTCAACTTGGGATAGACAAAGTGAAGAGCCCTAGAAATATTCACACATTTTTAATTGTGGCTTTACGAAATCTTTTTAGTGAGTGGCTTAAACCAAATATTCCATCAATGGAATCAATAATATCTCAAATGAAACAATTATTAGGGCTGGAATTGCTAGAAGCTGAAAGGAGCAAAGAAAAATCAGCAGGGAAAGTATTTCCGCTGTGGAAACAGTTTATAGGGTTCCACTATAGTCCTCAGGAAATTCTGAAAATAGTCAGTCCTTTTCGCCATACGGAATGGTACTGTCTGGAAGACCTGGGGGGGACATTAGGGGCTTTAGGGACATCAGCAATTACTTAATGTGCACTATATGGAATCGGTGGCTGATACCATCACAGAGGCATAATTGTGGAGTGGTTCACATTCTCACTCATTGTTCATTGTTTCTTTGTGTACATGTCTTCTTTTCCTTTTTTTCTTATAGCTTAAATTAAAAAGGTTGTAACTACCATTATAGTAATCTGCAAGGTACACTGCTCGAATGTTGAGCATATCAATCTCATGTACACTGTCTAATTCTTTGAACAAGTTATTGCTTCCCTTTATGTTTAAAAATTTAAATTAAAAAAAAAAGATGTTTTAAAAAAAAAAAAATGATCCAAGATGAACAGATCTGGGATCAGAAAAGACTTTGCTAACTACCCCGGGGTCATCCCGGGGACAGTTAAGGCTGGCGTATTTTGGAATGTGCTTGATGCAGATCTACCTGTGAAGTGTACAACTGGGGCACAAGTGATGCCACTGAAGTGGTGTCTGTGGGGCCCAATTTTTGGAAATAAAGGAAACTCTGCTTTGAGTCCGCTTGCTTGAATTGCTTTTAAAAATGATCCAAGATGAACAGATCTGGGATCAGCAAAGACTTTGCTACCTACCCCGGTGTCATCCTGGCGACAGTTAAGGATGGCGTATTTTGGAATGTGCTTAATGCAAATCTACCTGTGAAGTGTGCAACAGGGGCACAAGTGATGCCACTGAAGTGGTGTCTGTGGGGCCCAATTTTTGGAAAAAAGGGAGACTCTGCTTGGAGTCCCCCTGCTGTGTTTTTAAAAACGAGCCAAGATGAACAAGTCATGGTTCCGCAAAGACTTTGCCACCTAGGCCGGTGTCATCCTGGGGACAGCTAAGGCTGGCGTATTTTTGAATGTGCTTGATGCAAATCTACCTGTGAAGTGTACAACAGGGGCACAAGTGCTGCCAATGAAGGGGTGTCTGTGTGGCCCATTTTTTGGAATAAAAAGGGAAACTCTGCTTGGAGTCCGGTTTCTGTGTTTTACATGATTTTAGAAGGACATGCCATGCCTATATCTGTGCCTCGTCCTCTTTTTCCTCATCCAGCTGTTTTGTTTTCACTGGAGTATATGTCCTTGTCACTTTCCCATGTGTTTGTGTTGTCCTGGGAGTTGTTTGTCACCTTTTGGACACCTTTGAGGGTGTTTTCCAGGTGGTTTTAGGTGTTTGTGATTGCCTCCCATTGTTTCCTATGGGGTTCGAGAGGTTCGTCGAACGGGGCACCGTTCGACAAATCGAACCGAACTCGAACTTTAGGGGGGTAGCTCATCTCTACTGATTAGTGTTACAAAGTCTCAGGTATCAATGGGGAGCAGGTGTGTTACATTTGGTGTTATCGATCACACACTCTCTCATATTGTTCACTGGAAGTTCAACATGGCACCCCATGGAAAAGAATTCTCTGAGGATATGAAAAAAAAGAATTGTTCCTCTACATAAATATGGTCTAGGCTATGAGAAGACTGACAACACCCTCAAACTGACCTGCAGCATGGTTTCACAGCGATTTAACATGACAGGTTCTAAGACAGTGATTTTACTATCAAGTGTGGGTACACAGTTTCTACCCTTGGTCATCCTATTCATGAAACTACAATTCTCCCATTATGTAAAGCCATGTTACTTCTAAGGTTCAGAATGAGAGTATGAGAGTGGGAGTGTGGCACCCCTGAGGCTTCCGTCGCCACAGAGACATTGCACCCCAGCCAGAGGTGTGATGTCCCATTCTGGGTAAGGAAATGGGTACATGCCAGTTCCCAGGTAAACCTGCACAACACCCATTGCTAGGCACACACTGGGACCAGGGACAGTGGCAGCAACCCTCCCATGCTGCATGCTGGGAGGGGCCGTAAGACGCATCCCTGCTCCTATAGGGTACAGCTTAGCAACTGGGGAGGTGGGAGGAGCCACCCGAGAGCAGATAGAGAAAGGAAGGTCAAGTTAGTTTCAGTTTACCTCAGAGAGTGAGAGAGTGAGGAGACAGCATGTAGCTGTGAAAGAGAAAGGAGCTCTGTGAGTTCAGAGTGTCCGCACAGAGAAAGAAAGCAACAGAGAAGGAGAGAAACAGAGAGTAGAAAAAGAGCTCTAGTCAGGCAGGAGCTAAAGAAAGAAGAAAGTGACGCTTCCTGGTGAAGACCCTGGGACTCAGAGGGTCCAGGTGACACCAAGCAGGGAACGAAGGGATTCCAGGGCCACAGATAGCTTCAGAGCTGGTGGCCTGTTTCACAGGAACATCGGTGGAGGGATCAAGCTGCACCAGGGGACGGTCCCTAGTCACTGGAGGAGGAGAAGTCAACTCCAAAGGTTAACAACCGAGGTCCAGGGAGGCTTCAAGCTCCCCGGACCACAGCCCACAGCAGAACCTTTAGAATAGGGGCAAATAACCGACAGGCGAGCCCCCAGCCCGGAGGCTGCAGTGGAAGCCGAGCCAGGTTCAGCCAACAAGGGCAAGGTTTAAGAAGTCAGCGGAGAAAGGAACACTTAGAGGGGTGCACTGGCATTTACCCCCAGATCTACCCAGGATCGGCGGAGGTCCCTGACAGGGGATTCCAGCACACCAGTGGGCAACCGGACAGCTGCCGTGTCAGATAACTAACTGTGAGTAAACATCTTGAAACTGCAGTCCCTGGTGTTTCCTCTGTTATTTCATCTGCGTAGACTTCCATCACACCATAAACTCTTACGAGCACCAACTGTTGCCCCGGGGCACCGCTCCACCTGTGGGGAACAGTACCACCATTGCTGCCATTCCATCACCCCGGAGGCCTTATACAGCAGCGGCGGCTTAATAGCCGCAAACCACAGGTGGCGTCACGACAAATATAAACTTTATTCACCCCAAGTCACCAGCCATATTTAATGGACACCCACCAGGGCCACGGAGTCGGGCCCCGCCACCGCTGACGACCCCTGGACTAGTCCGGCCCGGCACCGGGTGTCCCATAGCCCTGGGGTGGGCAAGTCAGGAGCATTACACACAGAATTTATTTCATTCATGGTGTTTCCTTCCTTACCTGACTAAATTTTGTTGGGTATGCCCTGGTTGGTGAAACACAATCCCACCATCAATTGGGAGACTCGTGAGGTTAAGTCTTGGGGAAATTTGCTTTTCCAATTGTTTATCTAAATCCCTGGCATCTATGAGATCTCTGTCGATAACTGTGAAGGGAAAACAGGGAACCGGGGCTTCTAGACTGGCCCTCAGACTAGGGGGCCCTACCTGTCCCTAATCCAAAAGATACTACTAATGGTGAAGATGTCTAGCCTGCCTTCCTTGCTCTTGTCCTGGCCAGTCCTTAAATAATTCCCCCTAGGTAGGGGGACAGGAATGGCTGAAGCAACATATAAAGACACACGGGGAAATAAAAAACTCTATCACACAGCCAGCACACATGGAGATATAAGACAATTTGTGATAAGGAGGAAATAAAGAGCAGGGAAAAAATATGAAGATGAGAAGAGGACTTCCACAGCACACCAAGCAGCATGCAATAAATCACCAGCATCAGGAAGACAACAGCACATGGACCGGTTTAGCAAAAGCTATAGTCGGCATGGGAAAACAGGCTCCACCACCTTAAAAAGGCATGGAGTAACTGTGATAGGTCTCCCACAACATGTGATTCAAGAGGTAACCAGAAGGCTAGGAGAGATTAAGTCCTGCAAGCCCGATCACTAATGAACACACAACTGGTTGACACCCGAGCCTGTTTTGCAACTTAGAAGCACCAGAGAAGGCATAGTGTGGAGAGTCAGATTCTGCAGTGTGAACAGCGTCAGATACTGCCATGACACTCAATAAGTTTAGAGCCAAACACCATGTGACAATCTTTTCCCCCAGATTCATTATTCAGGATTTTGAGGATGTTTTTTTCTGAGACTGAATGTGAAGTTCATCCCTCACACAGATCATATGATTGTGTTATCAAATTCATACCAGGGGCCATATTGCTTGAATTTCATCTGTTCCATTTTTCTCTTTCTGGAAGAGGAGAACATTCAAAATAGTCTTTCCAAGGGTCACATGAGGCCTTCCACCTCATCAGTCGCTGTGGTATTTTTCTTTGGTAAGAAAGGACATGGAAGGTTGCATCCTTGTTTGGATTTATTGAAATTAATAAGATCCCTGCACATAATCCATACACAGTACCTTTTATTCCTGATCTGTTTAATAAGCGGGAGCTAGTTGGTTTTCTAAATTGGATCTGAGAGAAGCATGATCAACTGAGGCTGATGATGCCTTTGCAGCTCTCAAGACAGCTTTTTCTAAAGCTCTAATCCCTAATCAACCCAAAGTTAATTTGCCTTTTGTGGTTGAGGTAGATGCCTCTTCTGTGGGGATGGGTGTCGTTCTTTCACACAACGATGGTTACTTTTATCCTTGTGATTTTTTTCCTGAAAATTCTCACAAGCGGATTCCAATTATGATAAAGGTGATTGGGTACTCTTGGATGTTAAGAGAGCTTTCAAAAAACGGAGGCATTGGTTCTAGGGGGCTAAACATAAAGTAACGGTCTTTACTAATCATTAGTGATAAGCGATCCTGCCAAGGATCAGAACAGCTCAGGATCATTGATCCCATCTGAGATGCTGAAATGTCTGCACCAGATTTCAGCACCAAATTTTCACCTCCTGGAAGAAAACTGCACTGAAACAGCGTCAATACCATTTTTGTGCATTTTTTTGCCAAGAGATTCAGATTTGGTGCTGAAATTTTTACACCACATTCCTACACCCAATCTACACCTCCTGGCATTAAAATCGCATCACTACCACATCATGCAGCATGCTGTAGTGATACATTTTTTGCCAGGAGGTCTTAATTGGGTACAGGAATATGGTGTAAAATTTTTAGCACCAAATCTGCATCGCTTGACAAAAAAACACAGTTTTCTGCCAGGAGATGCAAGTCTGTGAACTCAGTGAGCTTTCACTGAAGTCCTCTGAGGTCATGTTAGCTGCGGTCACAGGTAGAGGGCCGTGGGAACCTCCAGATGTGACTGCAAAAAGCCAGAGTGACGTCACAGCTGATCGCTGTGGCACAGTCTCTATTCTAGCAGGATATCTATTCCTCTATCTTCAGTCCCTGCACACTATATTCAGCCTGACATTTTGTTTTTATATGACTGTTTGTTTGTCTTGGATAACTTTCCTTATCTATCGCATAATCAAAAAATATTCTTCATAGCTTGGTGCACTGTTATTAGGCATTTTCTCCCGCTTCTTTGTTATTTTATCTGGGTTTCTTATGTAATATTTGATCCTTTTTGTGGCCAGCTATATGATTTTATCATCCTCCTTTGGTGGGTTTTACGATATAACCTTTTGGATAATTCTGAAATAATATTCTGTGCAATACCTAATCTTGTATAACCTTAATTACTCCAGATTTTCTTTGGTCTATACCCCACTATAGGGTCTGTGCAATATCAATCTCTCTGTCCTATATACCCTTTGGGATCTGTGCAATATACATTTATTGTGCGGATTGTGCAATACATATAACAATTATTTATTTTATTATTTATATCAGCTTGAACGCATATATATATATATATATACTGTATGTATGTATGTATATATATATATATTTATATATATATACATATCTATATATATAATTGCCTTATTCTGTCTGTCTGTCTGTCTGTCTGTCTGTCTATCTGTCTGTCTATCTGTCTGTCTGTCATGCTCCGAAATTGTGTCCTTACGGTGACACAAAGCTGATTGGCCGCTGGGCTCGCCATGGCCCCGCCCCCCCACACGGATTGGCCTCTCGCCCCGGCTCTCTGCAGGCCCCGCCCCCCTCACGCAATGCACGCTCGCTCTAGCCCAACTGACACGGGGCTCCGATTCCCAGGTGAGTACACACACACATCAGATCACACACACCTCACACTCACTCTCACACACACCTCACACATCACAACATGCTGGGATATCGCTTGCTTCTACACCGGCTCCGTCAGGATCCCGGCAGCGCCAGACATAACCTTGCGATGCTGGGATCTTAACGGAGGCCGTGAAAGCTGGTAACCATTATACACATCGGGTAACTAAGGTCCCTTAGTTACCCGATGTGTATCATAGTTACCAGTGTACACCGGCTCACACTCACTCTCACACACACATCACACACACATCACATCGCATCCACACATCAAGGTCCTGCAGCTGCGGAACATACATAACATAACAGCACACACACACACACACATACACACACACACAAATCAGATCACACTCACACACACCTCACACATCACATCGCATCCACACATCAAGGTCCTGCAGCTGCGGAACATACATAACATAACAGCACACACATAACAGCACACACATAACAGCACACACATAACAGCACACACATAACAGCACACACATACACACACACAAATCAGATCACACTCACACACACCTCACACATCACATCGCATCCAAATACTCACAACATCCTGGGATATCGCTTGCTTCTCGGCGGCGATATTGTGCTGTGAGCTTCCAGGACCTGACAGAGGATCACATGGCCAGAAGCATGTGATATCCCCGGATGTTGTGAGTATCAGCGCGTATGTGCAATATCGTCAGTGTCTGTGTGTGTGAGTGTATGCGATCGGGTGTGTGTGAGTGGATGCGATCGGTTGTGTGTGTGAGTGGATGCGATCGGTTGTGTGTGTGAGTGGATGCGATCGAGTGTGTGTGAGTGGATGCGATCGGGTGTGTGTGAGTGGATGCGATCGGTTGTGTGGGTGAGTGGATGCGATCGGTTGTGTGGGTGAGTGGATGCGATCGGTTGTGTGGGTGAGTGGATGCGATCGGGTGTGGGTGAGTGTCGGCAGAGGAGCACGGCGTGCTGGAGGAGGCTGGGAGCAGAGAGGCTGATCTTGGGGAAGGCTGGGAGGGGGAGGCTGATGCTGACGGAGGCTGGAAGGAGAGAGGCTGAGCAAACGTGCTCCATCCGCCATACTGCGCACTCCCCATCGTGCTGCATCCCCCATGCTGCGCACTCCCAAACGTGCTCCATCCGCCATGCTGCGCACTCCCCATCGTGCTCTATCCGCCATGCTGCACACTCCCAAACGTGCTCCATCCCCCATGCTGCGCACTCCCAAACGTGCTCCATCCGCCATGCTGCGCACTCCCCATCGTGCTCTATCCGCCATGCTGCACACTCCCAAAAGTGCTCCATCCGCCATGCTGCGCACTCCCAAACGTGCTCCATCCGCCATGCTGCGCACTCCCAAACGTGCTCCATCCGCCATGCTGCGCACTCCCAAACGTGCTCCATCCGCCATGCTGCGCACTCCCAAACGTGCTCCATCCGCCATGCTGCGCACTCCCAAACGTGGTCCATCCGCCATGCTGCGCACTCCCAAACGTGGTCCATCTGCCATGCTGCGCACTCCCAAACGTGGTCCATCCGCCATGCTGCGCACTCCCAAACGTGCTCCATCCGCCATACTGCGCACTCCCAAACGTGCTCCATCCGCCATACTGCGCACTCCCCATCGTGCACCATCCGGCATGCTGCGCACTCCCAAGCGGATGGAGCATGATGGGGGGTGCGCAGCATGGCGGATGGAGCACGTTTGGGAGTGCGCAGCATGGCGGATGGAGCACGTTTGGGAGTGCGCAGTATGACGGATGGAGCACGTTTGGGAGTGCGCAGCATGACGGATGGAGCACGTTTGGGAGTGCGCAGCATGCCGGATGGTGCACGATGGGGAGTGCGCAGTATGGCGGATGGAGCACGTTTGGGAGTGCGCAGTATGGCGGATGGAGCACGTTTGGGAGTGCGCAGCATGGCGGATGGAGCACGTTTGGGAGTGCGCAGCATGGCGGATGGACCACGTTTGGGAGTGCGCAGCATTGCGGATGGAGCACGTTTGGGAGTGCGCAGCATGGCGGATGGAGCACGTTTGGGAGTGCGCAGCATGGCGGATGGAGCACGTTTGGGAGTGCGCAGCATGGCGGATGGAGCACGTTTGGGAGTGCGCAGCATGCCGGATGGTGCACGATGGGGAGTGCGCAGTATGGCGGATGGAGCACGTTTGGGAGTGCGCAGCATGGCGGATGGAGCACGTTTGGGAGTGCGCAGCATGGCGGATGGACCACGTTTGGGAGTGCGCAGCATGGCGGATGGAGCACGTTTGGGAGTGCGCAGCATGGCGGATGGAGCACGTTTGGGAGTGCGCAGCATGGCGGGTGGAGCACGTTTGGGAGTGTGCAGCATGGCGGATAGAGCACGATGGGGAGTGCGCAGCATGGCGGATGGAGCACGTTTGGGAGTGCGCAGCATGGGGGATGCAGCATGATGGGGAGTGCGCAGTATGGCGGATGGAGCACGTTTGGGAGTGCGCAGCATGGCGGATGGACCACGTTTGGGAGTGCGCAGCATGGCGGATGGAGCACGTTTGGGAGTGCGCAGCATGGGGGATGCAGCACGATGGGGGGTGCGCAGCATGGGGGATAGAGCACGATGGGAGGTGCACACCTCCCCCCAACACACACACGCACGCGCACTGCACAACACACACACACTAGGAATCACAAACAACGCCCTACACAGACACCCACACACACAGACAACGCTGCACACACAAATATACGCACATACTGCACAACACACACATTGCTCAAAACATACCTCCCCCCAAAACACACCACACACACACAAACCGCACAACACACACACACACACAACGCTACAGACACACAGCGCTCCACAAACAACGCAACACACGCAACACACATACAACACCGCTCTCACCCCCCGCGACACTCAGAACATGTACAGCGCCCTACACAAACACTTGGTAACTACACACAACAACATCTATATATATATATATAACAAAAATCATACATGAACTACACAATACGTAAATTCTAGAATACCCGATGCGTAGAATCGGGCCACCTTCTAGTATATATATATATATATATATATATATGTATACACACACACACTGTCGGGCCAGATATATTATATAGACTTTATTTGCATGATATTGCCCCTAGTGGTTAAATTTGAAATATCTAAATTTCTGGTGTTTTTTCAACTTTTAAAAATGAATTGTTTTATCCAGCAAACACGTGCCTAATAATTGGACTGTATGAATAACAGGAAGTTTTTTGCTTATCCCCAAATTAATCTAATTTATCTTTGTTTGTTTTTTTTTAATATCTTCAATAAAAAAAATTTAATCAGCAATATTTTCAATTTTTTTGTAGGTGTTACTGTTAATGAGTTAGCCAGTAATTCAGTTTTTGGCCATTTTTTGGTGCGGCTCAGTCTCTGCCTGAAGTTAAAGCATGCGGACATGTATCATTGACGCACGCTGTCAGTTCAGATGTAGCAGAGCTGCAATCGTCATGGGACCTCATGTGGACTACGTTAGACCTGGGTCTTTCGGGGGGTTAATAAAGTGGTGATAGAGGGTGTTTTTTTGTATTTATTTCAAACCAAGGATTTTTTTGCTGTTTGTGTTTATTTACTTTCACTTACAGATTAGTAATGGGGTCTCATTACTAATCTAGGGCTTAGCAGCAGCTGTGGGCTGCCATTAACTCTATAGTACCCTGATTACCACCACACTAGGGCAAACAGGAAGAGTCGGATAAAGTTCAGAGATTGTCACATCTAATGCATGAGACAATCCTGGGTTACTGCAGGATGCTAGTTTTAGGCAGGGAGGCTCAATAAGCATGGGTCTCCCCAGCCGGAGAATCCAAGACCCCAGCTGTCCAGCTTTATCTTCACTGGCTATCAAAATTGGGGGGACCACATGCCGTTTTTACTATTATTTATTTAAATAATAATAAGAAAAGCTGCATGTGGTTCCTCCTATTTTGATACATGATACACAGTGAGGATAAGCGCATGGCTGGGAGCTGAATCCTGTAGCCATGGGCTCTATCTGCACTTGTATCAATAGTTGGGGGTATCCTAGGTCAATTGTTTTATTTATTTATTTTATACCACAATAGTGACCCGCACACAGCGTCTGGGATTCCAACCAATCACAGACGCTGTCTGGGGACGTGGTCGGAGTGCAGTTAATGAGAGATGCCGGTGGGCGGAGAAAACAGCAGCCATGGGGAGACTCTGTAAGTATGTACTGCTGTAACCCTTTTGTGTCCTTTTCTTTTTTACAGTGGTCAATCACAGCCATGCTAATACTTGACATGGCTGTGATGGGCAGGGAGAGGATGGTTTTTGCCATCTGAACATTTACCGCTCCTTGGCAAGATCGCTGACTTTTGCGGTAAATGTTCGGCTGTCCAATACTGATCCGATCTGGTCAAAGATCGTACGATTTTGACATTTTTTGATCTTTGCCCATCATGATCGCTCATCTCTACTGATCACAAAAATTGACTGTATGTTGATGCCGCTAAATACTTGACTACTAGACAGGCCCGGTGGGCCCTTTTTTCCACTAGATTTTATTTCTCTGTGACATATGTCCCTGGTACTAAGAATGTTAAAGGGAATTTGTCACCAGGTTTTTAACACTTAATCTGACAGAAGCATAACATAGGGGCAGAGATTTTGATTCCAGTGATGTTTCACTTACTGGGCTGCTTAGTGTAGTTTTGATAAAATCTCTGTTTAATCAGCAGTAGATTATCAATACAGTAGAGGACTACTTGACCTGCTGCCAGGTTGTCCAGCATATTCATGTGCTTTGTATAACTGCTACATTTCCAGCAGAGAAAATATTGATTTCATTAAAATTACAGCAAACATCCCAGTAAGTGGCACATCACTGGAATCAGGGTCTCTGTCTAAATATAATGCTGCTCTCAGATGGGGTAGCAAAAATCTGGTGACAGATTCCCTTTAAGGCTGATGCCTTGTCACGTCATTTGTTTCCAGAGCTGAGTAACGAAAATCCCTTAGTGAAGGGGTGGTGGTGGGTGCTCTGGGGATAGATCTCAGACACCACATTGTGGTGGCTCAGGTTGGTGTACCAGAAGGCCTGCCACCTGGGCAACTGTTTGGGCCATCTTCACTTTGTACTGACCTTCTTAAAGACGTGCATGACTCTGTGGCCAGGCATCCTGGTTCCTCTGCCACCTGGAGAGCTGTTTCAAGGTCCTTTTGTTGGCAGAGTACTTGAAAGGATATTGATGAGTATGTCCATAAGTGCAAAGTTTGCACCAGATCTAAAGCTTCTTGTCAGGCACCAGCAGGTTTTCTTTTAGCCTAATGAGGTTCCCTTTCAACCTTGGACTCATTTGTACATGGATTTTCTCACAGTTTTGCCTAAGTCTGGTGGTAATACAGTAGATACTGTAGTATGGGTGGCAGTGGACTGCTTCAGCAAGATGGTTTACTTGGTTCCTCTACTAAAATTGCCTACAGCTAAGAGTTTAGCTGGATTGTTTATCTTGCGGATTGTTAAGCTACATAGTGTTCCTAAAAACATAATTTTTGACAGCTTTTGCTCCAGGTTAGGAATTAAGCTATCATTCTCTTTAGGTTATCCTGAGTCTAATGGTCTGACAGAAAGCGGTACTTTTCACGCTGCGACATCGCAAGCCGATGCTGCGATGCCTAGCGCGATAGTCCCCGCCCCTGTCGCAGCTGCGATTTCCTTGTGATAGCTGCCGTAGCGAACATTATCGCTACGGCAGCTTCACATGGACTCACCTGTTCTGCGACGTCTCTCTGGCCGGCGACCCGCCTCCTTATTAAGGCGGCGGGTCATGTGGCGTCACTGCGACGTCACACGGCAGGCAGCCAATAGGAGCGGAGGGGCGGAGATGAGCGGGATGCAAACATCCCGCCCACCTCCTTCCTTCCACATATCCTACGAGAGCCGCGGTGACGCCGGTAGGAGATGTTCCTCGCTCTTGCGGCTTCACACACAGCGATGTGTGCTGCCGCAGGAGTGAGGAACAACATTGGACCGTCGTGTCAGCATAATTATGGATTACGCCGATGCTATACCGATGATAAGATTACGACGCTTTTGCGCTTGTTAATCATATCATCTAGGTTTTACACACTACGATGTCGCCTACGATGCTGGAAGTGCGTCACTTTCAATTTGACCCCACCGACATCGCACCTGCGATGTCGTAGTGTGCAAAGTACCCCAAAGAGTGACCCAAGAATATGAACAATATCTTACCTGTTTAGTTTATTCTAATCAAGAGGACTGGGTAGATTTTTTTCTTCTGGCTGAGTTCGCTCAAAATAACGACACCTCTGTAAGGCCCGTTTCACACCTCAGTGAAAAACACAGACGTTCTTCACTGACGTGTAAAACACGCACATGTCCCTCCATGTTCCGTGATTCACGGCACACGTGGGTTGTCCATGTGCAATCCGTGATTGCCTATGGACATTACTCACCTGCCTTCACTGCTGCTGTCCATGGTGCTGAAGTCTCCAGATCTGCTGTGTCTGCCCACCGCTCTCAGCATCTACTTCCTGGTTGGGTTTTCCTGCTCTCATGAATATTCATGAGCCAGGCAGAAGCTGCCGAGAGCAGAGGCTCCAGAGCGAATCGCAGGCAAGGTAAGTTGAAAATATTTAATATTTAATATGTCCGCGATTTTCTGGTACGTGTTTCACTGATCATACACGGATCACACCATAGTGTGGTCCGTGGTCATCAGTGATGCCAGAAAAACAGACTTGTCTCCGTGCAGAATCACGGCCACGCGTGCACACTGCATGGACACCCGTTCAGGGAAAAATCACTGATGTGTGAGCAGACCAATTGATTATGGTTCTGCGTATGTCAGTGATTCTGGTACGTTTTAAAAAAAGCACAAACGTACCAGAATCACTGACGTGTGAAACAGGCCTAAGGGAGTGCAGCCCCTACTAAGGATGTTGCTTCAGTGTGACTTTCAGATTCTGTTGTACTGTGGCTTTAAGAGACTGGCTTACTAGCAGAGCATAATGGAATGGCCCACATCACCCCCTGCTGCTGGGAGCATATTTGACCTGATAGGAGAGAAGTGGAGAGAGAAGCAAGAAGTGGGACAGTGTAGATTCCAGAACGTGGAGAGGGATGGAGATAGAGGAGTCGGCATCCGGCCTGCCAGAGTTCCTTGCCTAATGAGCCAAGCTGTCCAGCAAATTGGGGAAAAGAAGACCTGCATCACCCTCATGGAGTGAAGTGCGCACCACCATACCGACAAGCCCCAGAGCGGACCGATCCTGCAGACGGAGCCGTGAGTACTGCCCAGGTACGGCGGTGAGGGAACCAGTGTAGGCCTTCATAGTGAGAGTGCTGCATCCGCAGGGTTCCTTTAGAGGAGACCAGCCAGGTTAGTGGACAGAGTCAGATTGGTTAATGTTGTATATGTGCATATCGTTTTATTGCTATTTGAACTTGTATTGCCTACTGTACTAGTTGTGGCGACCTGTGTCGTCCGCCTCAATGAAAGTATACACTGTTGTATCTGGAGTTGATTCTTTTACCAATTTGCTCCATTTTGCCTCTATCCCATCACTCCTTGTCACTTTCCCACTCCGACCGCGCCGCCCACCACCCGTAGCTCCGCCCCCTGGTGTCCCCGCTCCCCGCCGTGCTCGCTCTCCTGCTACCTGGTCCATACCTGTCCCCCGTCGGTCCCCCGTCGGTCCCGACGCCGCGCTGCACTCTCACTGCAGCCACCTGCGCTCCAGTGTCCTGCCTCTCCTCCTGTGGGTTTAGCTCTGACTTCCGGGTTGCGGGCTTCACACATGCAATCTAGAGGGCGTGCATGCGCATTCACCTAGACTTAAAGGGCCATCTCAGTTGATCAGGATCTGACTACTAATTAGCTTTGGGTATTTAAGACTTCCTATTCCCCATAGCCAGTGCTTGTTCAACGCGTCCCTGTAGCTTGTCTCTTGTGCCAGTTGTTCAGGTTCCTCTATGCCATGTGCTTCGAGTAACTCTTCTCTGCTTGCAGATCCTGAGTATCTTCCTGAGCACACCTCCCAGCCCGATCCCGTTAACCTGCACCAGTCTCCAGTTCTGGACTTCAGCTTGATCCCATTAAACTCCACCAGTCTCCGGTTCTGGACTTCAGCTTGATCCTATTAACCTGCACCAGTCTCTGGTTCTGGACTTCAGTCTGATCCCGTTAACCTGCACCAGTCTCCGTTTCTGGACGTCAGCCTGATCCCGTTAACCTGCACCAGTCTCCGATCCTGTGTACCGCCCCGCGCTCGGCTGCAGCCGAGCCGCTCGGGTCCGGGCTCGTTTGGTGGGTGGCTCGAGCGCCTCCGGACCCGGGGGTCATGTCGCTCTGCAAGGGGATGCTGGCGATTTCGATGTGGGTGGTTAGGTAGGTGTACGGCCGGAGCCGTGTTTGAGTTCGTGACGCCACCCATCGGACGTGATGAAGGTGTAGACACCACCGCTGCAGTTACGGGGCACCTGGGGGAGATGGTCGTGCAGCAAGATGTTAAGGGCAGGGATGGTGGCCACGGGACCCGCTTGGGGAGAGTGGTAATTGGGCGGTGCAGGGCGGTGCGCGGCCGGATGGCACAGTTGTACTCACGATTACTGACGCACAGAAGTCTCTGATGAACAAAGTTGGTGGTGGTTGGTGCCCGCAGCCGGCTGCGTCTTGTCCCCCACCCGGGTTGTTGGTCTTGGCCTTCTTCCTGCACCTTGTTATGTTCGTGTAGACTGCCTGTGCCTTAGCAGCGGGAGTCCGCTCCCCGGCTATGTACAGTTAGGTCCAGAAATATTTGGACAGTGACACAAGTTTTGTTATTTTAGCTGTTTACAAAAACATGTTCAGAAATACAATTATATATATAATATGGGCTGAAAGTGCACACTCCCAGCTGCAATATGAGAGTTTTCACATCCAAATTGGAGAAAGGGTTTAGGAATCATAGCTCTGTAATGCATAGCCTCCTCTTTTTAAAGGGACCAAAAGTAATTGGACAAGGGACTCTAAGGGCTGCAATTAACTCTGAAGGCGTCTCCCTCGTTAACCTGTAATCAATGAAGTAGTTAAAAGGTCTGGGATTGATTACAGGTGTGTGGTTTTGCATTTGGAAGCTGTTGCTGTGACCAGACAACATGCGGTCTAAGGAACTCTCAATTGAGGTGAAGCAGAACATCCTGAGGCTGAAAAAAAAGAAAAAATCCATCAGAGAGATAGCAGACATGCTTGGAGTAGCAAAATCAACAGTCGGGTACATTCCGAGTAAAAAGGAATTGACTGGTGAGCTTGGGAACTCAAAAAGGCCTGGGCGTCCACGGATGACAACAGTGGTGGATGATCGCCGCATACTTTCTTTGGTGAAGAAGAACCCGTTCACAACATCAACTGAAGTCCAGAACACTCTCAGTGAAGTAGGTGTATCTGTCTCTAAGTCAACAGTAAAGAGAAGACTCCATGAAAGTAAATACAAAGGGTTCACATCTAGATGCAAACCATTCATCAATTCCAAAAATAGACAGGCCAGAGTTAAATTTGCTGAAAAACACCTCATGAAGCCAGCTCAGTTCTGGAAAAGTATTCTATGGACAGATGAGACAAAGATCAACCTGTACCAGAATGATGGGAAGAAAAAAGTTTGGAGAAGAAAGGGAACGGCACATGATCCAAGGCACACCATATCCTCTGTAAAACATGGTGGAGGCAACGTGATGGCATGGGCATGCATGGCTTTCAATGGCACTGGGTCACTTGTGTTTATTGATGACATAACAGCAGACAAGAGTAGCCGGATGAATTCTGAAGTGTACCGGGATATACTTTCAGCCCAGATTCAGCCAAATGCCGCAAAGTTGATCGGACGGCGCTTCATAGTACAGATGGACAATGACCCCAAGCATACAGTCAAAGCTACCCAGGAGTTCATGAGTGCAAAAAAGTGGAACATTCTGCAATGGCCAAGTCAATCACCAGATCTTAACCCAATTGAGCATGCATTTCACTTGCTCAAATCCAGACTTAAGACGGAAAGACCCACAAACAAGCAAGACCTGAAGGCTGCGGCTGTAAAGGCCTGGCAAAGCATTAAGAAGGAGGAAACCCAGCGTTTGGTGATGTCCATGGGTTCCAGACTTAAGGCAGTGATTGCCTCCAAAGGATTCGCAACAAAATATTGGAAATAAAAATATTTTGTTTGGGTTTGGTTTATTTGTCCAATTACTTTTGACCTCCTAAAATGTGGAGTGTCTGTAAAGAAATGTGTACAATTCCTACAATTTCTATCAGATATTTTTGTTCAAACCTTCAAATTAAACGTTACAATCTGCACTTGAATTCTGTTGTAGAGGTTTCATTTCAAATCCAATGTGGTGGCATGCAGAGCCCAACTCGCGAAAATTGTGTCACTGTCCAAATATTTCTGGACCTAACTGTATGTGATTTTCTTATACTACTCAACTATAAGAAGCAGGTTCAGGAACTCCCACTCTAGGAATCCTTAAGATAGAATATAAGAAAGATTAAATAGAAAGAAATAAAGAGAAGTAAGACGTAAAGCAGGAAGGGAGAATAAGGAGAGGAAAAAGAAAAGGAAGAAAAGAGAAACATATCACCATGATGTCACCTCACCAGTCACCTCGGTCGACGAACCTCGAACGTTACAATCTGCACTTGAATTCTGTTGTAGAGGTTTCATTTCAAATCCAATGTGGTGGCATGCAGAGCCCAACTCGTGAAAATTGTGTCACTGTCCAAATATTTCTGGACCTAACTGTATGAGTCGGTGGAGTCCGTTTGCCCGCAGGCGCTGGCCCGTGGGATCTCTCTGCCTGTGCGGTGGCTTCCTATCCCCCCCGGTGGGCTGTTGCCTTCTTTCGGGTCTTGGGATGGGAAAGGACCTAAGGTCCAGACCTCAATCAGTGAATTTGACGTGGTCCAGTGGCTTCTGGGCCTCATTCTGGGTCTGAGTACCCCCCTGTTGCTCCGGTTTCCAGTCGGTTCCCAGGTTCAGTACCGGCGGGCCACTACCCTGTCCCGGTCCCTTACGGTTCCACCTGGCCGTCTTCCCGGCTCCTGCAGGCCAGGCCACCGCCTACCTCCTAGCCAAGGTACCAGGGCTACGACCCTGGCACCTGTCAGTTTCCGCTGCAGACCTGTAACCACAGGCCTGCTGCACTCTACTCCTCACAACTCCTCTTTCTGACTTTCAACTTGAACTGAACACTGTTTTCCTGCCTCAGGCCCTCTGGACTTCTCGGTGGGCGTGGCCAACTGCCTGGCTCCGCCCCTGGTGTTACTATTAAGCTCTGAGGGAGGTGACTAGGTTTTAATGTGGTTGGCTGCTGTTACCTTTTTAGGGGGACGGGTGTTATGCGGGGCCTATCTGTGACTACCTGGCTAGTCCAGGGCATCGCACTCCCCCTTTGTTAACTACAGACCGTCCGCGGGCTGTCCGACCACCACCGTTAATTTTAACTGAAAAAGATATAAAGAGAAAACAAATAGAATTATAATAACATTATTTACATTTTCAAGTATATGTGAGGTTTCTTCCCTTGCGGGAGGCATTTTGCTTAAACGTTGCAATATTGAAACTGGAAACGTGACGGGGCCAGGTCCTTTCAGTCACCCACCCAAGCAAACCTGCCCCTTGATGCTGCCTCTAAGAAACAGGCAGCACCCCTTTTCCCCAGTCCAGGAAACAGGAACGGGTCCGGGTATTGCCCTTACGGGCCGGGTACAAAGTTTCATACCCAGCAGTCTCTCCATAGGCCCCACGTCCAGGGGACCCCCGACCCGGAGGATTGTCACCGGTTGCATTGGTGACAGGGCCTCGGCCATCACATTCCTACAGGCCCTTCCTCTAGCCTGCCTATACGGAGGCTGTGGGACCGAAAGGGTGGTCCGGGACTTATTTACAAACCCAATAGTTTTTGGGTGGCCTGCAAGTTCTCGGCCTTGTTCATGGTTAAACGGGGCAAATCAATAAAGTCCCAACGGGGACGGGCAGTATGATTCCAATGGGGACTTCAACATGGTAGCCGGGATCCGCTACCTTTACCACTCGTGCTCTGAATCAGGTGAGAGTCTCGGGTTATTGGCATTCATTCACACACACACACATATATATACATAATCAACAGACTGCACCTCTCCTAGATGGCAGTTTCCCTGTACCTAAGTGGGGGCTGATCTAGGTTAGGGCGTGTGGACCTTCTTGGTCCAATACTCTCAGGTGGAGGCAATAGGGGAAAGGGGACGACCGGTCCCTCTTCCCGAGTGTCAGGTATGGCGGGTAGAGACCTGCGGGGGCGTGGTGAAGGTGCATCCCTGGGCGCTGGCTCGAGTGGCTCACTGGTGGGCATCTGCGGCTCTATTTGTTACACGGGTTGTGGGAACATTATTACAGGAACAATCACCGCGCCGTTCTGCATAGGCCAGTCAGCTGGGAAGTCTCCCATCACCGTATGGATCACCCCCTTCTTCTCCTCCACGCTTGGCATGGGAACGGGGCTCTCTTCCATCAGCCTCAGGTGACCCGGGCATCTTTTCAGGTGGTCCCTGGAAACGGTGACTGTGGTTTTTCCCTGGTCACGACTAATCAGGTAGGTTTTCTCATTCTCCCACCCCGTTGGCTGGACGACGTAGGGGGTACTTTCCCATTGATCATCAAGCTTATGGGTTCTCCGCTTGCGCTTCAGTACCACATCTCCAGGCCCAAAGGAAACAGCCTGAGCCCGCTTGTTGAAGTGCCGCTCCTGTTTTTCTCGACTTTGACACAGATTCCTTTCCACATACTCTTGGATCCGTCGGTACTGCGCCTGCCGCTTGGCATCCCAATTGCCAGTGGGAGGAAGAGTTTCGGGCACTTTTACGTCCATTTCCAGATCTACTGGCAGCCGTCCCAGCCGGGCCCTCATCAGGTACGCGAGGGTGCACTTGGTGGAACTGCAGGGGATGTTATTGTACATGTCCACTAGATCAGGTAGCTTCTCCAGCCACAGATTCCACTCCTCCAGTGGTAATGTCTTAAGGAGGTTAAGTACCAGATGGTTCATCTTCTCACACATCCCATTGGTTTGGCCATGGTAAGGCGTGGTCTGGATCTTCTTGCACCCGTACAAGTGACAAAACTCTTGGAACACCTCCGCTTCAAAGGCCGGCCCCTGATCTGTGAGCACCTTCTCGGGGTAGCCATGTGGCCGGTAGAAGTAGGCCTAGAAAGCTCTGGCTGCTGTGCGGCCTGTCAAGTCCTTAACGGGAACAACTACCACAAATCTGGAGTAGTGGTGGACGATGGTCAGGGCGTAAGTGTACCCGCTTCAGCTGGGCGTGAGCTTGACGTAGTCCAGGGCGACCAATTCCAACAGCTGACGGGTAACAATCGGTTTTAGCGGGGCCTTCTGGCTGGTTTCGTCCCGCCTCCTTAGTGTACAGGGGCCACACTCTCGGCACCAAGCTTCCATGGACTCTCGCATCCCACTCCAATAAAACAGCTCCCTCAACAGCATTTCCAGCTTCTTCCAGCTGAAGTGTCCTGCGCCATCATGGTAGGCCTGCAGGACCTTGGGTACGCACGCCTGGGGCACCACCAGCTGGCGAACCTTCTCGTGGGTCTTCGGTTGATTGATTGATTGACCCCCTAGAAAGCTTCCCTTGATAAAGGTACAGCCAGTCTCTCTCTTTCCACAACCGCTGGGCTTCGGAGGGAGCTGTGGGGTTCATCAGGGAAGAACCCTGGGCAATAATTGTCTTGACCAGTTGAACTGCAGGCTCCTGATCCTGGGCTTCCTGCCATCCCTGGCTGGGCAGCGAGTCGAAGTTCACCTGCTGCTGGTGAACGCAGGGCTTCTCACCTCGGGGCCGATGGAATGCGGGTAGCTCGATCTCCTCTAAAGTGTCTTCCTCCAACCCTTCATCAGGTAAGTGGGGCATCCTGGACCGCGTGTCCGCATTGGTGTTCTTGCGGCCAGCCCGGTATTTGATGGTGAAGTCGTAATTGGACAGCCGCGCCATCTACCATTGCTCCAGGGCGCCCAGCTTGGCCGTATCTAGATGTGTCAACGGGTTGTTGTCCATATAGGCCGTGAACTTCGCTGCCGCAAGGTAGTGTTTAAACCTCTCTGTTATTGCCCACACAAGGGCCAGGAACTCGAGCTTAAAGGAACTGTAATTCTCGGGGTTCCTCTCCGTCGGCTGGAGCTTCCGGCTGACGTAGGCGATCACCTTCTCTTTTCCATCCTGTACCTGGGACAGGACCACACCCAGGCCCACATTGCTGGCGTCAGTATAGAGGATGAACGGTAGGCCGTAATCAGGATAAGTCAAGATTTCTTCCCCTGTCAGGGCCGACTTCAGCTGTTGAAATGACTCTTTGTGCGCCTCACCCCAGACAAACGGGGACCCAGAAGATCTACCATTCTTCGTCTGTCCCACAAGGAGGTCTTGCATGGGCGCGGCCATCTTTGTGTACCCTTTGATGAAACGCCGGTAGTAGCCCACCAGGCCCCAAAACTGCCTCACCTCTTTCACCGTGGTTGGTCGCGACCAGCTCTGGATAGCGGTAATCTTCTCAGGATCTGGGGCTACGCCTTCTGCACTCACCATGTGCCCAAGATACTGCACCTTGGGCTTCATCAGATGACACTTGGAGGGTTTTAGCTTCATCCCGTACTTGGCGAGGGCTGCAAACACCTCCGCCAGGTGCTCCAGGTGGGCTTCATACGTCTCGGAGTACACAATCACGTCGTCCAAGTACAGCAGCACCGTCTCGAAGTTGAGATGTCCCAAGCAGTACTCCATAAGTCTCTGGAAGGTTCCCGGGGCATTGCATAGCCCGAACGGCATACTGTTGAACTCACAGAGTCCCATGGGGGTAGCAAACGCAGTCTTCTCGCGGTCTTCTCGTGCAACCGCCACCTGCCAGTAGCCACTAGTAAGATCTAGGGTAGAGAAAAAATTACAGTCTTCAGTGCAGCGAGCGACTCCTCAATACAGGGAAGAGGGTATGCATCTTTATGTGTTATCTGGTTGATCTTCCAGTAATCCACACACATTCTCATGGTACCATCCTTCTTCCGCACCAGCACCAACGGAGCTGCCCAGTGACTACAACTATCCCGGATGAGCCCTGCCTCCTTCATGTTCCTCAACATTTCCTTAGCACACTGGTAGTGTGCAGGTGGGATTGGCCTGCACCTCTCTTTAATGGGTGGGTGCATACCCATGGGGATATGGTGTTGAACCCCATTAACTCCCCCAAAATCTAGCGGGTGCTTGCTGAAGACCTGTGGGTACTCCTGTACTACCCTGTATATCCCCTCCTTGTGGTGCATGGAGGTAGCCTCGGTGCCGACATGTAACTCCTTGCACCATTCCTCTAATTGTCCGGGTGGGAGGTCCTACCTGAGTGTGGTGTAGTAGCTGTAGGGGTCATGTCGTGGATGGCATGTGCGTCTATGGTGAACAACTTGGCTATGGTGGCATAGCGGGGGAGCTCTTCCTCTCCACAGTTCAGCACTCTCACGGGCACGCTCCCCTTTTTGACATCAATCACCCCCCTGGCTGCCATGACCGTGGGCCAATGCTCCGAAGGCAAAGGTTCCACCATTGCCGGGTAATTCTGTCCTCGGGATCCTACTGCTGCCCTGCACCAGATCATCATCTCACTCCGTGGCGGCACCACCAGAGGTGCGGCATCCATCACCCGCACACCACCAATCTCTCCACCAGTCATGTCCACCTGCTGTTGCTGCAGGAGGGCCTGGATCTCATGCTGTAGTGCCCTCTGCCGACTCCCTCCCGCAGTGGCAGACAATTGTTGCAATAGACTCAACACCTCCCCCATGCAATGCTCAATCACATTGGTCCCTAGGACCACCTTTGGGTTGCGGTCACTTGAATCATTCAGAACCACAATCATCACTTGATGTCTCAGCTCTGTTCGTCCCACAGTCAAGGTCCCTTCCTTGAATCGCACCTGGATCATAGGGAGCCCATTGGCTGCAATGATAGTTAAACCATCATCCGAAGGGGTAAGTTCACTATCAGCCCAATATCGCTGGTACAATGAATAAGGCATAGTCGTTACCTGTGATCCAGTGTCAAGCAGGGCCATGGTTGGGACTCCATCCACCGCCAGGGAGATGATGGGGCGGCCTCCAATGTACCGATCCTGCCAGTCAGCTGGGCCTTGAGGATCTACTCCTGAGGATTGGCTCTTGGCCTCAGGGGTTGCTCGTTTAACGGACACCGTCTGGAGTAATGGCCGATCTCGTTGCACATGTAGCAGACAGGTGGTCCATACCGTGGGTCGTTATTCCTCCACCGCTGCATCCAAGGGATGTCCTCCGGGCTGTCGGCGAGCTGGATCTTCTCCGCAGGCTTGACTCTCGTCGGCAGCTGGAGAGCGGCGAGGATCCAGGTGACGTCCTCATTCAGGCGCTGGACTTGCGATGTCAGGCCCTCCAGGGCTCCGGTGGCGGCAGTAGGGGCTGGCAGGGCCAACAAGGGGTGCGCTACCGAAATGAGAGCGATGTCAACCGGCCAAGATGGTGGATCGGGAGCGCCGGCCTCTGATGTTTGCAGGGCCTTGATGGCCCGTTCCTTCAACACTGCAAAGTCCAGGTCGACGTGCTCCAGAGACCACAGCCGCAGTTGTTTGCGGTCTTCGGCGGACCCCAGTGCCTGCAGGAACTGCTCGACTAGCATCTTATTGCCATCAGCCTTGTTGATGGGGTCCACCCGCTTTAGCGTGCGCAAGGCCGTTTACAGCCCCAGGGCATAGTCCCTTATGCTGTCCTTTGATCGTTGCCGGCAATGGTAAAACTGCATCCGTAACTCCGCTTCCGTGCGGGTCTCGAAGGCGACCTGGAGTTTATCGAAAATGGCGGTTACCGAGACCCGGTTCGTGTCTGCCCAAGTCTCCACCTCCTGCTCGGCCGCGCCGGTCAGCTGCCCCAGACTACCACCGCACGCTGTTTGCCGGTCATAGCATACAAATCTAAGATCGTGCACATTTTCTTGCGGAACACCTGCAAAGCATCAGGCTTCCCATCGTACTGGGGTAACCAGACAGCACCAGGCACATAGGGCAAGGAGATTGGCATTACCTGGGCGACCGCCGGAGCTGCGGCCTCCCCCGCTTCTGCAACCGGAGAGAGCGCCGCCGCATTCCCATCCCCGGGCGCAGCTGCGCCATCAAGGTTGGGCGCGGACATCTTCCTGCTTCTCCCCCTTGGTCTTTTCGCGGCCTTCCCTTTTGCAGCCGAACAGCTTCACTCTGCAACCGCTCACTCTCTCTGCAAAGCCGCGTTCTCTGGGGGCGGGGCTTCCGCTTTCGCGCCCTTTCTGCGGGGAAGAAGACTCTGGCAGGAATCTTCGAGCCAGCAGATGGCAGATTCTGCAAATTTCGCAACGGATAACCTCTGACTTCCACTTCAAGGCGCACTTCACTGGGTGAGTGAATGGTTCGAATCCTGTACGTGACGCCAGAACAGTCGATGTGTACCGCCCCTCGCTCGGCTGCAGCCGAGCTGCTCGGATCAGGGCTCGTTTGGTGGGTGGCTCGAGCGCCTCCGGACCCGGGGGTCAGAGCTCTGCAAGGGGATGCTGGTAATCTCGATGGGGGTGGTTAGGTAGGTGTACAGCCGGAGCCGTGTTTGAGTTTGTGACGCCACCCAAGGGACGTGGTGAAGGTGTAGACACCACCACTGCAGTTACGATGCACCCGGGGTAGATGGTCGTGCAGCAAGATGTTAACCCCACCGTGGGCAGGGATGGTGGCCCCGGGACCCGCTTGGGGAGAGTGTTAATTGGGCGGTGCAGGGCGGTGCGCGGCTGGATGGCACTGTTGTACTCACGATTACTGACGCACACAAGTCTCTGATGAACAAAGTTGATGGTGGTCGGTGCCCGCAGCTGGCTGCGTCTTGTCCCCCACCCGGGTTGTTGGTCTTGGCCTTCTTCCTGCACCTTGTTATGTTCATGTAGACTGCCTTTGCCTTAGCAGTGGGAGTCTGCTCCCCGGCTATATATGAGTCGGTGGAGTCCGTTTGCCCGCAGGCACTAGCCCGTGGGATCTCTCTGCCTGTGCGGTGGCTTTCTATCCCCCCGGTGGGCTGTTGCCTTCTTTCGGGTCTTGGGATGGGAAAGGACCTAAGGTCCAGACCTCAATCAGTGAATTCAACGTGGTCCAGTGGCTTCTGGGCCTCGTTCTGGCTCTGAGTACCCCCCTGTTGCTCCGGTTTCCAGTCACTACCCTGTCCCGGTCCCTTACAGTTCCACCTGGCCGTCTTCCCGGCTCCTGCAGGCCAGGCCACCGCCTGCCTCCTAGCCAAGGTACTAGGGCTACGACCCTGGCACTTGTCAGTTTCCGCTGCAGACCTGTCACCATAGGCCTGCTGCACTCTACTCCTCACAACTCCTCTTTCTGACTTTCAACTTGAACTGAACACTGTTTTCCTGCCTCAGGCCCTCTGGACTCCTTGGTGGGCGTGGCCAACCGCTTGGCTCTGCCCCCTGGTGTGACCATTAAGTTCTGAGGTCTGAGGGAGGTGACTAGGTTTTAATGTGGTTGGCTGCTGTTACCTTTTTAGGGGGACGGGTGTTATGCGGGGCCTATCTGTGACTACCTGGCTAGCCTGATTCCGTTAACCTGCATCAGTTTTCCTTTTTGGACTTCAGCCTGATCCCCTTAACCTGTACCTGATCCAGATCTGGTCTCATATCCACCACAGAAGCTATCCGGCGAATACTGTTGGTTCCGGTTTCCGTGCATCTAGGCCCTCTGGGATTACGCCGGACAGTCCCTGTATAGGGGTTTGCTCAAGGCGACGCCACAGGGGAGTCTGGTGCACGGTCCAGTAGGTCCACTCCCAGGACTATCGTTACACTGCTCTGCAGCTTATGATTGTTACCCTGATAAATAAACTTTCTTCTTGATTTACCCGTTAAGTCTGTCTGATACCGTGACTTGGTTTGCAGAGTGGAGGGCCCTCAGTCCATTGCTTAAAGTGGTGCTGCGAGCAGGGTCACGGTTATCAAGATGGAGGCTACAGATAGACATGAGGGAAGTGTTGCGTCTGGCGCTATTATGGACGGCGCTGCTGCGGGAAATGGTGGAACCCCTGCAATGACCCTCCCGGTGGGCACTATATTTAATGTCCTGCCAAAATTTGATGGAAAAAACATGCTGTTTTCTGATTGGGTTTCACGATTGCACAGTGTACTTAAGGTTTATGGGATCGGCATTGAGCTGGAAGCGGACATCGGACATCTGCCTTGGACAATCCGGTGGAATTTGATCTCATCAGGAGAAATACTGGGTGAGATCTTTCTGGTTATTATTTTCATGCACTGCACTGCACTTTATTATATTGTATTTTAAACTAACGATATTAAAAGTTATATTTTAATTCTAAATCCTTGCTTTCACTTGCACTTTAATTAAGGATTTGGGCTGTACTGCTTTGCCATTGCGGCAGGATTGCTTTCTATCTGATTTAATAATACTTGGCATGGCTGTTTTTTTTTCATCTGCACCTGATACCTCTTCATGGCTCACTGAGGCTAGAGAGATTTTTTCTGAGAAAGATTTTGCACAAAAAAAGTATTTATCGTCATATACAACAGCATTTAAGGACATTACTAAAACCTATAAGGAGCAGATAACGAGTTGGTGGGAGGTACAAAGCTTGGACAGCTATTTGAAAAACGGCATAGTACCTAGAGGGTTACGTATTTCTCTGTTGCCAGCACCTAGGTGTCGTACTTCTCAGCTGATTAGTGCATGGGAAAAGGAGGCCACGGCTAGCTCTCTGAGGTTTATGAAACTTTTATTGACAGAAGAAAAAGTCTGCCTGGAGTCTCTTAATAATAAGTTAAAGGAACAGATTGATCATATTAAGACATTCCAGAACGAGACTGATTTTGTATCTAAAGAAAATCTTCTACAGAACACAGTAGAAAAGTATCAATACCGTATCAAGGAGAGGAAGCATAAACAGTTTGTCCGTGACCTCCAGGACTTTAAGGATAATAAGGTCTATCAATTTGCTTCAGCTGAGAGGACAATCCCTGGGGAGCGAGATTCTGATCTTTCATCCACGGAAACGGAGGCTTCGGACTCCGAAGGAAGGCACCCTAATCAATTTCGGCAACAGAGAGGTAGGAGATTTCAGAAAGGGAACTCTAGGAATGCTCGCCGATTCTCGAGCGGCCCGAACACCGGTTTTTTAAAGAGGCAGCACTTCCTCAGGAGCCAAAAATCAAAAAACTAGGTACAGAGTCTCAGATTATTAATTTGTCCAAGCGGCCCCTCACCAACTTTGAAATGGCGGTATTAAGCAAGGGGCTCTCATTTGTCCCTACGAGTGATTTATCTGTGTTTGATTTCATTGTTGACTTGAATTTATTCATAAGGAAGCTCCGCTGGAAAAAATTCTTTAAGCTTAAGGACAACCGGTTATGTGAGGAGCTTAGCATACCCCCTGACATGCTAGGGGATGTTAGACTCTTGGCAGATCTGGATGTACCCATCACTAATGACACGTGAGCAGGTCCTTTTACTAAACTGAAAAACCCGAGCACCAAAATGCCTCCGAGTGCTACTGATGTGTCAGCTATTGATATTTTTTTGAACTTAGTGACCCGTGATGTTTGTGCATCTTTTGATGCCTCCCCACAACCATTAGCTTCTCAACGGCAGTCTGTAGTCCATAATCTCTTAACACAAAGTAACAACCTCACGAAAACTGAGATGGAGGCCTTGTGTACTTTGGAGAAAGAAACCATGATTACTATTAAGCCCTCCGATAAGGGGGGCAATATAGTGATTATGGACTCGCAGGACTACCGTAAGATCTGTACTGAAATTCTAAGGGATACTGCTACCTATAAAAGGGTCTCTGGTAACTCTTTGGAATTATCTAAAAAATCCTTGAGGGACCTACTGAGTGGAGCAAAAACTGATGGGTTATTAAATGATGATGAGTTCACATTCTTGCTCCCTGAGTTCCCAGTTATGTCCACTTTCTATATTTTGCCCAAAGTCCATAAGGGGGTTACACCCCTTAGGGGCAGACCAATTGTCTCAGGTGTGGGCAGTATTGGACAGAATGTGGGCATATATTTGGATGAGGTTCTAAACCCCTTTGTGACATCATTACCCTCTTATATCCGTGATAGTATGGATTTTATGAAGAGGATTGAAGGGGTGTTGGTTGATTCTGGGACATTTCTAGCTAGTATTGTCGTTGAGAGTCTTTACTCTTCTATACGTCACGATCAGGGAATGAGAGCTATCGAATATTTCCTATCAACACGTGGTCAACAATTTGAGGCTCATAATCGGCTGATCCTGTCTTTGGTACATTTTGTCTTGCATAACAACTTTCTATTGTTTGATAGTACAGTATACCACCAGCTCAGGGGCACAGCGATGGGGAGCCCTTGTGCTCCCTGCTACGCTAATTTGTTCCTGGGCTGGTGGGAGGACGTCTTTGTTTTTTCCGATGAAATGTCCAAATATACATGTATGATCGAGATTTGTACACGGTTCATTGATGACATCTTTGTTTTGTGGAGGGGTCCCCAGGAGGACTTTGTAAGCTTTGCACAAGATCTGAACTGCAATTCAATAGGTTTGAAATTTACATATGTCATTCATCCAAAACAGCTATCATTTTTGGACCTATTGGTCTCAGTGGACCCCCAGGGTGGACTCCAAACTACTATTTTTAGGAAACCCACTGCAACGAACTCCTTGCTTGACTGGAAGAGTCACCATCCATTCCCTCTCAGACGTGGGATCCCGAAGGGGCAATATTTACGTCTGAAACGGAATTGTTCCAGCCAGGAGGAATTTGTTGAGAAGGCTAAGGATCTCAGGGTTCGCTTTTTGGACAAGGGCTACCCAAACTATATCCTCAAAGAGGCTTACCATCATTCGCTCAGACAAAATCGGAATCAACTCCTGGTTCCCAAACAGAAAAGGGAGGAGCGTGATTAAATACTAAGATTCATTACCACCTTTACAAAGGGTGCTAACCAGGTCCGACAGATCTTAAAGCAACATTGGGGGATCCTAAAAATGGATGATGACATTGCGGATGCAATTGGCAACGAACCATCTGTAACGTTTCGGAAAAATCGATCCCTAAGGGACCGCCTCACACACAGCCACTATGTGGCTCCCGAAAAACCGATAACATGGATTCCGGGCAAACCGACTGGTTGTTTTAGATGTGGGGCGTGTGTGGCATGTGACTATATCCAGACAGGCAAAACCTTTAGAGGCACGGTCACGGGTGAATGCCTTGGGGTCAGAGATTTTATAAATTGCAGAACCAAAGGCATTGTCTATTTGGCCACTTGTCAGTGTGGCAAACAATATGTTGGAAAGACCATCAGAGAGTTCCGCCGCCGGGTAGAAGAACATCTTGGGGACATAAGGAACGAACGGGATACTCCAATTTCTAGACACATGAACTCACAACACTTTGGAAATAGGGAAGCCATTGTTTTCATGGGGATTTTGAAGGTAAAACCATCCCCAAGAGGGGGCAACCTGGATAGGCTACTCCTCCAAAAGGAAGCAAGACTGATTTTCAGGTTAAGGACATGCCGCCCAGAGGGTCTTAATGGCCAAATTAACTTTGGGTGCTTTATCTGATGAAGGGATTTTCTCTCTAGCTGGGATGGGTGGTTTGGGGGTTGATGGTGTAAGGTGTCTATTGAGCTTGGCTATTGACCAGGATGATGAGCCCCTTTTGTGGAAACGAGCCCAGCCCAGATTCTTTGGGTTTATATTATTGGGCCTGGGGGAGGGTTGGGTATGTAGGTACAACCTTTTTCAACCTTTATAGATATGAGACGCGGCAGTGAGGGTGTTCTCAGTATATCTTCCCCCCTCTTTCTGCAGTGTCTGATTTACTGACTGTTGGATTTTATAATCCCCTTTATGAATACTATTATATACATATATAACCCCTTGTTCCTTGTTTAATTGTTCCTGTGCTACTGCCCATGGTAATCATTAGTATATCTGCCCTCTCATTGGGGTGGTATACGGTATGTATTTGGCACTTGCATAATTGAGTTTATTAGTATCTAATGCTTTTTGCTACCCTGAGTGGTTCTTGGCATTTGGATGCGGTTAGCGCATGCGCGGTGCGTGCGTTCCATTGTTTGAATGCCATAGTAAACTTTCAGCCTTACAGGGGCGATCACGTGCTGTGCGCTGCATACGAGCTTGGCGCATAATGAGGATGGCAGCTCCCATAGTAATAGCATGGACACTTCCTTGGCTATGTGGCGATACGCCGCGCATGCGCGGTATGTGCGTTCCATGAGTGGAACGCCTTCTTGGTTAGGTGACCGTACGCCGCGCTTGCGCGATATATGCGTTCCATGAGTGGAACGCGGAAGTAATATCTGACCACAGCAGGCTCATTTCAACGTCCGTGTATGCGCGGTGGGATCACCGCCAGGCGGCTTAATACGCTGTTGAATGATGGATCAGGCATGCGCGGTGGGGGACTGCAAGCACAGATCTTGGATCGATCATGAGGGCTGCATAAACATGTGGCACCAGCGATTACTGAAGACATAGGAGGTATGAGGGGTATATAGGTTGGGGGGCCAACAGCACACAGCGTCCCACTGGCCACTAGCATGCACATGTGCACCACGAACGTGTATCGTGTGTATACACATGTGTACCACTAACGTACACTGTGTAGTATTGTCCTGCCATTGCAGGCTTTACTTTAAGATTTTCTCCCCTGATGAACTCTCTTATCATATAGAGAGGGAAACGCGTTGGAAGGGTGTATTTTTTATGTGGGCTAGCATTCCTGACTTGGGTGCTGCCCTTGTAAGGGCGGAAGCAATTGTTGCAGGGGCACGACAGGGGCAGGGAATTTGAATACTGAACAACCCCCCCTCCCCCCCCCCCATGGTCTGGTATGACCTGCTTCTGCCTTGGACAATCCGGTGGAATTTGATCTCATCAGGAGAAATACTGGGTGAGATCTTTCTGGTTATTATTTTCATGCACTGCACTGCACTTTATTATATTGTATTTTAAACTAACGATATTAAAAGTTATATTTTAATTCTAAATCCTTGCTTTCACTTGCACTTTAATTAAGGATTTGGGCTGTACTGCTTTGCCATTGCGGCAGGATTGCTTTCTACAAGCGGACATCGCACTAGCAGTCTTGGAAGGGGAACCCTGCAGCAGCGTCTGCCTTCAGCCAGAAAGCACATGGAACACTTTAAAGGAGCTAGTAGCGTTCCTGGAAGAGATCTATGGAGAGACTGCCAGTATGGGTCATCTCCTGGCTAAATTCTTCTTCAGACTGCAGCTGGAGGGAGAGGATATTGCACAATATGCTACAGCACTACAGGAGGTGATGGCAGAAATACAGAAGAAGGAAGGCAATCAGGCAGTCGGGTTAGAGTCAGTGGATAAGATACTCCGTGAGCAGTTCATCTGGGGCTTTTCAATACCTCGCTACGAAGGGCGTTGTCGGAGCAACCCTCTTATTCCGGAAAATCCTGGCGGAGGCGGTGACCCGAAGTAGAGAAGAAATCTACACCTCCGGGGTGGTATGCTATCATGCTGCAAGTCTTAGTGGAAGCTCGGCATCAGAGTCAGTCCTCGCTCAGGCGGTACAAAATTTGCAATCTTCCCTGACCAGCATGCAGGAGAAATTGACATGGAGGGAGCTGTACATCAAGAACCGCCCCGCTCCTGAAGTTCCTTACCTGCTTCCACAGTATCCCTATCAGGCCTACCTGTACCCCAAGTCATGGACATGAGAAGCAGCCTCGCCTCTGAAGTTCCATACCGGCTTCCACAGTAAAACTATCAGACTTACCCACCATGGGGCCATATCAACCAGGCCCCCTACTGGTCCCACTACCCCCAATGGAGACCGCTCCACGTAATTAGAACAGGCCAAAGAAGAGTGAAGATGTCATCTGCCATCAGTGTGGGGGACAAGGTCATTGGGCCCGAAATTGCTGGAGGGGACCCACAGCCAAACCAGAAACACCATTAAACTAACAATTCCCACAGTAGTGCAGCGTCCTGTGGCGGAAGCTCAAAGGGAGACCACCCAGTATAAGAATGAACATCTGGTAGCAGGAAGTCCCATCCTGCACGCTGAATTTGAAGGTGTACCCAAAGATTGCTTGCTAGACACTGGTTCACAAGTGACAACTATGCCAGAAGCTTTCTTCAATCAATACTTCCAGGCCTTTGCCCGGCCTGAACGAGAGACTCTGATCCGTGTGACTGCTGTAAAAGGGGTCGTACGGATGAAAGTATGCATTTGTGGGCAAGAAATAGGGACATTGTTGGTCCCGGAACCTATTTGAGAAGATGTGCCTGTGGTTCTAGGCATGAACGTTTTACGAGAACCAAATACTGTTCATGAAAAGAGACCCTGGATATTGGAAGCATACAACCCCACATAAGGCCACCCAAGTCACCTTCCAACATCTGATTCGGGTCTGCAGAACCCAGAAGAGTGTGGCAGCACATCATGCAGTTGGAGTTATTCGCAGCCCTGTCAAAGAGGCCTGGGTGTTGTCTCCCGGAAAGGAGAATCTGATCTATCTGACAATCAGTACCCACTGAAACCTTAAAGGGATGGAGGTGCCAGTTGAGCCGATAGATGCCGGGAAAGCTGATCAGGAGGTGATGATAGCCCGGACCCTAGCAGTAGTCCGTCAGAGGTGAGTCCCCCTGCGGGCTATGAACCTGGGCCTGCGAGAAACCCCTCTGTCAGCAGGAATGGAACTGGCTCATATGTACCTCGAAGTGAGGTGGTGTAGAAGATGTGGGTTGTACTTTGGAAGTCTCAGAAGATGCAGAGGAGTCACTGTCTCCGGAGTGGAATGGACAAGCGATTCTAGATCAAACGGAAGTGGATAAGAAGTCCCTTGGCCCAGAGAATGTACAAGCAATAAAAAAGATATTGTGGAAGCATCAGGCTGCATTTGTCCGCCACGCTGAAGATTTCGGCTGCACCGAGGCCATTACACAAAATACCCATGGGGGACACACGCCTGTTCTGTGAACGATACCGGCAGATTCCACCCACACTATATCAAGAGGTGAAGACTTTGCTTGCACAGATATTTGAGTCAGGAGTGGTGCAAGTGAGTCAGAGTCCCTGGGCAGCTCTGGTGATACTTGTCAAAAAGAAGGATGGGTCTGTGAGATCATGCGTAGACTAAAGGAAGCTAAACGCCTGTACCGTCCGCGACTTCTATCCCTTGGCCCGAATTGAAGAGTCCTTGCCCGCCCTGGGAAAAGCTAAGTACTTCTCAATGTTAGTACTGGCAGGTACCAGTAGCAGCTAAGGATAAAGAGAAGACCGCCTTTGTGCTCCCAATGGGGCTATATGAGTTCAATCAGATGCCATTTGGTCTCTCCAATGCCCCGTCTTTCCAACGGCTGATGGAGAGGTGTCTGGGGGATCTGAATTTTGAAGCCACCCTCATCTATTTGGACGACATCATCATATACGCCAACTCGTTTCAGAAACACCTCGACTGACTAGGACTGGTACTAGGCCGTTTGCGGGCCCACAACCTTAAAGTAAAACCGAAGTGCCAACTCTTCAAGACAGAGCTCGAGAATTTGGGCCATACGGTGTTACAAGACGGAGTATTACCGTTCCAAGAAAAGTTGGCGGCTATTCGGCAGTGGCCGACTCCCATGGACCTTGCGGGAGCTGAAAGCCTTCCTAGGACTGGGAGTATACTACCGGCGCTTTGTAAAAGACTTCTCCAAGATGGCGGGCCCCATGAATGAGTTCCAATGGGGGACAGCAGGAATGATGAAGAATCGAGCCATCACTTGGTCCCAGAAACCCAGAAACAGGAGGAGGCCTTCCAGGCCGTGAAAGATGGTCTGACCACGGCACCAATACTGGTCTATGCAGATTTCAACAAGCCTTTTTTACTCTATATGTCGCGGGCGGAGGGTCCGCGCTCTCTACGCTCGGGTCCAGGGCTACTGCTGCTCGGTGGCTCGAGCGGTGGGCCGGACCCGGGGACTTGAGCAGCGCTCCTCGCCCACGAGTGAAAAGGGATGGTTTGTTTGGGGAGATAGTTTGTGACGCCACCCACAGGTCGTGGACTCGTGGTGATAATGGGCACCACCGCTGCTGGTGACGGGGATCCCAGGATCGATGGCAGGGAGCAGGTACAATGTTGGTTCCCTCTCCGTGGGTAGGGGTTGGTGATCCCGGGGCCCGGTGGTGGTACGGGGAGGCAGGAAGGCCGGGGTGCAGGGTTGCGGGGCACGATGCCGGATGGCACTGTTGTACTCACTCAAGCACAGATTCACAGAGTCTCTGGTAAACCAAACGGCTGGATGGACGGGCCCCGCAGCAGTGTCTTTGCTCTCCCCGGACAGGTTGATGGTGACTGTCTTTCCCTGCACCGTTGTAGAAAGTATTGACTCTGATGGTTTCCCACTGGTAGTCCGCTCCCCAGCGTGTATGTACCGAAGGAGCTTGTTTTGCCCGCAGGCGCTGGCCCTTGGATCTCTAGCCTATGGCGGGGGCTTTTTAGCCTCACTGTGTGGACGGTTGCCTTCTGTCGGGTCTTGGGTGTGAGGGAACCCCTGGGGTCCCGGTCACTAACGGATTTGACCATTTTTGGCGGCTCCTAGCCTGGTCGGGGTCTGATGGCCCTGCCTTTGTGCTTGGTACAGATCTGCTCCCCGGCTCGGTACCGGCAGGCCACCGCCCGTCCCCGGTCCTACGGTTCCGCTGACCTGCACCTACTCCTGCAGACGGCCACTACCGTCTGCCGACCTTGCTGTACGTGCCTGGGCTCCTACCCAGACACCAACAGTTTCCCTCATCTCTTCTTCAACTCCAAACTGAACTCACTGCTTTTTCCCGCCTCCAGGCCTGTGAACTCCTCAGTGGGTGGGACCAACCTCCTGGCTCCGCCCAACCTGGTGTGGACATCAAGCCTGGAGGGTGGCAACAAGGATTTTGTTTGACTGTTGTTGCCTAACCAGGGGAGGGGGTGTGTGTGATGTTGTGTTTGCGACTACCTGGCTAGTCCAGGGCGTCACATTCCCCCTTGGTGAAATGCAGACCATCTGCGGGCTGCCCGTCCATCACCGGTTTTATTTCTGAAAAATTTAAATTAACATGTGAAAAACATATAACATTAAGCATACTTTTAATTCTTCCCTTACGGGAGACTTTTCTCTTAAACGTTACTAACGGTATAAAACATTTTTTTTTTAATAACGGACGGGTCCATGTTCCTCCGCTCCCCCACCCAAGCAACCTACACCTTGATGCTGCCCCTAAGAAACGGGCAGCACCCCTTTACCCCAGTCCAGGTCCAGGTCACCCGAGCGGGAATGGGCCCTTCCTCCAATCTGCCTCTCCGGAGGTGGTAACGGAATACAGCCCACAAATTATTTACAAGGCCACTAGTTCGTGGTTGGCCTGCAAGTTCTCAGCCTTGTCTCTGGAAGGGGGTTAGTGGGAACACATAAAGTCCCCACGGGGACAACTTTCCTTTTTTACGGACGGCAATCAGGTGAGGTATTCGGATGATCAGTGTTTATTCATTCAAGTATTTACACAATCAGCATGCTGCACCCCTAGATAGTTGTTTCCCTATACCTAAGCGGGGGCCTACCTAGGTTGGGGCGTGTGGACCTTCGGGGCCCAATGTCGTTAGTAGCGGGCAATGGGACAGAGGAGACAACCGGTTCCTCTTCCCGTATGACAGGTGGAGATCTACTGGGGCATGGTATAGGTGCATCCCTGGGCGTTGGTCCAAGCGGCTCACTGGCGGAGGTTTCCGTTTCCATTTCTTCCACGGGTTGTGGGAACATTATCACCGGAACAATCACCGCACCGTTCTGCATAGGCCAGTCTGCTGGAAAGTCACTCATCACTGTGTGGATCACCTCTTTCTTCTTTTCCCCGTTAGGTATGGGAACCGGAACTTTGTTTGCCAATCTCAGGGGGTGTGGGCACCTCTTCAGGTGGTCCCTGGAAATGGTAGCCGAGGTCTTCCCCTGGTCGCGACTAATCAGATAAGTCTTCTCGTTCCCCCATCCAGTGGGCTGTATGACGTACGGGGTTTTCTCCCACTGCTCATCAAGATTATGGGTTCTTCTCTTCCGTTTCAACACTACAACCCCAGGCTCAAAGGGTACGGCCGGAGCCCGCTTGTCGAAGCGCTGTTCCTGTTTTTCTTGGCTCTGTCGCAGATTCTTCTCCACATATTCCTGGACCCGTCGGTACTGCGCTTGCCGCCGCGTATCCCAGTCTGCAGTCGAAGGGAGGGCCTCTGGAACTTCCAAGTCCATTTCCAGGTCCACTGGCAGCCGGCCCGGTCGGGCTCTCATCAGATACGCCGGTGTGCTTTTTGTAGAACCACAGGGGATGTTATTATACATGTCTACCAGGTCAGGCAGCTTCTCTGGCCACAAGTTTCGCTCTTCCAACTGTAGTATCTTGAGGAGATCCAGAACCAGGTGGTTCATCTTCTCACACATCCCATTAGTTTGGGCATGGTATGGCGTGGTCCTGATTTTCTTGCAACCGTATAATTGGCAAAACTCTTGAAACACCTCCGCTTCGAAGGCCGAACCCTGGTCTGTAAGCACCCTTTTAGGGTACCCGTGCGGTCGACAAAAGTAGGCCTGGAATGCTCTAGCTGCAGTACGGCCAGTCAGATCTTTGACTGGAACAACCACCATGAATCTTGAGTAGTGGTCCACGATGGTCAAGGCATAGGTGTACCCACTTCGGCTAGGTGTGAGCTTGACGTGGTCCAGAGCAACCAACTCCAGCGGTTGATGGGTAATGATTGGTCGTAGAGGGGCCTTCTGGCTGGCTTCGTCCCTTCTTCTTAGTGTACAGGGACCACACTCTCGGCACCAGGCCTCTACAGACTCCCACATCCCACTCCAATAGAACCGCTCTCTCAACAGCATCTCCAGCTTCTTCCAACCAAAGTGCCCGGCACCGTCATGGTAAGCTTGTAGAACTTTGGGCACGTGAGCCTGAGGAACCACCAGCTGGCGAACCTTCTTAATAAGACTTTGGGTTGATCAGTTCGTGATACAGCTTCCCTTGATGTAGGCACAGCCGGGCCCTTTCCTTCCATAGCCGCTGGGCTTCTGGGAGAGCAGCGGGTTCGATTCTGGAGGAACCCCGTTCAATCATGGTCTTGACCAACTGGACAGCAGGCGCCTGATCTTGAGCTTCTTGCCATCCCTGACTGGGTAACGCGTCCAGGTTCACCTGTTGCTGACTGACGCAGGGCTTTTCATCCAGTGGCCAGTGGAACTCTGGTAACTTGATTTCTTCAAGGTCATCAGCTTCTACCCCTTCATCAAGTAGGTGTGGCATTCTGGATAACGCGTCCGCATTGGTGTTCTTGCGGCCGGCTCGGTATTTGATAGTAAAGTCGTAGTTAGACAGCCGAGCCACCCACCTTTGTTCTAGAGCGCCCAGCTTGGTCGTATCTAGGTGGGTCAACAGATTATTGTCCATGTAGGCAGTGAATTTTGCCGCAGCAAGGTAATGCTTAAACCTTTCGGTGATTGCCCACACCAGGGCCAAGAGCTCAAGCTTGAAGGAGCTGTAATTCTCAGGGTTTCTTTCCGTGGGCCTGAGTTTCCTGCTGGCGTAGGCGATCACTTTCTCCTTCCCGTCCTGGACCTGGGACAAGACTGCCCCTAGGCCCACATTGCTGGCGTCGGTGTAGAGGACGAATGGGAGGCCGTAATCGGGGTACGCCAGAATTTCTTCCCCAGTCAAGGCCAACTTCAGCTGGTGAAAGGACTCCTCATGCTTCTCTTCCCACACAAACGGGGGTCCAGGGGCTCTGCCACCCTTGTTCTGTCCCACGTGGAGGTCTTGCATAGGTGCAGCCTTCTTTGTGTACCCCTTGATGAAGCGGCGGTAATAGCCCACCAGGCCCAGGAACTGCCTCACCTCTCTCACTGTGGTTGGACGCGGCCAGTCCTGTATAGCGGTGATCTTCTCAGGGTCTGGGGCGACACCCTCTGTACTCACCACGTGTCCCAGCTAGTGCACTTTGGGCTTCAACAGGTGGCACTTGGAGGGCTTCAGCTTCATCCCGTATTTGGCAAGGGACGCGAATACTTCAGTCAGGTGCCCTAGGTGAGCCTCGTACGTCTGGGAATACACAATCACGTCATCCAGATATAGCAAGACGGTCTCAAAGTTGAGATGTCCGAGGCAGCACTCCATGAGTCGTTGGAAGGTCCTAGGGGCATTGCACAGCCCAAACGGCATGCTGTTGAACTCGCAGAGTCCCATAGGGGTGGCAAATACAGTCTTCTCACGATCTTCTGGTGCAACCGCCACCTGCCAGTACCCGCTGGTAAGGTCAAGGGTAAAGAAATAGTTAGCAGTTTTCAGCGCAGCCAGCGACTTTTCAATACGGGGAAGAGGATAGGCATCTTTATGCGTTATTTGATTGATCTTCCGGTAATCCACACACATTCTCATGGTGCCAGCCTTCTTCACCAGCACCAGTGGAGCTGCTCTTGGACTACAACTATCCCGTATGACCCCTGCCTCCTTCATGTTCCTCAACATGTCCTTAGCGCATTGATAGTGTGCTCATTGGATTGGCCTATACCTCTCCTTGATGGGTGGATGTATGCCTGTGGGGATATGGTGTTGAACCCCTTTATCCTCCCAAAGTCTAGCGGGTGTTTGCTGAAAACCTGCCCATACTCCTGTATTACCCTGTATACCCCCTCTTTGTGATGCGTGGGTGTCGCTTCAGTGCCTACATGCAGTTCCTGGCACCACTCCATGGACTGTTCGAGGGGTGCACCACTATTTGTGGGGGATGCAAAGGTAGGAGGGGTGGCTTCATGTGTGGGGATTTATGGTGATCAGCTTGGCAATGGTGGCGTAGCGGGGAAGTCTAACCTCTTCCTCCCCACAATTCAACACTCACAAGCACTCTCCCCTTTTTAACGTCAATCACCCCTCTGGCCGCCATCACTGTGGGCCAGTGCTCTGAAGGCGTGGGCTCCACCATCGCCGGGCAATCGCGCCCCTGGGGGCCTACTGCTGCCCTGCACCAAATCATCATTTCGCTTCTTGGTGGCACTACCAAGGGGGCCACAGCCATCACCCTCACTCCACCAATCTCTCCACCCGTCAAATTCACTTGCTGCCGATGCAGGAGGGCCCGGATCTCACACTGTACTGCCCTCTGTCGGCCTCCTCCTGCAGTGGCGGCCAACTGCTGCAACAAACTCAGCACCTCACGCATACAATGCTCCATCACATTAGTCCCTAAAATTACTTTTGGGTTATGGTCACTGGGTTCATTCAGCACCACAATCATCCCTTGGTGTTTTAGCTCCGTACGTCCCACGGTCAGGGCCACTTCTTTGTAGCCCACCTGGGTCATAGTGAGCCCATTGGCCGCAACAATGGTCAGGCTGTCATCAGGGAGGGCAAGTTCACCATTACCCCAATACTGCTGGTACAATGTATATGGCATAGTGGTTACCTGCGATCCTGTGTCCAATAGGGCCATGGTCGGGACGCCGTCCACCGCCAGGGGAATGATGGGGCGGGCTCCAACGTACCAGTCTCGCCAATCGGGGGGGCCATTGGGGTCTACTCCTGAGGATTGGCCCTTGGCCCCAGGGGTTGCTCGTTTATCGGGCATCGCCTGGAGTAGTGGCCAGGCTTGTTGCACCTGTAACAAATAGGAGGCCCATACCGCGAGTCATTGGTCCTTCTCCGCTGCATCCAGGGGATGTCCTCCAGGCTGTCGGTGAGCTGGATCTTCCCTGGGGGCTTGACTCTTGTCGGAAGCTGGAGTGCGGCGAGGATCTTGGTTAGGTCTCCATCCATGCGGCGGACCTGGGCAGCCAGTTCCTCCATCATCCCGACGGGCGCTGCAGGGGCCGGTGGAGGCGGGAGACTAGGTGCCACCGAGATGGGGGCAGTTTCAGCCGGCCATGGGGCCGCTTCAGGAGCATCTGGTGTTGGGGCTTGATGGCCCGTTCTTTCAATACCACAAAGTCCAGATCGGGGTGTTCTAGGGCCACCAGCTGTAGCTGTTTGCGGTCTTCCGTGGACCCCAGCCCTTGCAGGAATTGTTCTACTAGCATCTTATTGCTGTCCGCATCGTTAATGGTGTCCACCCGCTTCAGCGCACGGAGGGCTGTTTGCAGGCGCAAGGCATAGTCTCGTATGTTATCCGCAGGCCGCTGCCGGCACTGATAAAACTGCATTCGCAATTCCGCTTCCGTGCGGGTCTCAAAAGCGGTCTGGAGTTTCTCAAAAATGGTAGTCACTGAGGCCCGGTCCGCGTCGGTCCAGGTCTCCGTATCCTGCTCAGCTGCGCCGGTTAGCTGCCCTAATACTACCGCCGCCCGTTGCCTGCCAGTCAGGGCATACAAATCGAGGACCGGGCTAATCTTTTTACGGAACGCCTGCAGCATCAGGCTTCCGATCATATTGCGGTAGCCAGGCAGCACCAGGTACATAGGGCAGGGAGATCGGCATTACCTGGGCGACCGCTGGGCCCGCGGCCTCCCCCGCTCTTGCGGCCGGAGAAAGGGCCGCCCCATTTCTGTGTTCGGGCGTCGCCGCTCCTCCGACTCCTCGGTCAGGCGCAGACATCTTTTTCCCGTCCCCCTTGGTTCTTTCCAGCACTTCCTCCTTCTGGGGGCGGGGCTTCACTTTCGCACCCTCCCTGCTTAGGGAAGACGCACGAGCGGGAAATCTTCGCGCCCAAAATGGCGGAACCTCAAATTTTTCAGCCGGACGCCGCTGGCGGGGACTGCAAGGCGCACTTCTACCGGTAGGTAGATTGGTTCTAATCCTGTTCGTGACGCCACGTTGTCGCGGGCGGAGGGGCCGCGCTCACTACGCTCGGGTCCGGGACTGCTGCTGCTCGGTGGCTCGAGCGGTGGGCCGGACCCGGGGACTCGAGCAGTGCTCCTCGCCCACGAGTGAAAAGGGATGGTTTGTTTAGGGAGATAGTTCGTGACGCCACCCACGGGTCATGGTGATAATGGGCACCACCGCTGCTAGTGCCGGGATCCCGGGAGCGATGGCAGGGAGCAGCTAGGATGTTGGTTCCCCCTCCGTGGGTAGGGGATCCCAGGGCCCGGTGGTGGTACGGGGAGGCAGGAAGGCCGAGGTGCAGGGTTGCGGGGAAGCGCGGCGCCGGATGGCACTGTTGTACTCACTCAGGCACAGATTCACAGAGTCTCTGGTAAACCAAATGGCTGGATGGACGGGCCTTGCAGCCGGCTGCAGTGTTTTTGCTCTCCCCGGACAGGTTGATGGTGGCTGTCTTTCCCTGCACCGTTGTAGAAAGTATTGACTCCAATGGTTTCCCACTTGTAGTCCGCTCCCCGGCGTGTATGTACCAAAGGAGACCGTTTTGCTCGCAGGCGCTGGCCTGTTACACCTCGTGGCTCTCCTGTGGCAAGGACTGAGGCAGTCTCCCATTCCTTGCCTGCCACGAGCGCTCCTGCTCAGCAGTGCCGAAGGTCTGCCAGACTGCAGGAGATACCTTCTCAGAGAGGCAGCAGAAGGGGGACACCTAGTGGTTCTCCTGTTACAAGGAGTGAAGCGGTCTCCCATTCCTGGCCTGCCGCGGGTCCTCCTGCTCAGCGGCCACGAAGGTCTGCGAGGTTGCGCAATGTGCAGAGGTTTGCTGCTCAGGGAAGCAGTGAGACTCCCGTTATCTCTGCACATTGTGAGACCGAGGATCCCGCCTCTATTTCCCAGAGGCAGGAGGGTGAGCATGTGCAATGCGTGGTGGGTCCTGATTTGCCCACTGACATCACACGGCTTGATGACAAGGCTTGTGACGTGGTGAATTCTGACTGGCCAGGCTGGGACGTCGTGGACCCTGATTGGGTCAAGTCCGTCATCTCCGCCTCGCGCCCGCCCTTGGGGGGAGCTACACCTCCTTAAAAGCTCCCCCTGCCATCATGGCGGCGCGCGACCGTCCTTCTATGTTTGGATGTCTGGCAGCGTGCTGCCACGCCACTGCTCAGGCATTACTCTCTTTCGTGGGCTGGCCCTTGCTGCTTAGGCAGCACCTGGTTTGCAGGCCGTGTTCCTGCCTTGCTGCTCCAGCAGTATCTCCTTCTACAGGCCGTGTTCCTGTCCCAGGTGAGCTCCTCGAGTCCCACCGGACTCACCTGGTTATTGAAAGCACACGTGCGTGAGCACCTCTGTGCTACCCTCGTGCCATATTCCCGTGACTTCCACTAGCACACGTGCGTGGGCACCTCTGTGCTTCCCCGTGCAACAGGTACACCGAGCCGTGAGATCCGTGCCATACAACCCTCACGGGTTAGGGCAGACCAGTGTACATAGATCGTCTGTGACATTCCAGACGATCGCTAGCAGCAACCTGCTCACTCTTCACCCACCATAGCAGCGGTCCCTTACACCGCACAGTGGACCTTGACCGGCGAAAGCTGTCCATTTCCCATCTTGGCACGCTTCCCCGGGTCCCCCTCGTAACATTACGGTCGCGCCAAAGGTCTGGCTATGGCTGAAGAGCAGCAGCAGTTGCTGCGTTATGTGCAGCAGTTGGAGTCACGATTGGCAGCAGTGGAGCAGTCTTCCTCCGATAAGACTACTCTGACGACAGTCGCCACCCAGGCGGCTACCCAGGCTGTGCTATTGGGCGGAAGGTCTCCTCGCCTTGCGCTTCCAGAGCGCTTTAGCGGGGACAGCTCTGAGTGCCGTGGTTTTATAAACCAGGTTACCACCTACTTAGAGCTGTCCGCGACTCTTTACGCTACCGAGAAGGCGAAGGTAGCCTTCGTCCAGTCCCTGCTCACAGGGAGAGCGCTGAAGTGGTCCACGCCGTTGTGGGAGCGCGGAGATCGGGTGGTGAATAACTTAACAGCTTATCTTGGGGCCATGAGAATGGTGTTCCTCGGGCCTCAAGTCACCCACGACTCCGCGCTGCGCCTCCTACGACTTCAGCAAGGGTCCGCTTCAGTCGGGGACTTTGCTGTACACTTTAGGACACTTGCCGCAGAGCTGGACTGGCCGGATAAGGTCCTTGTCCCTGTGTTCTGGGAGGGCCTGGCAGGGTTTGTCAAAGATGCACTGGCCACGCGTGAGGTGCCTGCCACTTTAGAGTCCTTGATTCAGGTTGCCTCTCGCATAGACATCCGCCAGGCGGAGCGGAGGCTCGAGGTCTCTTCAGCACCCACGTCTTCTCGGCCTAAAAAGCGTCTGGTTCCCGTCTCCCATCAGACAGGTCTCCCAGCCAGTCCTGTAGGCGACTCCGTGGAGTCAATGGAGGTGTCCAAGGCGGTCTCCTCTGCCCCAGGTTCTCGGTCTTGTGTCATCTGCTTTTCCTGTGGGCAGAGGGGACACATAGCTATCTGATGTCCCAAACCGTCGGGAAAAGACAGCGTCTAGTTTCTATCAGAGGGGGGACTCTAGACGCTACCTCTCCCTCTAGGTTGACTATCAGCGCCCAGTTGCAGTTCGGCACTACTCTCTTCTCTGCCCTGGCTTGCTTGGACTCAGGCGCAGATGGCAATTTCATTTCGACCTCCCTGGCAACCCGATACTCAGTTCCCCTGGTTCTGTTGCCCAAGCCACTCAGGGTCCGGGTAGTCGATGGGTCCCTACTACTCGATCCCATCACCCAGATCATCATCCCTCTCAGGATGGATGTACCACCGGGACACCATGAGCAGGTGTCCTTCCTGGTGCTTCCAGGGGGGACGAATGAGATCCTACTGGGTCTTCCCTGGTTGAGACAGCATGCTCCTATACTCAACTGGGCAACAGGGGAGATCTCATCCTGGGCAGGATCCTGTAGAGAGCACCTCGTGACTACCGAACCACCCGCTACCATTAGGTTTGTTGGGTCCTCAGGGAGTACAGGGGGGCCGGGTTTACCGACACCTTATGAGGCCTACAGGGATGTCTTTTCCAAAAGGGCCGCAGATACCCTTCCTCCCCATCGGCCATATGATTGCCGAATAGACCTGAAGCCAGGCTCTGAGCCCCCTAGGGGCAGAGTGTATCCACTCTCTGCTCCAGAGACGGAGGCTATGTCCAAATATATTCAGGACAGCCTGGCGAAGGGTCTATTCACAAGTCTATTTCGCCGGCCGGTGCAGGGTTCTTTTTCGTGCAGAAGAAGGAAGGGGATCTGCGCCCCTGTATCGATTACAGGGGATTAAATGCAATCACGATCAAGAACAAATACCCTTTTCCCCTCCTTACAGAGCTATTTGATCTATTCCACGGGGCAAAGGTCTTCACAAAGCTGGATCTACGCGGGGCGTATAATCTAGTGCGAGTCCGAGAGGGCGATGAGTGGAAGACCACCTTTAACACCAGGGACGGTCACTACGAGTATCTAATAATGCCCTTCGGACTCTGCAATGCCCCCGCAGTATTTCAAGACTTTCTTAATGACATTTTCCGGGATTTGTATCTTTCCGTGGTTGCATACCTGGATGACATTCTTATCTTCTCCCCCGATCTTGCCACCCATCGGAGGGATGTCATCCGAGTACTTAAGAGGCTCCGCACCCATTCATTATATGCTAAGCTGGAGAAGTGCATTTTTGAACGTGAATCCTTGCCGTTCCTGGGGTATATCGTGTCCAGTCAGGGGTTAGCAATGGATCCGGGGAAGTTGGAGACAGTGATGAACTGGCCTGAGCCCCGCTCGCTGAAGGCGATCCAGCGATTCTTGGGGATTATCAATTATTATCGCCAGTTCATTCCCAACTTCTCGACGGTGGCAGCACCCATCATTCCCCTTACCCGCAAGGGCGCTAATCCCAAAGCATGGACACGGGAAACGGTAGAGGCATTTCACACTCTCAAAATTTACTTCTCCAGAGCTCCCATCCTTCATCGTCCAGACATCTCCAAACCCTTCCTACTGGAGGTAGACGCCTCTTCGGTCGGTGCAGGTGCAGTCCTGTATCAGAAAAATGAACAACGAAGGAAGCATCCGTGTTTCTTTTTCTCCAAGACCTTTTCTCCGGCCGAGAGGAACTACTCCATAGGGGATAGGGAGTTACTGGCGATGAAACTAGCATTCCAGGAATGGCGGCATCTCCTAGAGGGTGCGAAGCATCCATTTGAGGTATTTTCTGACCATAAAAACCTCACATACCTCCAGACAGCACAACGCCTGAACCCAAGGCAGGCCCGTTGGTCTTTATTTTTCTCCCGGTTCCGCTTTATTATCCGCCACCTGGCCGGTGAGAAGAACGTACGGGCCAATGCCTTGTCACGTTGTATGGTTGTGTTGGAGGAGGACGAGGAGGAGCCTCGTCTTATACTACCCCCGGACAGCTTGAGGATGGTCACTCCCACTTCTTTGGACCAGGTGCCACCTGACAAGACCCTCGTTCCCCCTGAACTATGGAACGAGGTGCTATCGTGGGCCCATGCCTCCAAGGTCGGGGGTCACTTCGGGGTCAAAAGGACCAGAGACCTTGTAAACAGGCATTATTGGTGGCCGAGACTACCCCAGGACATACAGGAGTATGTGGGAGCCTGTATGTCGTGTGCTCGGAATAAGCCGTCCTGGCAGAGACCGGCAGGTCTTCTTCACCCACTGCCAGTGCCGGGTCGTCCCTGGGAAGTGGTGGGGATGGACTTCCTGGGAGATCTGCCCAAGTCAGCAGGGCACAGGGTCGTATGGGTCATCACGGATCACTTCTCTAAAATGGTCCACTTGGTGCCTCTCCCACGACTCCCGACGTCACGTGCTCTCGCCACCTTGTTCATTCGGCATGTATTTAGGTTGCATGGCATGCCTGACAAGGTGGTGAGCGACCGGGGTCCCCAGTTCGTGTCTCGCTTCTGGAGAGAGCTCTGTAAGCTCCTGCAGATAGAGCTGAACATCTCCTCCGCATACCATCCCGAGACCAATGGACTGGTGGAGAGGACCAATCAGACCTTGGTAACTTACCTCCGCCATTTTATCTCCACGCACCACAACAACTGGGCTAACCTCCTTCCTTGGGCCGAATTTGCCATTAATAATTCGGTCCATGAATCCTCTGGCCAGACTCCGTTCCTGCTCAATAACGGACAACATCCCAGAATCCCGGTTCCGATGCCCATTACGTCACCCGATCCTAGAGTGGAGGATTGGGCGACTGAGGCCCGGGAGATCTGGGATAACACCCAAGAGGCTCTTAAGAGGGCTAAAGACCGGATGGTGTCAACGGCTGATGAGCGCCGCCGCCCTGCACCATCCTTCGCCCCTGGTGACCTAGTGTGGCTGTCCTCTAAGAATGTTAACCTACGGGTACAGGCAGCCAAGTTCGCCCCTAGGTACCTGGGTCCGTTTAAAGTACTAGAGCAGGTAAACCCGGTGGCATACCGACTCCAGCTCCCTCCACGCTGGGCTATAGCCAACACCTTTCACGTGTCCCTCCTGAAACCCGTACGACTTAATAAGTTCTCGGGGTCCCTGCCGGCTCAAACCGACTCCCCGTCTGACGACCCTGAGGTAGCGAAGCTTGTGGAGACAAAAATCATACGGGGCAGGAGGTACTACCTCGTGGAGTGGGCCGGCCGTGGTCCGGAGGATAGAACCTGGGAATTGGAGGATCATATCCGCACCCCGGGTTTAATAGCGGCCTTCGAGCACGGACGGGGGGGGGCCTAGACGGGGGGGGGCCTAGACAGGGGGGTAATGTTACACCTCGTGGCTCTCCTGTGATAAGGACTGAGGCAGTCTCCCATTCCTTGCCTGCCACGAGCGCTCCTGCTCAGCAACGCCGAAGGTCTGCCAGACTGCAGGAGATACCTTCTCAGAGAGGCAGCAGACTGGTGACACCTAGTGGTTCTCCTGTTACAAGGAGTGAAGCGGGCTCCCATTCCTAGCCTGCCGCGGGTCCTCCTGCTCAGCAGCCCCGAAGGTCTGCGAGGTTGCGCAATGTGCAGAGGTTTGCTGCTCAGGGAAGCAGTGAGACTCCCGTTATCTCTGCACATTGTGAGACCGAGGATCCCGCCTCTATTTCCCAGAGGCAGGAGGGTGAGCATGTGCAATGCGTGGTGGGTCCTGATTCGCCCACTGACGTCACACGGATTGATGACAAGGCTGGTGACGTGGTGAATCCTGACTGGCCAGGCTGGGACGTCGTGGACCCTGATTGGGTCAAGTCCGTCATCTCCGCCTCGCGCCCGCCCTTGGGTGGAGCTACACCTCCTTAAAAGCTCCCCCTGCCATCATGGCGGCGCGCGACCGTCCTTCTATGTTTGGATGTCTGGCAGCGTGCTGCCATGCCACTGCTCAGGCATTACTGTCTTTCGTGGGCTTGGCCCTTGCTGCTTAGGCAACACCTGGTTTGAAGGCCGTGTTCCTGCCTTGCTTCTCCGGCAGTATCTCCTTCTACAGGCCGTGTTCCTGTCCCAGGTGAGCTCCTCGAGTCTCCACCGGACTCACCTGGTTATTGAAAGCACACGTGCGTGAGCACCTCTGTGCTACCCTCGTGCCATATTCTCGTGACTTCCACTGGCACACGTGCGTGGGCATCTCTGTGCTTCCCTGTGCAACAGGTACACCGAGCCGTGAGATCCGTGCCCTACAACCCTCACGGGTTAGGGCAGACCGGTGTACATAGATCGTCTGTGACATTCCAGACGATCGCTAGCAGCAACCCACTCACTCTTCACCCACCATAGCAGCGGTCCCTTACACCGCACAGTGGACCTTAACCGGCGGAAGCTGTCCATTTCCCATCTTGGCACGCTTCCCCGGGTCCCCCTCGTAACACTGGCCCTTGGATCTCTAGCCTATGGCGGGGGCTTTTTATCCTCAGTGTGTAGACGGTTGCCTTCTGTCGGGTCTTGGGTGTGAGGGAACCCCCGGGGTCCCGGTCACTATCGGATTTGACCGTTTTCGGCAGCTCCTAGCCTGGTCGGGGTCTGATGGCCCTGCCTTTGTGCTTGGTACAGATCTGCTTCCCGGCTCGGTACCGGCGGGCAACCGCCCGTCCCCGGTCCTACGGTTCCGCTGACCTGCACCTACTCCTGCAGACGGCCACCACCGTCTGCCGACCTTGCTGTACGTACCTGGGCTCCTACCCAGAAACCAACAGTTTCCCTCGTCTCTACTTCAACTCCAATCTGAACTCACTGCTTTTTCCCGCCTCCAGGCCTGTGAACTCCTTGGTGGGTGGGGCCAACCGCCTGGCTCCGCCCCACCTGGTGTGGACATCAAGCCTGGAGGGTGGCAACAAGTATTTTGTTTGACTGTTGTTGCCTAACCAGGGGAGGGGGTGTGTGTGATGTTGTGTTTGTGACTACCTGGCTAGTCCAGGGCGTCACATATACAGATGGTAGTCTTCATTGCTTGAGAGCTGTTTTGTCCCAGGAAAATGATGGTCGGGAGAGAGTAATCGCATATACATTATTCTAATATTTGTTAGTAGTCTTTCGTTTGTGAACCCGACCCCATCCATACCTTGCCAGTCCAAATTATACATATATAGCCTGGGTCTCAGCTTCCCATACTTGGTAAGTTTTTTAACTGCATGAGAGGACACACATTAGCTAGGGACCCCAAAAATAAGAGAATACCGTGAAAAGGTTTTGGGGCTCTGTTGCATTTATAAATTCAATAGCTAAATTTCTCTTTATTCATATTTCATGGCAGAAATGCAGATTCCACTCTCATTTTTTCATTTTTGCATGTAGCTACTGTATTTTTCAGGACAGTATTCACACAGCAGTTTCTGCTATTACATGTATTCCCCTTGCATAGTCACTGGTGTGCATACCTTCTCTCCATATAGTGATATTTTTTTTAGGATTTTGCACCCAGTTCAGACTTAGAATGGTGTTCCAAACGTTATTTCTTTATTTAATCTCATATACAATCCAGTTCCTACAAGACACAGAGAGGAATTCCCATAGCTACAGTTTGTTCCATCTGGAGCTGCTGGCCTTGGTGTGGACCAGGACGGAGAAATTTCCAGGCTTCTTGAAAGGGACTAAAATTCAGGTCCGAATGGATAATAACCCACTAGCACACCTAGACAACGTCAAATTGTGAGCCCTAGAACAGAGGTGGGTGGCTCGCCTAGCAAAGTTCAACTTCACCATCTGTTATCATGCCGTTGTAGAGAACGCTAATAAGTACGGACTGTCGAGGGTAACCTTCGAGGTCCCCTTAGGGGATCCTGATGAAGATTTGGAAGAGGAAGAGACTCCTGACTTCCGGAAGTTCTTGCCCTTGGTGATGGCGGCCTTGACAAGTGGAGAAGCCTGTGTGCCCACTAAATCATTGGGACGAACTAAATAAGAGTGGGGGCTTGCTCAAGACAAGGATGAAGATTTGAGACAGCTGAAACAATGGGTAGCCTGGCAGCAGATCCCAAATAAAGAGGAGAGGAACGGCCTTGATGCTGACATGAAGAGCATACTGCATCAGTGGGATAGGTTGGAGCTTCAGGATGCTGTACTTTACCACCGGAAGCAACATCCGAAGGAGACCGAGGTGAGGTGGCAGGTGGTCCTCCCAAGATACCTGGTGTTCGAAGTCGTCAAAGAGGCTCATGACGTTGGAGCCCACTTCAGTGCAGTCAAGACCTACCAGTGGCCACAGCGGTATGTGTATTGTTCCAGGCTGGAGTCTGCAGTAGAAGAGGGCTGTCGGCGGTGCCGTATGCGATCTCGTCAAGCGCACCGAGCAAAGGACACCCATCCAGACCATCTGAACTAAGGAGCCATTAGAAGTCTTGATGATAGATTAAATTCTTGTGGGACACTCGTCTCAGGGTCCATGGTACTCTTTGGTCATGACTGATCATTTCTCCAAGTTTGCTGTTGTCACCCCAAATCAGCTACGTGAGCTATCTGTCGGGATTTCATTCAAGTATATGGGTGCCTGAAATGGATTCATTCCGACGTGCGTGTTTTCAAGGCAAAGTAATGTAAGAATTGTATCGCCTGTATAGCATTGAGCGGTCTAGGACCACCCCCTACCATGGTCAGGGCAATGGAGCATGTGAGCGGTTCAATTGTACACTTCTTCAGATTCTGAGAACCCTGGAGGATAAGAAGGTACACTGGCAGGAGTACTTGTCGGAGTTGGTGTCAGCCTATAACAACCGAGTCCATTCTGCAATGAGGTATAGCACCTATCTGCTGCTATTTGGAAGAACTGGAAGGGAGGTCTTTGAAATGAACCTAGACCAACCTGAAGACCAGTCCGAATGCACAGTCACCTCTTGGGTGAAGGAGCACCGCCAACGGCTGCAGACTATCCGACGGCAGAAGGAGCACAGAGGTCGCCGGCCGGTACAAGAAGTCCCACTTCAGCCTGGAGATCGAGTACTGGTGCGAGAGAAGTGCCTTAAGGGCAAACTAAGTGAAAGATGGGAAGGGCACCCTTACACGGTGCTGGAAAGAGTGTATACCGATGGTCCCTTCTATAAAGTTCAGATTGAAGGCGGGACAGTGGAGTCTTGTGTCCTCCATAGAAATATGCTGCATCCATGTCGCTTTGAAACCCCCTAGATCTACCACTTGTCGAGGAGTCAGCCCCTGCTCCTGCGACTGAGTCCCCCGTCTGGATAGACGATGAAGACTGGTGATCTGTCCCAAACGTAACTGAGCCTTCCCCATCTGAGAATACTAGTTCAGCTGCATTGTTACCACCATGGCTAGAAGAAGAACTGTTAAATCCTCCTGAGGACCGTGTGATGAATGCTACTCTAGAAGAGAGCCAAGAGTCAAGCAAGAGCCAGGATATCTGGAGATCCCAGAGGTCTACTGCAGGAGTTCCACCAGTTAGATATGTGGACCAGTTTGTATTGTTAGTATTGCAGATGCTGTTCTCTTCCTCTACAGGTGTCACCTATGCATTACGCACTCCTGTGTTATACTGTGGGACTGCCGGAGATGACGAGAGAGTCGGCCACCCTTCGTTGTAGGTCCCCAGAGGCAAAGAACCTGAAAAAGCCAACTTCCTTGACTGCTTCATGCCCTTATATCGTCATGGCCAAGGACGTCCATCGTTAAGGATGGAGGCGTGGAGGAGAGTGCAGCCGCTACTAAGGATGTTGCTTCACTGTGACTTTCAGATTGTGTTGTACTGTGGCTTTAAGAGACTGCCTCACTAGCAGAGCATAATGGAATGGCCCAGATCTTTCCCTGCTTCGGAGAGAAAAGTAGGAAGTGGGATGGTGTGGATTCAAAGATGTGCAGAGGGATGGAGATATAGGAGAGTCGGCATCTGGCCTGCCAGAGTTCCTTGCCTGATGAGCCCAGTTGTCAGCAAATTGGGGAAAAGAAGTCCTGCATTGCCCTCCTGGAGTGAATTGCGCACCACCATACCGACAAGCCCCAGAGCTGACCGGTCCTGCGGACTGAGCCGTGAGTAGTGCCCGGGTACGGCGGTGAGGGAACCAGTGTAGGCCTCCATAGTGAGAGTGCGGTATCCGCACGGTTCCTTTAGAGGAGACCAGCTAGGTTAGTGGAATTATATAGAGTAGAGCAGAATAGAGTAGAATTGATTAATGATATATATGTGCATTTCGTTGTATTACTATTTGAACTTGTATTGTTTACTGTACTAGTTGTGGCGATTTGGGCCGTCCACCTCAGCTAAAGTATACACTGTTGTATCTGGAGTTGTCTCTTACCGTTTGTTCCTTTTTGCCCCTATCCCGCTGGCGTTCTGTGGCTTACGTTTGTAACCCTGATAAACAAACTTTCTTCTTGGTTTATCTGTTAAGTCTGATATCGTGACTTGCTCTGCAGAGCGGAGGGCTCTCGGTCCATCGCTTCCCCTCTACTGTTACCAGTACATTACTGGGGGGTTTTTGTGGGGGTTTTCATCCAGTTTTTGGTAATTTTTCTGGTTTGCAATCGGGAGTCCCAAAGGAGGAAATATATTCTTCTTGTTTGATAAAGGTCTGGAGAGCAGTTGAAAAAGGTCTTTGATAACTTGCGATCAGACCAAAAAACCAACACATTAGAGGTCTCCTGTCTTTAAGGTAGGGGATTGTGTGGCTATCCTCAAAAAATCTGTCTAAAAGATACATCCAGGAAATTTGCTCTTAAATTTGCTGGTCCGTATAAGATAATTAAATCATTAATTCTGTGACGGTCAAGCTCCAACTCACGGTTGCATGGAGGATTAATAATTCCTTTCACACCTCTCTTAAAGAAATTTAAGGGGATGCTGGGTTCTCACGAAATCATTGAGGTTGACTTGGAGGAGGACAAAGATTATGAGTAAAAAAGAGAGAGTCTTTCAGCTCACCTTACCCCTTTGAAGATCTATTGCTCGGATGCTGCAATGCCAAACAGAGATATGTAGTAAGATAGAACAAATTCCAGCAACCAATCTTCTAAAAATCCAGATCCTTTATTTTCAATTTATTAAAATCACAGGGATGGTAGTACAATAATACCAGACAGCTATGGTGTCGAAAAACAGACGCGTTTCGGAAGATTTAGTCCTTAATCATTGTTTCTGACATGAGACTCGTGTTACATGGCGTTTTACGTCATTTCCTCAGGGTCATGTGTGATGAAAACACCAATACAAATTGATCCTATAATTGCCAAGGAAAGCCTGAGCAAAAGGTATGTATGAAAAAGAAAACAAAAATATAGAACAACATAATACATAAATAACAAGAGGAAAAGAACACACTATCTTATAAAAACATATATGAAATAATGATTCTAAGGAGAAAGGGTTATTCATTATAGTGGAATAACAGATCCTGTTTTATATTCAGACCTTGTGGACTTCTGCTCTGCAAAACAAACATCCACCAAGCCTCCCGATTTAGGAGTTTTCTTTTGTGGTCTCTACCACGTGGAGATGGAAAAACTTTCTCGATACCTTGGACCGAAAAAGAGCTTACATCTCCTTGGTGAACAGTTGAAAAATGTTTTGAAGCTGCTGAACATTTAACTATTAGTTTATTACGTGCATCTGAGAGATGTCTTCGTATGCGATTTTTTTTTTTTTTTTTAGAGGGCAACTTGTGCAGCCTGTATATTGAAGATTGTAACTAGCGCATGTGATTAAACATATTACGAACATAGTGTTAAAATTTATGTAATGTTTTATCTGATAATTTTTTTGGGTTACTGAAGAATGAAAAGTTTTACCAGGTGCTGCATAATTGCAGCACATGCAAACTGTATGACCAGATTTAAAAAAAATTGGTCGTATTAAGCCAGGTTTTTCTTTTGAAAGATTGGTGCAAAAAAGACTTGGAGAAAGAAAGTCTCCCAATGTGGGATCTTTATTACCTATAACCCTGACATCCTGAGAGAGAATAGTTTTCAATTTGGGATCTTGGCATAAAATACTGTAGATTTCTTTTGATAAGATTAGTGATCAGTGTAAATTGAGCGCTATATGCTGTAGAAAAAACACCCCACTATTGCCACTATTAGAATTTTTTGAATTTATAGTTTTCTCTCTCAAAATGTCAGATCTGGTCATTTTATCCACCCTGCCAGCAGCTTTTTTAAGCTTTTTTTTTCTGATTTTACGCTTTACATATAAAGCTAAAAAAAACTATTGAATTTTTAGATGTCATAGTACACATTAATGAAGACAATATCATCCAATTTTCCCCATTTCGTAATGAACTTTCAGGTATCACCTTACTATTAGCTAATTCATTCCATAAAAAACAAGTTATTGAAAATATCCCCTTAGGGGAAATGATTAGACTAAAAAGGAATTTGTCCTCATCTACTATATTTATGAAGGAAAAAAACTTACTGGAATCCAGATTAAAAGATAGAAAGTATCCCAATTGGATGATTAAAAAATCTGCTGGCAGCGTGGATAAAATGACCAGATCTGACATTTTGAGAGAGAAAACTATAGATTCAAAATATTCTAATAGTGGCAATAGTGGGGTGTTTTTTTCTACAGCATATAGTGCTCAATTTACACTGATCACTAATCTTATCAAAAGAAATCTACCTACTTTATGCCAAGATCCCAAATTGAAAACTGTTCTCTCTCAGGATGTCAGGTTTATAGCTAAAAAGCTCCCACATTGGGAGACTTTCTTTCTCCAAGTCTTTTTTGCACCAATCTTTCAAAAGAAAAAAACCTGGCTGAATACGACCGTTTTTTTAAAATGTGGTCATATCTGGTTTCAGGTATGATTTTGAAATTGCCCACACCTACAGTATTACTTGCCATAGATGAGTTTAAATGAGCATCACATGCTTCAAAGTTGTTTACCTACAATTTTGGAAAGGTGCCAACAATTTTTTCTAGCCCATTTTGGGGGTTTTGTGTGAAATTATGTCGAATTTGCTTTTTTTTGTATTGTACCAATGCACACAAAAGGAATAAACATGTGTATGACAAAACGTGTGTAATTACAATAATTTTCTGGGAGAACTACTTAATTTTTTAAACAATTTCATGGGTGCCAATACTTTCGGACATGAGTATCTATCTCATCCTTCTATCTATAAATAAATAAAATAATAGGATAATAGAAGGTCATAGAGCATAATTTCCTATTATATACCGTGTGCAGAATTATTAGGCAAGTTGTATTTTAGAGGATTTTTTTTATTATTGATCAACAACTATGTTCTCAATCAAGACAAAAGACTCATAAATATCAAAACTTAATATTTTTGGAAGTTGGAATGGTTTTTTTTAGATTTGGCTATCTTAGGAGGATATCTGTTTGTGCAGGTAACTATTACTGTGCAGAATTATTAGGCAACTTAATAAAAACCAAATATATTCCCATCTCACTTGTTTATTTTCACCAGGTAAACCAATATAATTGCACAAAATTTAGAAATAAACATTTCTGACATGCAAAAACAAAACCCCAAAAAATTAGTGAACAATATAGCCACCTTTTTTTATGATGACACTTAACAACCTACCATCCATAGATTCTGTCAGTTGCTTGATCTGTTTACGATCAACATTGCGTGCAGCAGCCATCACAGCCTCCCAGACACTGTTCTGTGAGGTGTACTGTTTTCCCTCCCTGTAGATCTCACATTTTATGAGGGACCACGGGTTCTCTACTGGGTTCAGGTGAGGTGAAAAAGGGGACCATGCATTATTTTTTCATCTTTTAGACTTTTACTGGCCAGCCACGCTGTGGAGTAGTTGGATGTATGTGATGGAGCATTGTCCTGCATGAAAATCATGTTTTTCTTGAATTATACTGACTTCTTCCTGTACCACTGCTTGAAGAAGTTGTCTTCCAGAAACTGGCAGTAGGTCTGGTAGTTGAGCTTCACTCCATCCTCAACCCGAAAAGGTCCCACAAGTTCATCTTTGATGATACCAGCCCATACCAGTACCCCACCTCCACCTTGCTGGCATCTGAGTCAGAGTGGAGCTCTCTACCCTTTACTGATCCAGCCTCTGGCCCATCCATCTGGCCCATCAAGAGTCACTCTCATTTCATCAGTCCATAAAACCTTTGAAAAATCAGTCTTAAGATATTTCTTGGCCCAGTCTTGACGTTTTACCTTATGTTTCTTGTTCAAAGGTGGTCGTTTTTCAGCCTTTCTTACCTTGGCCTTGTCCCTGAGTATGGCACACCTTGTGCTTTTTGATACTCCAGTAACGTTGCAGCTCTGGAATGTGGCCAAACTAGTGGCAAATGGCATCTTGGCAGCTTCATGCTTGATTTTCCTCAATTCATAGCCAGTTATTTTGCGCCTTTTTTCCCCAACACACTTCATGTGACCCTGTTGGCTATTTGCCATGAAACGCTTGATTGTTCGGTGATCACGCTTCAAAAGTTTGACAATTTCAAGACTGCCACATCCCTCTGCAAGACATCTCACAATTTTGGACTTTTCAGAGCCCGCCAAATCTCTCTTCTGACCCATTTTGCTAAAAGAAGGGAAGTTGCCTAATAATTAAACACACCTTATATAGGGTGTTGATATCATTACACCACACCTCTCCTCTTTACAGTGATGCACATAACCTGATTTACTTAATTGGTAGTTGGCTCTCAAGCCTATACAGCTTGGAGTAGGACAACATGTATAAAAATTATCACGTATATCTTTTTTAGGCAGTATTTATACCATCGCTAATGTTTATTTTCCAAACCAGGGCCAGGTGGCGTTCGCTCTAGAGGTATTTGGGAAACTTTCAGAATTCGCCGGTGGTTCCCGTATTATCCTTGGCGGGGACTTCAACATGATCCTGGACCCAGCAGTGGACTTGTCTTCGGGTAGGTCAGCTGTCCCTCACTCTGCGATACGTAGACTTAAAAAAGAGTTGGTGTCTCCTAGACTGGTAGACCTTTGGAGGATCCTGCACCCCGGAGTCAGGGACTATAGCTTTCACTCACTAGCACATAATAGTTACACGAGAATAGACTATTTATTCATTTCCCATGATCTCTTAGACAACACTCCAAAATGTTCATTGGATACATTTTTGTGGTCAGACCATGCGCCAGTTTATGGAGAGGTGGAAATGTTAGATAGAAGTGGTTCGGGATATACTTGGAGACTTAATGACAACTTATTGAAAAATGAAGCGTGCCTGGAAGAGATTCACACAGCAATTACAAATTTCGGGGCCGACCATGCGATGGATCCGACACCTGACCCAATAAAATGGGAAGCCCTGAAGTGTGTAATTAGGGGTATCTGTATCTCTCATGGTTCCAGACTTAAGAGGGAAAGGGCGATGGAGTTAAAGGAATTATTATCACAACTGGGTCAGAAAGAAACAATAAACAAAAACACACCAAACGACGTCCTCAAAGCAGAGATATCTACTTTGCAGCACCAAATCTTATCCATCTTAGACCAAAAGTCCTTGTGTTCCAGAGACAAAGCGCTGAAAAATTTCTTTGAATTTGGAGACAAAAGTGGAAGACTGCTTGCCCGGACTCTACATCCCAGGCAGGCTCAGCCTCCGATCCTTACTCTTAACACAAAGTCGGGGACCCAGATCCATTCTATATCTGACATCCTAGATGAATTTAAGAAATATTATGCATCATTATATAATATACCATCACAACACACGCCAGATGCTGTAAATGTTGAACGGGACATGTGAGAAAATAACCCAGGGAGGTTGGGGGTGGAAGAGGCGGAGGAGTTGGAAGCTGACTTTACGGAATCAGAACTTAAAGAAGTTATCAGTGCTCTCAAAGTAGGGAAGAGTCCGGGTCCGGATGGCCTCACTCCTAGGTTTTATAAACTATGTGGCAAGGCATGTGGATCTCTGATGCTGAAAGCTTATAATTCTATATCTAAAACATGTGGCTTTCCTAAACAATCTCTCCAAGCCCGGGTAGCAGTTATTCCCAAGACGGGGAGGGACCCCTTACTATGTGCAAACTACAGACCAATATCGCTTATCAACATTGATGTTAAACTATACTCCAAAATGATTGCACTTCGCCTACATCCATATATCCCAAGACTAATTCATAAGGATCAGGTTGGTTTTGTTCCCGGGAGGGAGGCACGGGACAACACCATTAGAACCATGTTGTTAGGGCCAGGTGGACGGGCAGACCCAGGAGGTGGATCCACTGGGCCGAACACCTCACTGAAGGCAAGGGGTCCGGTAGCCGGAACACTACATGTAGCAGGACAGTCCGTTCCAAGGAGTGGAGTGTAGAAGTCCCTGGGACCACGGAGTCACCGAAGGTAGCCCGGATGACGGAGCTCAGGTTCGGAGGCCGAGATGTTGTCAGGCAGAGTCCGGAACCGACGGAGCGAGAAGACGGGTCACCACAGGGATCAGAGATGGTATGGACTGACGGGATGGCGGACAGTCACCGTTCGGGGTTCGGGAATCGTCAGGACCGGATGGCGTGGCAGGAGCGGCTCTAGGAGAGAGATAGGTAAGTATACCGCAAGACACAAGGAGACCTGACTCCTAGCTTAGCAAAACACGAAAAACAGGCCCCGCCCACTTGGAAAGGATTCCCCTATATACCCTGTACCTGATTCTTCAATATCCTGTTGGAGGACACTGGCCCTTTAAGAGAGGGTCAATGACCGCGCCCTAATGCGCATGCGCGAGGCCCGGGTGCCAGAAGCCAGAGCAGGAAGCGGTGGACAGGAGGCAGGAGAGCCGGGCTGGGGCCGAGTTGCCGACGGGCACCGGGAGCGGGGACCGGGCTGCCTGGGGACCGCAGGCGATGGAGCAGGAAGGCTGTGGAGCGGGGGACCGGGAAGCCTGGCACGGGAGCGGCGGAGCGTGACCTGAGAGCGGGGAAGCGTGGCAGGGGAGCCGGTAAGCAAGGCAGGGGAGCCGGGGAGCATGGCAGGGGAGCCGGGGAGCGTGACACATGTCCTTGATTTCATGGGCTAGAAAGCAAAAGATCCCTGCCTGCTTTTTAATGGTAGATGCTGGAAAAGCATTCGATAGGGTTCGTTGGGGTTTCCTTGAAGCCTCACTCCAGGGGATAGGGATTCACCCTCGGCTGAGAAATTGGATAATGGCATTATACCAAGCTCCCACAGCTCAGGTGAGCATTAATGGTGGCTTGTCCAGCCCTCTTGAGATTAGAAACGGCACCAGACAGGGGTGCCCATTGTCCCCATACTTATACATCATAGTGATGGAGTTTTTAGCAAACGCTATTAGAAGGAATCCTTCAATCAGTGGAATACAAGTGAGTCCCCGTTCCCATAAGATGGCTGTGTTTGCAGACGATTTATTGCTCTATGTTACTCAACCAAGGATAAGCTTACCGGCTGTCCTGGTGGAGTTTGAGAAATTTGGTAGCTTGTCTAATTTTAAGGTCAACCTCCAGAAAACGGAGATATTAAATATGTCACTCCCTACTGTAGAAGAAAGATCACTTAAACCTTCCTTCCCATTTAAATGGAGTAGTAGCTTTATTAAATTTCTAGGGATTAAAATACCAGCAGACCCCCAAACCATATATGACCTAAACTTCACAGACCTCTTGCACTCCATTCAGAGGGATCTCACAAATTGGCATAACCTCCCAATCTCTTGGTTCGATAGAATTAACACTATAAAAATGGATATTTTACCGAGAGTTTTATATTTATTTCAGACCATCCCGTACAATTTGGGAGAGCCCTTCTTCCATAAACTAAGAAGGATGATGCGGCATTTTACCTGGCACAGTATCAAATCTCACCTGAAACATTCTCTAGTAATACGCTCCCGGTGGGAGGGAGGGACGGGACTACCTGACTTTAAAGCCTACCATGCGGCGGCAGTTGGAAACTGTGTTCTAGATCTATTACACAATAAAGAGAATAAATTGTGGGTAGAAATGGAACATACCATGGCTCCAGCTAGTGCATTGGGAATTTTTTGGCTGTCCTTGGGTGATCACTTATCGAACATAGAACTGTCTCCATTCCTCCTCTCCCTAACTGGCACATGGCGCACCATCAATAGAAGATACAGCTTGACCAAAAATCCGGGACCTCTGACGCCTCTGGTGGGTAACCCTCAGTTCCCCTGTTGGCTACACGAGTTCCACCCCAGTCTTATCTCTGTCTACACAATGGGAATCCCCCGTGTTAGAGATGTGGTATCCTCCGCAGCTTGTAGAACATTGAACTCCCTATTGGGAGATAGAAGGACGGAACCGGGACACTGGTTTCTTTATCTTCAACTTCGAAGTTACGTGGACTCTTTGACACCGGGGTCCAGATCTGATGAGGGAATGACCCATTTTGAAAAGCTATGTATTGCTCAGGAGACACCAACTCATGTTATCTCTAGAATCTATAAAATAGTGTCGCTACCGAGTTGGGGAGGGGGCCTGCCTGGATACGTAGACCAGTGGCATAGAGAGATGGGTCGTGTTTTTCCTGAAAAACTTTGGAACAAAACTTTTACCTTAACACACAAATTAACAGTATCCAGTAGGATACAAGAACTAAAATTATAAAATTTTATCCAGATGGTATAGAACACCAGACAAACTCCATAAGATTTTCCCAGAGGTTGCCAACGAGTGTTGGAGGTGTCGGGGATCACCAGGAACAATGCTACACGTTTGGTGGACATGCACAGCGATTAGAAAACTGTGGGATGAGATTTTCTCCCTATACAACCATCTCACACAGTCGGAAGTGACCCCCAAGCCAGAGATAGCATTACTTTCCATGTTTAATGGATCAATCCCCAAAATCCATAAAGATCTCCTATCTTATTTTGTAATCTCAATGAGACAGATTATTCCCAGACACTGGAAAACATACTATGAGTTGAAGAGAGTAGACTGGGTGGAGGCTGTAGATACTCTGCGCCGTATGGAGGAGCTGAGGGCATCTGACACAAACACAATTCCGACTTGGTTCACAACCTGGTATCCCTGGATTGAATTCAGAGAATCTCAACAATTTCAGATCTGGCTAACTCAAGGTACTCTAGAATAGAAGGGGTCTACGATTAGTGGGTCTTGCGACCGAGGTGACTGGTGAGGTGACATCATGGTGATATGTTTCTCTTTTCTTCCTTTTCTTTTTCCTCTCCTTATTCTCCCTTCCTGCTTTATGTCTTACTTCTCTTTATTTCTTTCTATTTAATCTTTCTTATATTCTAACTTAAGGAATCCTAGAGTGGGAGTTCCTGAACCTGCTTCTTATAGTTGAGTAGTATAAGACAATCACATATGTTACAGTGTACGTCAGACAATTACTATGAGGGGCTTTCCTATTGTTGTGTTTTGATTGTTTTTTCTCTTGGAAAAGAGACGCTCCCATAGGGTTTCAGGGATCAGTATAATATCAATCGGATCCCGATGAGACCCTGGAAACCTTATTCCCTATATGCAGAGGATGTCGCTAGCGTCGAAACTTATTGTTGGACTGCCTCTTCAATATAAACATACACTAAAAGAAATGTAACTGCCAATTGAAAATTATACTTTTTGTAACCTTGATTTGATACAAATATATAATAACAATAATAAAGATATATTAAACATAAAAATTATCACGTGATCAAAATACTCATTTGCCTAATAATTCTGCACACAGTGTATATACATACATACACACACACACACACACACAGCCAAAAGTGTTAGCACACTTGAATTTGTTCCAGAAAAATAAGTATTTCCCTCAAGAAATTAAATTACAGACATCACTAGGGGGGCACACAGACATCAATAGGGGGCGCACAGACATCACTTGGGGGGTTCACAGACATCCCTAGGGGGGCACAGACATCCCTAGGAGGGCGCTCAGACATCACTAGGGAGCGCACAGACATCACTAGAGAGCGCACAGACATCACTAGGGGGGGCACAGGCATTACTAGGGGGGGGGGCAAACAGACATCACTATGGGGCGCATACAGACATCCCTAGGGGTTCACAGACATCCCTAGGGGGACACAAACATCACTAGGGGGCACAGACATCACTAGGGGGGCAAACAGCACTGGGGGTGGTACACAGCATTGGAGGGAACACAACACTGGGGTGATAAACAGCACTGAAGGGGGCTAAACATAGCACTGTGGGGGCTGCCCACAGCACTGGTGGGGTTACACACAGCACTGGGGGGCTGCACACAGCACTACGGGGCTGCACACAGCATTGGGGGGCTGCACTCAGCACTAAGGGGCTGCACACAGCATTGGGGGGGTTGTACACAGCACTAAGGGGGCTGCACACAGCACTAGGGGGCTGCACACAGCACTTGAGGGCTGCACACAGCATTGGGGGTGCTGCCGATAGCACTAGGGGGCTGCATACAGCATTGGAGGGATGCACACAGCACTGGAGGGGGCTGCACACAACACTGGGGGTCTGCACACAGTACTAGGGGGCTGTCCACAGCATTGGAGGGGGATGCACACAGCACTGGGGGGATGTACACAGCATTGGGGGAGCTGCACACAATACTAGGGGGATGCACACAGCACTGGTGGGATGCACACAGCACTGGGGGGCTGTACACAGCACTGGGGTGGCTGCACACAGCACTAGGGGGCTGCACACAGCATTGGGGGGCTGCACACAGCATTGGGGGGCTACACACAGCACTGGGGGGGTTACTCACAGAACTGGGGGTGCAGACAGCACTGGAGAGTGGGAACACAACATGGAAGGGTGGACTCCAGGCACACAGCTAAACCCGCCCACACAGTAAGTCCTGACCACATTTGTACGCGTAAGCACCCGAGCACTGCGGCCCTCAGGAATCTGTTTGGGGTCCGTAGAAAAAGTCATTGCAGGCCCGCGGTTCCAACCCCTGAGCTAAGTAAGGCAGGCGTGCCTCCCACCACCCACGTCGATGTTCAGCTCACCGAGCGCCTACCATTCCCCATCGGATGCCGTGTCCTCGCCACATCCGCGTTGCCAGCAGCACTGTGATGAGGCGTAGAGTGATGACCTCATCACCCTGGGCTGCGGGATGACGCGCCGCCTCCCTGCTCTGCTCCACTCGCCTTGCTTCCGGCCACATGGCTAATTTGCATGCAATGCCCTAGAAGTACTTTGCCTGCCATTTAGCCATGTGTGTGTGCAGTGGCTGAAACGAAATGGCCTGGCCTGCCCGGGGCTTAACAAAGCTAAGTAATTACCCCGGGCCTGGCCAGGCCCCCTCTCTTCACTGAGCCTCGTACACCAGTCACAGTAGTAATGCCCTGATGGCGGCCCTGGTCACATCAATCTAGACAGCTCAGTGCTGAGGTGACTAGATTGGAGTTGTTCCTGTGACGGCTCTTTCTAGCCTCTCCACTCTAGACAGATCAGTGCTGAGGTGACTAGAATGGAGTGTCTCCTTTGAAGGCCTCTTTCCAGCTACTCCACTCTAGACAGCTTAGTGCTGAGTTGACTAGATTGGAGTTGTTCCCGTGACGCCTTTTTCCAGCCACTCTAGACAGTTCGGTGCTGACGTGACTAGAATGGAGTTGCTTCTTTGAAGGTCTCTTTGTAGCCACTCGACCCTAGACTATTAAGTACTGAGGTTTCTAACTTGGAGGTTCTTTCCACAGTTCAGTTCTGAGGTGACCAGATGGGAGATGCTCCTGTGAGGCCTCTTTCCAGCCATTCTACACTAGACCGTTCAGTGCTGAGGTGACTAGATCAAAGTTTCTCCAGTAAGGGCCTCTTTAAACCCACTCTATTCTACTCAGTTCAGTGCTTTGGTGACTAGATTGGAGTTGTTCCTGTGTGGTGTCTTTCCAGCCACACCACTATAGACAGTTCAGGACTGTGGCGCAGGGCTGCCATCAGAGCAATACTACTGTGACTGCTGTACTGGTCCCGGTGAAGAGGAGGGGCCCGGTCGAGCGTGGGGTAATTACTTAGCTTTATAAAGCCTCGGCCCCCCTCTTCACCAAACCCCAGTCACAGCCGCAGCAGAGGGGGCCAGCTGTGTCGCTTCAGCCACTAGTGTACATGACTAAGGTGCGTGCAAAGCCCTTCTAGAGCATCGCATGGAAATTAGCCATGTGGTGGGGGAGGCACTATGAGTGGAGCAGAGCAGGGAGGCTGCATGTCATCCCGCGGCCGAGTGTGATGAGGCCATCACTCTGCGCAATAATCACAGTGCCGCAGGCAACGTGGAGCTGGTGAGCGCGCGGCATCCAGCAGGGAGAGCTCTAGGAGCTGAAGATTGCCGGGGCGGAGGGGACAACTGACTGCAACACAGGGTGGTAGGGGCCTACTGACTGCAGCACTGGGTGGTGGAGTGGCCCGCTGACTGGAGCCCCAGGAGGTGGGAGCGCCTGCTGACTGCAGCCCCGCGTGGCGGAGGGGCCAGCTGACTGCAGCACAGGGTGTTGGGGGCCTGCTGACTGTAGCTCTGGGTACTACGCGCCTGCTGACTGCAGCACAGGGTGGTGGGGGCCTGCTGAGTGCAGCACAGGGTGGTGGAGGGGCCCTCTGACTACAGCATAGGGTGGTGGAGGGGTCAGCTGACTGTAGCACAAGGTAGTGGGAGCCTGCTGACTGCAGCACAGGGTGGTGAGGGCCCACTGACTGCAGCACAGGGTGGTTGGGGGGTCCGCTGACTGCAGCCGCGGGTGGTGGAGGGGCCAGCTGACTGCAGCCCGGGTGGTGGGGGCGCCTGCTGACAGCAGCACTGGGTGGTGGGGGCTCCTGCTGACTGCAGTCCCTGCCTTGCTTTAGCTGGATGTGTGGAAGGCACAGATCTAGCTAAAATGCATTGCTGCTCAGGGTGAGTAAATTTTTTTTTTCTTATTTCAGTAGATAAATATACCAGGAGAGGCCCAGGAAGGGCACAAATATATAAGAAGGAGGAGATATATACCAGGAAGGGGACACAAACCAGGATGGTGACATATATACCTGAATGTGCCCAGGAGTGGTATATACATACCAGGAAGTGCCCAGGATGGGACATATATACCAGGATAGGGACAAAAAACGGGATGGGGATATATATAAACGGAGGGTCCCTGGATGGGGACATATGTATCAGGAGGAAGATATTTATGTTAGGAAGGGGACAATAAACCAGGATGGGGACATACCGGGAAAGGGCAAGGATGCAGACATATATACAAGGAGGATATTATACAGAGAGGCAATGTATGTGTGTGTGGGGATAGTATACAGAGGAGTAGTGTGTGGGGCAATATACAGAGGGGCAGTGTGTGAGGATTGATATATATATATATATATATATATATGAATGAGGGGAAACTTGTGTGTTGGATAGTGTACAAAGGGGCAGCGTACTTGAAAGATATTACACAGAGGGTCAGTGTGTGTGTGTGTGTGGGGATTTTATACAGGGTGGTAGTGTGTGGGGAATATTATACAGAGGAGCAGTGTGTGTGGGGATGTTATACATGGGGCAGTGTGTGTGAGGGATATTATACAGAGGGGCAGTGTGTGGGGATATTATACTCAGGTATTGTGTGGGGGTACACTGAGGGGCAGTTTTTGGGGGGATATTATACATAGGGCAAGTGTGGGAGAGATATTATGGGGAGGGGCAGTGTAGAGGGTATATTATGGAGAGGGGAGGTGTAGGGGGTGTATTATTAATTTTCTAAGGGAAATCCTTCATTTTCTGAAACAACTTCAAGGGTGCTAACACTTTTGGCCATGACTGTGTGTGTATACAAAGCTTCTCATGAGCCAGATCAGACACCCCATACTTTGCAAGCACCCCGAAACACCGTGTTTGCAAATTAGGATTCTGATCTGGCATATATATTCTAAGTTATATGTAAAGGATTGTTAAAAATTCACATTTAACTTTTAGGATCGCTACTCCCAATAGGTGGCGCTGCTATAAGTCCCCCAACTGGCAGCTAGACTAGACTGGCTTGCAAAGTCTCCATAAGGAGAATAGTGTTCCCCGTGGTCAGGGCCATATTTGCCACTAGGCACCCGTGGTCCCGTGCCTTGGTTGGCACGTTGTAGGGGGCGGCACTTTCTGGCAGCAAAAAAAAAATAAAAATTATAATATATATATATATATATATATATTTTTTTTTTTTACATCCCCGCCCCCCGCTCCTCCCTCCGTTACACAGTTTAGTGAATCCGCTGTGTTCAGGGGGGGTGGGGGTGAGAGGGAGGAGAGGCGCACTTCTGTCTATTTAAATACACGGCGGGCGCTAGGCATAGTGAGCTGATTAACCCCGGAAGTTCCAGCACCTGCACTTCCGGGGTCAGAGGCGCGTGGGCACGCCAATCAGCTCACTGCCCCGTGCTGCAGCGTCCAATGCTGCAGACGACACACGCTGCGGAGGAGGACTCGACTGAAGTCAGAAGAGGATAATCACCAGAGCAATGCAGCGGGCACCGGAGCAGGTATGCGTAAGGCAGAGCCTAGAATGTATGGGCGCCTTACAGGTTAGTTGGTGATCGTTGCGATGCCTCTTTTTGTCCACTATAATCATGCAAGGGGAGGTTGGGGGGAGAGAGGCTGAGGCTGGGGGGAGGCTGGGAAAAGAAAGAGGCTGGGAAGAGAGAGAGGCTGGGGGAAGGCTGGGAAGAGAGAGAGGCTGGGGGGAGGCTGGGAAGAGAGAGAGGCTGGGGGAGGCTGGGAAGAGAGAAAGAGGCTGGGGGGAGGCTGGGAAAAGGGAGAGGCTGGGGGGAGGCTGGGAAGAGAGAGAGGCTGGGGAGAGGCTGGGAAGAGAGAGAGAGAGAGAGAGAGGCTGGGGGGGAGGCTGGGAAGAGAGAGAGGCTGAGGGGAGGCTGGGAAGAGAGAGAGAGAGGCTGGGGGGAGGCTGGGAAGAGAGAGAGGCTGGGGGAGGCTGGGAAGAGAGAGAGAGAGGCTGGGGGAGGCTGGGAAGAGAGAGAGAGGCTGGGGAGGCTGGGAAGAGAGAGGGGGAGGCTGGGAAGAGAGAGAGAGGTTGGGGGAAGGCTGGGAAGAGAGAGAGAGGCTGGGGGGAGGCTAGGAAGAGAGAGAGAGGCTGGGGGGAGGCTGGGAAGAGAGAGAGAGGCTGGGGGAAAGGCTTGGAAGAGAGAGAGAGGCTGGAGGGAGGCTGGGAAGAGAGAGAGAGGCTGGGGAAAGGCTGGGAAGAAAGAGAGGCTGGGGGAGGCTGGGAAGAAAGAGAGGCTGGGGGGAGGCTGGGAAGAGAGAGAGAGGCTGGGGGGAGAGAGAGAGAGAGGCTGGGGGAGAGAGAGGCTGGGGGGAGGCTGGGAAGAGAGAGAGGCTGGGGGGAGAGAGAGAGAGAGAGGCTGAGGGGAGGCTGGGTGGAGAGAGAGAGGCTGGGGGAGAGAGAGAGAGAGGCTGGGGGCAGAGAGAGAGAGGCTGGGGGAGAGAGAGAGGCTGAGGGCAGGCTGGGGGGAGAAAGAGAGGCTGGGGGATAGAGAGAGAGAGAGGCTGAGGGGAGGCTGGGGGGAGAGAGAGAGGCTGGGGGGAGAGAGAGAGAGAGGCTGAGGGGAGGCTGGGGGTAGAGAGAGAGGCTGGGGGAGAGAGAGAGAGGCTGAGGGGAGGCTGGGGGGAGAGAGAGAGAGAGGCTGAGGGGAGAGAGAGAGAGAGAGACTGGGGGGGGAGAGAGAGGCTGAGGGGAGGCTGGGGGGAGAGAGAGAGAGGCTGGGGGCATAGAGAGAGAGGCTGGGGGAGAGAGAGAGAGAGAGGCTGAGGGGAGGCCCTGGGGGGAAAGAGAGGCTGGGGGAGAGAGAGAGAGAGGCTGGGGGGAGAGAGAGAGAGACTGAGGGGAGGCTGGGGGGAGAGAGAGAGAGGCTGAGGGGAGACAGAGAGGCTGAGGGGAGGCTGGGGGGAGAGAGGCTGGGGAGAGAGAGAGACAGGCTGAGGGGAGGCTGGGGGGAGAGAGAGGCTGAGGGGAGGCTGGGGGAAGAGAGAGAGGCTGGGGGGAGAGAGAGAGAGGCTGAGGGGGAGGCTGGGGGGAGAGAGAGAGGCTGAGGGGGAGGCTGGGGGGAGAGAGAGAGGCTGAGGGGAGGCTGGGGGGAGAGAGAGAGGCTGGGGGGAGAGAGAGAGGCTGAGGGGAGGCTGGGGGAAGAGAGAGAGGCTGGGGGGAGAGAGAGAGGCTGAGGGGGAGGCTGGGGGGAGAGAGAGAGGCTGAGGGGGAGGCTGGGGGGAGAGAGAGAGGCTGGGGGGAGAGAGAGAAAGGCTTGGGGGAGAGAGAGAGAGGATGGGGGAGAGAGGCTGGGGGAGGCTGGGGGGAGAGAGAGAGAGGCTGAGGGGAGAGAGAGAGGCTGGGGGGAGGCTGGGGGAGAGAGAGGCTGGGGGGAGAGAGAGGCTGGGGGAGAGAGGCTGGGGGGAGGCTGGGGAGAGAGAGAGAGAGAGAGGCTGAGGGGAGGCTGCGGGGAGAGAGAGAGAGAGAGGCTGGGGGGAGAGAGAGGCTGGGGGGAGAGAGAGAGAGGCTGGGGGAGTCTGGGGAGAGAGAGAGAGGCTGGGGGGAGGCTGGGGGGAGAGACAGAGAGGCTGGGGGGAGAGAGAGAGAGAAAGAGGCTGGGAGGAGGCTGGGGGGAGAGAGAGAGAGAGGCTGAGGGGAGGCTGGGGGGAGAGAGAGGCTGAGGCTGGGGGGGGAGAGAGAGAGGCTGAGGGGAGGCTAGGGGGGAGAGAGAGGCTGAGGCTGGGGGGAGAGAGAGGCTGAGGGGAGGCTGGGGGGAGAGAGAGGCTGAGGCTGGGGGGAGAGAGAGAGGCTGAGGCTGGGGGGAGGCTGGGGGGGAGGCGGGGGGAGAGAGGGGGAGGCTGGGGGGGAGGCCGGGGGAGAGAGGGGGAGGCTGGGGGGAGAGAGGCTGGATAAGGGGGCCTCTTACTGTAGAGGGGGGGTTTAGGGGGCCTTTTGCTGTAGAGGGGGTTTAGGGTTTACATAGTGAGAGTGCAAGGGCCAAAATCTCTGGGCAGAAGTGAGGACTCAGTATGGAGAGTGGGGGTGCAACAAGGGGAGCTCATTATAGAGAAGGGACAGCATGATGATTCAATATGGGGAGGGGCAGTGTGAAGACTCAGTATGGAAAGGGGGCAGCATGGGTGGGCTCGGTATGGAGTGGAGCAATGAAGGGGACTTGGTAAGAAAAATAGGATAATGTGGGGGGGTTTCAGCATTAGGCGTGAGGTAGTGTCGCGTGCGGAGGAGGTGACGCTGCGCTCTCCCACTGCTCGGGTCCGGCTGCTGCTGCTGTTCGGTGGTGGCTCGAGCGGTGGGCCGGATCCCGGGGACTCGAGCGGCGCTCCTCGCCCGTGAGTGAAAAGGGGGGGTTTGATTGTGGGGATTTGATTATTGTCCGTGACACCACCCACGGTTGTGGTGATATTGGTGACACCACCGCTGCTCTGGACGGGGATCCCGGGAGCGGTGACAGGGAGCATCCTGGATGTTAGTTCTCCCCTCCGTGGGTAGGGGGTTGGTTGTCCCGGTGATGAGGTAGGTAGGGATGGCAGGCGGGTTGCGGGGCCTGGTGAGGTGCAGGGTCGCAGGGGCAGCGCTGTGCCGCACGGCACGGTGGTACTCACTCAGCCAATGATGAGGACACAGTTCTCGGTAAAACACACGGCTGGATGGACGGGTCCCACAGACGGCTGCGGTTGTTTCTCCCTGCAGGTTGGTGGTGACTGCCTTTCCCTGCACCTATGCACTTTAGATGGTTCCAATGGGTTCCCACTGGTAACCCGCTCCCCGGCTTGGATATGGGCCGGAGGAGCCCCTTTTGCCCGCAGGCGCTGGCCCTGGGAAACGGTTGCCTTGGCGATGGCGGTGTCTCCCTCACACGGTTGGACTGTTGCCTTCTGTCGGGACTTGGCTGCTGGGAAACCCAGGAGGTTCCCTTCGCTAACGGATTTATCAACTTCACGGCGACTCCTAGCCTTGCCGGGGTCCGTAAGCCCCTGCGAGATGGTGCTGACTTCTCTTTGTGTACCGGTCCAGTACCGCCGGGCCACCGCCCGTCCACGGTCCTTGCGGTAGACTCCGATAGGTCTCTCCTGCAGACGGTCACCACCGTCTGCCAACCTTGCTGCTCCGTCCAGGCCACATACCCGGACTCACTTCAGACTGCTCGACTGCTACTTTGCTCCTCACACTTTCACCTCTAACACTGATCTGTCTACTTCACCTCCTTCCACTTCCTCCTCCAAACTCTATCTGACTGTTTTCCCTCCTCCAGGACTGTGAACTCCTTGGTGGGTGGAGACCAACCACCTGGCTCCACCCCCTGGTGTGGTCATCAGCCCCTGGAGGAAGGCAACAAGGGTTTTGTGTCTGACCTTGATGTGCCTGCTGGGAGTGTGGGGTGTGTTGGTGTTGTTCTCTGTGGCCCCTGGCTTGTCCAGGATGCCACAGTAGCTTGGCGGTCTAAGTATGATGAGTAGGGCAGCGTGGAGGTCTCATTATGGAAAAGATGCAGGCAGCATGGGAGTATGGAGAGGGGCAGTATGAGGGCTCAGTACAGACAGGGGCAGCATGAATGGGGCATTTTGAGGACAGTGTGCAGATCATGAATCATAATTGAGGCAGGTGTGGTGGCTATAATTTATAAGGGGGGACAATGTGACATTTTTACTTATTAGTGGGCAGTGTGACATGCATAGTATACAAGGGCGGACAGTGTAGTGGGAATATTTTATAGGAAAGGATAGGCGTGGAGGCCATGTACTGTAAGAGGCATAATGTGGAGTAATTTTTTTTGGTTTGCAGGGAGCACAGTGAGGAGCAATAATTTTTTTCAGGGGCACAGCATGGGGCTTATTTAAAGGGAACCAATCACTAGGATTTTCCTATATAACCTAAAGCCAGTGCTATACTGGCACTATCAGGCTGATTCTATACATACAGTGCTATACTGGCACTATCGGGCTGATTCTATACATACAGTGCTATACTTGCACTATCAGGCTGATTCTATACATACAGTGGTATACTGGCACTATCTGGCTGATTCTATACATACAGTGCTATACTGGCACTATCTGGCTGATTCTATACATACAGTGCTATACTGGCACTATCAGGCTGATTTTATACATACAGTGCTATACTGGCACTATCAGGCTGATTCTATACATACAGTGCTATACTGGCACTATCAGGCTGATTCTATACATACAGTGCTATACTGGCACTATCAGGCTGATTCTATACATACAGTGCTATACTGGCACTATCAGGCTGATTCTATACATACAGTGCTATACTGGCACTGTCAGGCTGATTCTATACATACTGTATCTGTAGTGGTCAGCTGGGATGTTTAGGTTTTCAAATCCAAGAAAGTGAAAGTTCAAAATTCGTCAGCTTTTTGAGTGACCGTTGCACCGCAGCAGATAATAGCAGGGTGGATTATGCATAAGTATTCCCGCCCCCCTGCCTGTTGTTCCTCCCTCTCTCTGGCTCTATGCTAATTTTACCATTCACTAAGATGGTGTCGGAGTTGGCACCTGCACATAGCGCTTATCTCCGGCGCCATCTTTGTGAAGCCCGTGTAACCCCGTTACCAGGTGTCCGGGGGCGGCACGATGTCCTATTCGGAGTTAATCGCGAAGATCAGCTGATCTCCACTGCTGTTGTGACCGCATGCGCCGCCCTCTCAGCCACAAGAATATAATAACGGGGGTAACATGGGTTAAAAGCACAGGCTGACAATGGAGGAGATGGGGGGATTAACCCCTCCCTCTCCTCTGCAGCGCCCGTTAGCTTCACAGCTGTGACCCGATCACAAGATCGGGTCACAGTCGCATGACACTCGGCTCACACTCGCCGCAGAGCCTGAGCCGGGGGGCATTAGCATATCGCATCCCATGCTCTTGCATCAGATGCCATACGCTCGTGTGATGTGAGCCTAAAAATCATAGTCCTGTCTCCTAAGCTGTGTACTTCTAAGGGGTCTTTTGCACAATCTATGGGGGTCTCAGAACCCAGACCCGCAGTAATGTGCTCAGAATTAATGGACCTAAAACATAGAAGAGTTCTCCAATAACTTACTTAAGGTATTTTTTAAATGTTCAATAGTGCTACTGCCTGCACCATCAGTGCTGTGGTTCCTGTATGGTCCGCAGTCTGATGATGGCCGGTAACAACTCCTGGTATCTCCTTACCATTGTTATAGACATACTAGGAGCTGCAGTTTCATGTCAGACAGTTATATGTTTGGCTGGTTTTGTTTCTGGTGATATAATCTTGAATTCAAATTGGTTCTGGTGATGTAATCAAGTACCAATAGTGGTTCTGGTGATGTAGCAGTGATATGAGGTTGGTTCTGGTGATGTAGTTGTTTAGATGTAGCAATATTTAATTTATTAGACTTGATAGTTGATTATTATAGGGTCATTGTGCCAGACTAAATATATAGCTGTCTGAGTCCATACGTCAGCTAAACGAGTATGTGACTAAAGCCCCCATACACTATAGACGTCCCATCATTTGGCTGGCAGCTATCTCCCTGGCTCTCCCATACACTATAGACAGGTGTCCCATCACTTGGCTGGCAGCTATCTCCCTGACTCTCCCATACAGTATAGGCGTCCCATCATTTGGCTGGCAGCTATCTCCCTGACTCCCCCATACACTATAGACAGGTGTCCCATCACACGGCTGGCAGCTATCTCTCTGGCTCTCCCATACACTATAGACAGGTGTCCCATCACTTGGCTGGCAGCTATCTCCCTGACTCTCCCATACAGTATAGGCGTCCCATCATTTGGCTGGCAGCTATCTCCCTGACTCCCCAATACACTATAGACAAGTGTCCCATCACTCGGCTGGCAGCTATCTCCCTGGCTCTCCCATACACAGGAGCACTTACTTTAAGTGCCCGTGGTCTCTATAAGACAGACACTACTACACATCTCTGGCGGTGACTCATCTCTTAGAGAAATAAAGGATCCATGGTAGGAAATTGGACCTATTGGGTCCTCATCTTCCTGAGAATCAGACTGTTGGCCAATCCTGTCTATCTCCGGGTTCAGTCAACTGTAGTCTGTGTATGAGCACCTTAACAACTATATCTAAAGGGTATGTGAACTGTAAGGCTATGTGCGCACGTTGCGTAATTTCATGCATTTATGCTGCGTATTGCATTGCAGCGTAACGGCATGCGTCCTGCATCCCCTGCACAATCTATGAAGATGTGCATAATCCGTGCGCACAATGCTTTTTCGAACACAGCGATTTGAGAGTCAAAAATTTGACAAAATCTCTGCATTTAAAAATCCAGCATGTCACTTATTTTGTGCGCTGAGGATGCTGCTCCCACTCGGTCTATGGCAGAGGCAGCATCACGACTGCAGATTTTTCAGCATGGACACTACGCAACATGCGCACATAGCCTTAAGGTACCATCACACTAAGCGACGCTCCAGCGATCCCACTAGCAACCTGACCTGGCAGGGATCGCTGGAGCGTCGCTACACGGGTTGCTGGTGAGCTGTCACACAGGCAGATCTCACCAGCAACCAGTGACCAGCCCCCAGCCAGCAGTGACGTGTGGAAGCGATGCTGCGCTTGGTAACTAAGGTAAATATCGGGTAACCAACCCAATATTTACCTTGGTTACCAGCGCACACCGCTTAGCGCTGGCTCCCTGCACTCCTAGCCAGAGTACACATCGGGTTAATTACCCGATGTGTAGTGTGGCTATGTGTGCAGGGAACAGGGAGCTGGCACTGACAGCGTGAGAGTGGCGGACACTGGTAACGAAGGTAAATATCGGGTAACCAAGGTAAGGGCTTCTTGGTTACCCGATGTTTACCGTGGTTACCAGCGTCCGCAGAAGCCGGCTCCTGCTGCCTGCACATTTAGTTGTTGCTCTGTCGCTATCACACACAGCAATGTGTACTTCACAGCGGGAGAGCAACAACTAAAAAATGGCCCAGGACATTCAGCAACAACCGGCGACCTCACAGCAGGGGCCAGGTTGTTGCTGGATGTCACACACAGCGACATCACTAGCAACATCGCTGTTACGTCACAAAAGTCGTGCCTCAGCAGCGATGTTGCTTAGTGTGACGTGGCCTTTAGAGTATGTGCACACCATGGCCTTTACACATCCTTTGAGTTTTTCAGGCGGTTAGCAAACACTACTGACTCGCTATATATTGCTTGCTTAATTGGAGATGGACCCTTTCTATGTGAAAATATCTAAATCTTTGGCTATTATTTCTTAGGATGTAACAATTTTGTTTTGTCCCTATATGGTAAGCTATTATGAATGACATAACCATTTCACATTAAATTTGATGAATGGTGTCAATATGTCAAGAATAAGCAAAATAATTTCTTTTCATATCCAGGACTAAATTTGTCTTAGTGATGCCTTTTATTGTATATAGGTAACTCCAACCAGGCTTGGTTGTATATTATCCCCTTTTCCATCTAATATCCTGGACTTTGGGACTCTTTGGGGTGGAATGGTGGGAAAGGGACTGTTTTTGCAATGTTTAGGTAAAGTGCCTCACTGTGAATGGATGAAATGTACATAATGTTCTATAACCTGTTAACGTGTTACCTTTTTTTACAGAAGCAGTTAGAATAAAAACCGGTGGCCGGACAGCACGAGGACGGGCTGTGTTCTACCAAGGGGGAGTGTAACGCACTGACAAAATCAGGTTGTCACAGAAAACTGCATCCATCTTCCAGATGCAGGATTCTCTCCTCCTTGGCCTTCCAACACAACCCCACACAGGTACATACACCAGCCACAAAAGCCTAGTCACCCCCAAGGACAATAGGGACACACCAGTGGGTGGGGCCAGGCAGATGGTGATGCCCACCTAGGGGTTCTGAGGTGTCAAGATGAGGGAAAAAGACAGTTGAGTCAAGTGGAGGAGTTGAGAGGAGACAGTAGAAGGGAGAGGAGTGAAGTGGTTGTCAAGAGTTGTAGCTCCCAGACTACTGGACTACTTGAGCTGACTAGGTGGCAGATGGAAGAGCAGGGCCACAGGCGTTGGAGATCCGGTCATCGGAGACCTTAAGTGGACTGGGGCAGGGTTGTAGCCCGCCGGTGCTGACAGCGGGAATCCGGTCGGAGGCCGTGCACAGTCGGGGTACCTGGACCAGCAGAGGACAATATTCCAAGTCTTGTCCCACTAACAGTCCAGATAGAGCGAGACGGAAGCCCAACGAGGGGGATAGGACGTCTGCAAGTGCCTGCTAAAATCCCATGGGTCAGTTCTCGCGGGCAACAGCTCCCACAGAAAAGTCACTGGGAGTGGACTTCCCCGTTTCATGCGGACTAGTCAACACGCAAGACAGTAACCTAAAGTGCAGGAGGAAGGGCCCCAGTTCTGTTCACCAGTGTGCAGGAACCGAGCACACCCCTCCGGAGGCTACCGGTTACCGGCAGTTGGTTTACTTTCTGGACTCTGTGTGACTTTATTCAAAACAGTGAGTACATCGGTATCATCGGGTCCATCCTCGCAGACTGCGCCTGATCACTCCATTTCACCGACACCTGGGCCCCTGGACAACACCTCCCTTACCCGTTGAGGCGGGTGGCGTCACTGACAAACTCTCCCCTGTAAATAACCCCCCTTTTCACTTGAGGGCGACGGACGGGTGCTCAGGCCTGGGTCCGGCATCCCCTCGAGCCACCACGACCCCGGATCCAAGCGTCTCGAGCAGCCCCCTGCTATGGTTTGTCCCCTGCCCGCAATATTAGGAACCCATAACCAAGAGGGAGGTGGATAGTGCACGGTAGGGTAGCTTGTGCAATACCCTGTGACGACCTGATAGTCCTGGGGCGTCACAGATCTAAGGAGAGGTGGAAGAATCAGCCACATGTTTTTAGTTAGTGGAGGCTTTGTTTGGTGAAAGGCGAGGATCTGTGCTGAGGGCAGGTTCTGGTGCTTGTGAATGGACTATGGGACATTGAAGATCAGCTGCTACGTGGGATTGTGTTGTCTTAGCTACACGGCTGAATTTAAGGAACTCATCTAAGAACTGTTGCTGCAATTTCTTTGGCGTCAGATTGCTGGGTGGCGCCCCGGATCTGTTTCCTTTGTGTGGACTCATTGTGGACACTAAAGAACCATATGGATATTGGATGTTCTATGCTCCCTGCCTCAATAAAACTTGTTGGATTGTTCATGGGCCTGATGTCCCTGCCTGCTCTGTCGCATACCCCGTCACAAACTGTTTGGCAGCGGAGAGATCAGAGCAGAAGGAATGGAAGACAATGGCCCATCAACGTCTGGACCAGTACCTCAGGATACAGGAACTGGACTGTGTCGGGCCTCTAAACAAAGGCCCATGAATTAGGAGTTGGCTACAAAGCACTCTCCAAGGAGCAACTAATTGAGGCTTTGGAAGGAGCTTGCCTGCAAGATGGCACCGAGGAAGGATTTCCACAGCAAGGGGAGTTAAGACGGGAGCTGGAAGTAAATACCCAAAAAACTCAGTGGATTGTATGGTATGAGGAGGAGATGGCACTGCTTGGAGATGAGGTCATCATTGAATATAAGATGGATGCCATTCGAAGAGCTCGAGAGGACATTGCAGGAGGGGAGGCTTGCTGTGGAAGCAGCTAGCTAGAACCTCCAGACAGACTGTACCCACAGCACCCACCATGAGTGAATTCCCCAGAGTTTCCCGTATGGACTTTAAACCGTTTAATGAGGCGATATTGAGGACTTTTTCCAGGACTTCGAGTATCAATGCCAATTAATGGAAGTCCCAGAAAGGAAGCGAGTCAGACACCTGGTGGGGCTCTTAGAGGGTGGAGCTGCTGAAGCTTATAGAGCTATAGACCCTCGGTGGAACTGCGATTATGGAACCATTAAAGAAACCATATTGGAACATTATGCCATTACCCCAGATACATACTGGGCTCAGTTCCGTACTTTAGCCTGTGATGGGGAAGGGTCTTTCAAAATGTATGCCCACAGACTCAAACAAGTATTCCATCGCTGGCTGGAGGGAGAGGGGGCCTTACCTTGGGAGACCTTCTTCCAGGTCATCCCAAAAGAACAGTTCTACGCCAAGTGCCCTACTGAGATCCGGGAGTTGGTGCGTTAGAGGAAACTAGAGACAGTGGAACAAGCTGCAGCTCTAGCGGATGAGGTGCTCACTATCAAGCTTCAGTGGAAGAAGCTGCTAGCAGATGGAGAAAAAATTACCAGCACCCCAACACCAGAGGTCGCTGGTCCTTCAGTACCCAACGTTCGTCAACCTCCTAGGTCACCACCTCATGTGGATACCCGTGTGAATGTGCCTCCAGTTGCTCGTACCACATTTTCTGGAATGCGACGAGGAAAGAAGGTAGAAATGCTAAGATGTTTTAGCTGTGGGAAACCCGGGCATCTACAGGCCATATGCCTATCTATCCAGTGGAGTCATTCTCCAAATCGACAACCACCTCCAGCACCTGCACATCCATATCAGTCACCAAGTTCTCCTACCTACTTCTCCAGAATGCAAACTGGAAGGAGTGAGACGCAGCACAGACGTTATGATGTGGGCAGCCTGGCCATCTACAAGACACTTGCCCAGCTGGTCAACTTAGGAATGACCCTGCACCAAATCGACGTGTTAACTATTGTTACGTCCGGGTGGTGGAAACTCTGGACCGTACACCGGTTTCCCCCGAGGAGGCAGCCAGGCCGGTCACCCCGCCAGAGGGTCCTGATGCACGGCAGCTGAAGCACTATTGGTAGCCAGACAGTCCGTAGAGGAGCAGGAAAGGTGTATGTTGCTGAACCCACGGAGTTCTGGACGGTAGTCCGGGTGACGAGGCTCAGGGTCCGAGGCCGGGTTGTAGGGTCAGGCGGAATCCGGAACCTGCTGAGCGATGGGGCGGGTCACCGAACGGAGCCAGGGACTGGAGACTGGTGGAGCTGCAGAGGTGGTGGAACATCCGACGAAGTCACCGTCAGGGTCCAGGGATGGACTTGGTTCGGAGCGGCTGGTGTGGCAGGACAGGCTCTGCGAGACAGACAGGGTTAATACAGGGCAAAGCACAGGGTAAAGCAATACGGGGACCTGAACACTAGATTGCTAAACACGTAGAACAGGCCCCGCCCACCAGGAAAGAGAACCCTAATATACCCTGTACCTGTCTATGCAATATCCTGTTTCTGGGTGCTGGCCCTTTAAGAGAGGGTCAATGACCGCGCGCGCGCCCTAATGCGCATGCACGAGGCCCGTGTGCCAGAAGCCAGTCCAGGAAGCGGTGAGGAGGAAGCAGGAGCGCCCGGCTGTGTGTCCCATGTCGCAGAGGAGCGCCGGGAGCGGGGAGCAGGACACAAGGAGGGCGAAGGCGAGGAGGACGGGACCGGGACCGGGGTGGTGAGCAGGGGACGCCGGCGGGAACCGGGGAGCGGACCACGGGGACTGGAGTGCGGGGCACGGGGACCGGAGAGCGGGGCCCAGGGACCGGGAAGCGTGACAACTATCTACAGCCAAGTACAATGAGGGAAGAGGTGTCACCCCTTTATTTTGACATGCCTAATGACTCAGACACTCATGTTCGACCACTAGGTGTTTATGGGATGCGGGCCACAGCCCCGAGTTCTTCTTATCACCCAAGAAAGCACTTACAGGAGGTTGTACTGGATGGACAGAGAGTTCTTGGTTTTTGTGACTCTGGGGCATTTCTCACAATAGCTGATTCCCGAGTGGTTCGGCCAGAGGCGATACAGCCAGTACCAGGGTTTACCATTGAATTGGCTGGAGGACAAAGGAGAAATATCCCAAAAGCAAGTGTAGAAGTGGACTTTGGCTTTGGGGTCAAGTAATGTGTAGGTGGGGTGATAAGTGGCCTGCCTGCAGATATTCTCCTAGGCAATGATGTGGGAGATCTACAATGCCGATTTGTGGATGCAGGAAGCAGAGTTTAAGTAAAGAAGGATCCATACTAGAGCCCGACCCTTCAACCCTACAACTCCACCATACACTAAAGAAGATGGAGCCAACACAAAATGCCAATGCATTGTCCAACAAGACAAAACAATCACTGATCTCGAGGAGACCAGCCAGAGAAAATACTGCCGGCAGCCGACAAGGGTGCTCAAGACAGTGAAATCCTAGGTGCATTGCCCCCTGGTAAATATGCAAATCAAAAAAGTCCGTGGAGCCTCTGTTAGGAGTCTCAACACAGAAAACTAGCCAGATATCCCTCCGGGAAGGACCTAGCCAAGGAATGGCTCTTTTTAGGAAACCACCATAACCACCATATTAAGTGGCCCTTTTAGTCAATATCCAACTCTTTGACAAGTTTAAAGATATGACAAGGGAATTATCAAGGCCAGGTATCCATCTTGTTGATCTACTAGGCATTGCTCCCACCTGGCCAGAATCCTTCTCCACATTGATGAGGGGCAATACCCCGAAACAGCTGTCAGTGAATGGATACCTGGCCTTGGTAGTTCCCTTGTCATATCTTTAAACTTGTCAAAGAGTTGGATATTGACTAAAAGGGCCACTTAATATGGTGGTTATAGTGGTTTCCTAAAAAGAGCCACTCCTTGGCTAGGTCCTTCCCGGAGGGATATCTGGCTAGTTTTCTGTGTTGAGACTCCTAACAGAAGCTCCACGGACTTTTTTGATTTGCAATGGATTGTCCAGACAGGAGGAGCCCTGAGTCAGGTCAGCCATGTTTATGTGAACTTGACAAGTGACCTGTTGAGGTCATTAGTCCATACACAACTTGAGGGGGGAAGGGGTTGTAACAGTTTGTCCCCCCAGCCTGTACCATAATGTAATCAAGCCTCCAGCAGTATAGTAACAGCGTGTCCCTCCCTGGCCTATGTGTCTGGACTAATGTAATCAGGCCTAGGTCAACATCTAGTGGGCGACTGTGTCTTTGTTCTTCTCTGCGTGGGACTCAACCAATACCAGCCGTTAGTTCCTGGAAACTTTTCCATACAAAGTCACATACTCAAAAGTGGGTGTGAACCCTTTTGTATCCAGGGGGTGGATCTAAGGAGAGGTGGAAGAATCAACCATATGTTTCAAGTTAGTTGATGCTTTGTTGGGTGAAAGGCGAGGATCTGTGCTGAGGGCAATTCCTGGTGCCTGTGTATGGACTATGGGACATTGAAGTTCAGCTGCTACGTGGGATTGTGTTGTCTCAGCCATGCTGCTGGATTTAAGGAACTCATCTAAGGACTGTTGTGGCAATTTCCTTGGCGTTGGATTGCTGGTTGGCGCCCCAGACCTGTTTCCTTTGTGTGGACTCATTGTGGACTCTAAAGAACCATTTGGATATTGGATGTTCTATGCTCCCTGCCTCAATAAAACTTGTTGGATTGTTCATCTGCCTGGTGTCCCTGTCTACTCTGTCGCATACCCCGTCACAAGAGCATTATTACAAGAGGAGCCCAAGGGGATTTTACTACAGGATTGGCACAAGGAAAGGGGACAGTACTATAGTATGGGGACAGGAAAAGGGCACATTACTACATTATATGTGTGTTGGATGTGAGGATCACTGCTCTGTACTAGCAATGATTGGATACACAGAGCAGTGATATCTCATCTGTGACAGAATCACTGCACATCCACCGTACATACCATATAATGTAATAATGGTCAGTGCTGGGGCAGACTACTGACAGCCAATGTGTGGGTAAAGGGCGGGGCTGGACAGTTAGGCTGGGCAGTTCCAGCTCTGACTGGGAAGTTTGGCACAGGAAAATGTCATGTTAGGTTGAGCTGCAGGTAAACAAGGAGCTGCAGAGAATAAAGGGATAATTCAAGAGGAACAAAAGTTAGAAAACAAAAAAAAAAATGTAGGGGTGATTTATAGAACAATACAGCACAGATTAGCTAACAAAAATTTTTTGGAGTTTATGTCAGACAACTCCTTTAATGGACAAAAGGTTAGGAAAAATGTTTTCATGTATAATGACATGTTTCTAAGAAAAATGTAACTAGAGATAATAACCGCCTCCTCTACCCCTTTGGCTATATTCACACTGTTACGAACCGGCGCCGCCATAGCCGCAAGCAGCCTGCTGCGGTTCCTGTTGCGCCCAGGCGCCGGCTGCCGTTCTTGGCCGTGCCTCGGGTCGTCCAGTTGGCTGTTCCTTCCACCACGTCTAAGTGTGGAGAGGCGGCTAGTGCGCATGCGTGCGCCCATTTACCCCAGCCAGAGTTTAAGCCCGGTGTTTTGCCTAGTGAGCATGCTCAGCCTGATTGTGTTATGTCTGAGACTAGGTCCTCAGTTCAGGCTACTGAGCATGCTTCCACAATTAACCCTAACAGCCTCTTTGCACAGGTACTTGGACTTCGTGCTATGTCTAAGTTCTGGGATGTGCCTAGTGAGCATGCTCAAATTGATAGTCTGCTTTCTGAGCCTGTTGCTCAGGCTACTGGGCATGCTCAGGCACTTAGTGCATCAGAGGCTAGGTCCGGTAAGGACCTCACTGAGCATGTCCGTGAGGTGGCAGGCCCTGATAGGGCAGAGGGTGTCAGGTGTCCTGATGACGTGGCAACTCCGGACTGGCTCGCAGAGGTCCGCCCCTATGATCTGGCACTTCAGTATTGGTCGTCAGACGATGACTGGTGAAGTGTTTAAGGCGTGGCTGCCATGAGGTCATCACTGACGTGGCGGTTCCGGATAGGTCGCTGGTGACGTCACTGATGACATGGCACTCTGCTATTGGACCTTGGTGGTTCCACCCTGGGTTTGGGGCGGACCCAGGTTATAAAAGGGGCTGGAAACAACATGGAGGTGCGCAGTCTTCATTTAGTGTTCATGGTGGCATAAGCCTTGTTGGAAGCGGTAGGTAGGGCTAGGCGAACGGTGCCTGTCACGCCAAGATTCGTGGCTCAGCACATGAGGGTCAGGCGCCCTGCTTCCTTGCTACTGTTCCTGTTGTGCTATAGCAGTCCAGTGGCGTTAACTGGGCTGCGGCTACTGTGTCATCTGTCCGGTTGTGTCTCCTACGCACACGGACAGCATACCTGCTGCGTCACCTGTCCGAGAGTGCCCTCTACGCACACGGACAACGCACCTGTTGCGCCACCTGTCCGGTTGTGCCTCCTACGCGCACGGACAGCGCACCCCAGAACCCCTGTGAAGTTAACAGGGTGTTCCTGGATTGTGTGTGTGAACCCTATTATCCTCCTCGGCTTTCCAGTCAAATGCTACTGGTGTGACTACCTGGTCTGACGTGTCCTTTACACACGTGGCCAGTCGATTGGTGGCCAGAAACGCTAATCGGAAGACCGCTCGGCCTGACGTGTCTTACACATGTGGCCGACAGGGCGCTGTCGCAGCGGTCTTCTCGGTCAACGCTAACTGGTCACCATCCGGCCTGACGTGTTCCCTACACACGTGGTCGGAGTAGCGTCCGCTCCACCGAAACGCTAACTGGGTTGTCGTCTGGTCTGACGTGTCCCTACACACGTAACCGTGTCCTTGGGTTATCTCAGAGCCGTCCAGCTCTATAGTCTCCGCCTAACCCACAGGGTGCCAGCAGCTCCATTGCCATCTGGAGCACGGTGGGCTCCGACTCGCGATTGGGATATATACCCCCTGGTCCTAATCTGCCGATTCCCCCCGTAACAGTAAGACTGCGCCAGGGTCTGGCTGGCATGGCGGAGATGGAGCAGCTACGTCAGTTCATACTGCAGCTTGGTGCCAGAGTGAAGTCTCTGGAGAGGTCTGCTCTTGCTGCTGATATGGATGATGTGGTGGCTCAAGCGGCTGCAATAGTGTCCGTCACCAAGCCTACTCCAACCCTCCCTCACCTCTCGCTGCCCAACAAGTTTACGGGGAACAGCAAGGCATGTAGGGGATTCGTGAACCAGTGCTCAGTCCATCTAGAGCTGTTGGCTACACGGTTTCCTACAGAGAGGTCGAAGGTAGGGTTTATCATCTCCTTGCTCTCTGATAGAGCACTGGAGTGGGCTACACCATTGTGGGAGAGGACTAACCCCGTAGTACAGGACTCTAAGGAGTTTTTGGAGTCCTTGCGACAAGTGTTCCTGGGGCCTCAGGTCACTCACGACTCGGCCCTACAGCTACTGACTTTGGAGCAGGGGCGTACCTCCTCAAGTCAATATGCTGTGAGTTTCAGGACACTTGCTGCAGAACTGGGGTGGTCAGAGAGGACTCTCATTCCACTGTTCTGGAGGGGATTAGCCTCGCACGTGAAGGACGCATTAGCGTCGCGTGATGTACCAACTACACTTGAGGGCCTCATGACTCTGGCTACCCGCATTGACCTGCGGACCTCCGAACGTCAGCTGGAGCGCAGGTCAGAGGGTCGTTCAGCCACTGTAGTGGTCTCTCCTACTGCACCTCCCTTAGAGGACATCTCTGTCCCTATGAACATCGCTAGGGTTGGTGTTGCTAGGTCTTTGAGTCGCAAGGGCATTTCCTGTTTCGCTTGTGGGCAGTATGGTCATTATGCCAACCGTTGCCCAAAGCGTCAGGGTAAGCGACCGCGATTGGTGACTATAGCTGGAGGTAGACTGGACTCTGCGTCATCCATTAGGGTGACGTTTCCCGCGTCCATTTCCTTTAAGGGGTCAACATGGTCCACAAGGGCAAGTGTGGACACAGGTGCTGGGGATAGTTTCATCTCCTCCTCTTTTGCCCGGCGGCATGCCATCCCACTGGTGCAAATGCCAAGGCCAGTGAGAGTCCGTGTGGTGGATAGGTCCTTGTTGCCCAAGGTAATTCACCAGCGGACAGTGCCCATTACCCTTGCCATGTCATCTGGGCATAGGGAGACCATTTCATTTCTGGTTCTCCCTAAGGGTGCAGATGATATTCTGCTGGGTATTCCTTGGTTGAAGCTACATTCCCCACATATCGACTGGTCGTCTGGGGTGATTACGCGGTGGAGCGAGTCTTGTAGCTCCCACTGCATGTCTCCATCTTCCGCCCGTCGCTCAGTGGTATCTGTGGAGACTATAGACCATTCGAGTGGGAGGGCCGCTAGAGGGGGGGTAGTGTTACGAACTGGCGCCGCCATAGCCGCAAGCAGCCTGCTGCGGTTCCTGTTGCACCCAGACGCCGGCTGCCGTTCTTGGCCGTGCCTCGGGTCGTCCAGTTGGCTGTTCCTTCCACCACGTCTAAGTGTGGAGAGGCGGCTAGTGCGCATGCGTGCGCCGATTTACCCCAGCCAGAGTTTAAGCCCAGTGTTTTGCCTAGTGAGCATGCTCAGCCTGATTGTGTTATGTCTGAGACTAGGTCCTCAGTTCAGGCTACTGAGCATGCTCCCACAATTAACCCTAACAGCCTCTTTGCACAGGTACTTGGACTTCGTGCTGTGTCTAAGTTCTGGGATGTGCCTACTGAGCATGCTCAAACTGATAGTCTGCTTTCTAAGCCTGTGGCTCAGGCTACTGAGCATGCTCAGGCACTTAGTGCATCAGAGGCTAGGTCCGGTAAGGACCTCACTGAGTATGTCCGTGAGGTGGCAGGCCCTGATAGGGCAGAGGGTGTCAGGTGTCCTGATGACGTGGCAACTCCGGACTGGCTCGCAGAGGTCCGCCCCTATGATTTGGCACCTCAGTATTGGTCGTCAGACGATGACTGGTGAAGTGTTTGGGGCGTGGCTGCCATGAGGTCATCACTGACGTGGCGGTTCCGGATAGGTCGCTGGTGACGTCACTGATGACATGGCACTCTGCTATTGGACCTTGGTGGTTCCACCCTGGGTTTGGGGCGGACCCAGGTTATAAAAGGGGCTGGAAACAACATGGAGGTGCGCAGTCTTCATTTAGTGTTCATGGTGGCATAAGCCTTGTTGGAAGCGGTAGGTAGGGCTAGGCGAACGGTGCCTGTCACGCCAAGATTCGTGGCTCAGCACATGAGGGTCAGGCGCCCTGCTTCCTTGCTACCGTTCCTGTTGTGCTATAGCAGTCCAGTGGTGTTAACTGGGCTGCGGCTGCTGTGTCATCTGTCCGGTTGTGCCTCCTACGCACACGGACAGCATACCTGCTGCGTCACCTGTCCGAGAGTGCCCTCTACGCACACGGACAACGCAACTGTTGCGCCACCTGTCCGGTTGTGCCTCCTACGCGCACGGACAGCGCACCCCAGAACCCCTGTGAAGTTAACAGGGTGTTCCTGGATTGGGTGTGTGAACCCTATTATCCTCCTCGGCTTCCCAGTCAAATACTACTGGTGTGACTACCTGGTCTGACGTGTCCTTTACACACGTGGCCAGTCGATTGGTGGCCAGAAACGCTAATCGGAAGACCGCTCGGCCTGACGTGTCTTACACATGTGGCCGACAGGGCGCTGTCGCAGCGGTCCTCTCGGTCAACGCTAACTGGTCACCATCCGGCCTGACGTGTTCCCTACACACGTGGTCGGAGTAGCGTCCGCTCCACCGAAACGCTAACTGGGTTGTCGTCCGGTCTGACGTGTCCCTACACACGTGACCGTGTCCCTGGGTTATCTCAGAGCCGTCCAGCTCTATAGTCTCCGCCTAACCCACAGGGTGCCAGCAGCTCCATTGCCATCTGGAGCACAGTGGGCCCCGACTGGCGATTTGGATATATACCCCCTGGTCCTAATCTGCCGGTTACCCCCGTAACACACACTTAGCGTTCTTTATAAAACACAGCAGTTTTCCATTTCATACAAACAAAAAATGGTCATATAATATATATATATATATATATATATATATATAGGGGAAAAGCTATTCCTCCCTATAATCTCAAAGCTCCCCAAGCTCAACACTAACAACCAAAAAAAAAAAGGATTAGAAGGTTCTCGCCAGTTTTGACAAATCTCTAGTAGCTACGTTGGTTCCTTGCTCTTTTAAGGGAGTGGAATTAGAAAGGACGTGGTTACTTGTTAAAATCAAAATAGTTATCAACTACTGAGTCGCCCACCACAGCGCTGCAGCGGTCGCCTGCGGGGACTTCTCTGTAGGGACCCTTCTGGCAACAGGTAGGTCAGGTTAACTCCAATAGGAATCGTGACGCCAGTCTCGGTAGTTGAGGCCAGGGGATGACCTCCACTGCAGTTTAGCGAGCGTCTGGGGCTGTTGGTATGTGCAGTTAGATGGTGTGGCCTCCCTAAAGTGAGGCTGGCACCAGGGGCTCGAATGTAAGTGCGTGGTACTACAGGTCACAGAAGAACTCACACACAGGCAGCAATGTCTTTCAGGGTTTTTAGTCACTTTTAGTTGGTTGGTGAGATACCCGTGCGATGCTGAGATCATACCAGGTGGAACCAGGAATTCCTTCAGGCCGTTCTGAGGGTAGCTATTAACTCGCCTTCCTTGCACTTCTTTTGTTTCGGAAAACCCCTGACTTGCAGTATCGTGGGATTTATCCAGGGAAAGTTGCTACTGCCTCTCCTACCCTTTCTGGCCCGTTTGCCGGCAGCGTGGACCAGTTGAGATGGCTTCTGGCTCTGTCTCCTTATGGGTCCCCCTGTTGCTGCTGAGGCCCGAGCTGTGCCCTTGGTGAGGAACCTCCAGTCCCCTCACCGGCAGGTTTAGCAGCTCCAGTAAATAGACTTCTGCTCTGGGAACCTGTTCCCTGTGCGTGCGTAGTTACCAGCAATCCCCGTACTCGACTGCCTCTTCTCAGGTGTCTTTCAGGCTGACTATCTGGTCACTGTACTCCCCCGCTAACAGCTACCACACAAGCAGGGTCTGGCTAGCGTGGCTGTACGTTTGCTCCCTTCAGCAACTTCTGTACACTCTGCTCCAGACTGGCTTGCTCCTCCTTTTCCTGTCTGCCACTGCATCTAGCTTCCAGCCCCTCCTCTACACTCCTTGCTGAGAACTGAAAGTTAACCTCTTCAGGGCTACCCAAGGGTCCCTTCTCAAGGTGTGGGAGACCTGGTTGCTATGTGTCTGTGTGTACACACCTCATTCTGGCCTTTTGGAATTACCTTGAAGCACTGTCCCAGCATGGGTTCAGTACTCTGTGGTACCTGACCAGGTCAGGGACGCCACATTCCCCCTCAGTTATCATCAGCACGTCCTCGGGCTGCAGAGACAAGAAAAGGTTTTTAATACAAACCTTTCCACGCAGTGGATGGTTATTTACATTGATAACATACCAGGTACCATTCTTCACCACCCACAAGTCTGTAACCCACCCAAAATCCTCCCAGGAGGCAGGTCACCGTTCCCTTTGGTGACCAGGTATGGGCCAGCTCTATCCCAGACCTTTCCTCCAATCTTCCTCTCCTGAGGAGGGTGGTTTAAGGTAGGCATCATAAACAGGCATACCCGCTTTAGTGTGTTGGTGAGCAGGCCCCATAAACAGGCGTGCTCTGAAATTGGTACCAATGAGGTAACTTTTTACAATGCAAGAGTTTGTGGCTATAGCCAGTTCATAACCTTATGGTCCGTATTTAAAGTGCACGTAACCAGGTGCAACACATTTTAGCAGCAAAGTTCTCGCAACAGTCCTTGCGGGCACATTCTTAAACGTTGCTAAACTGTAAACAGGTTAAACATTCTTAAACTTAAATAAATTTACTATAAAGACATTTTAGACTGTACTTTCTCTATACCGTAATGGGGGCTGACCAAAGTTGCTGCTGTTGAGGTTGTGTCCTCCCACCTGGTGAATGTGTGGCGCCCCTGAGGCTTCCGTCGCCACAGGAACATTGCACCCCATCCAGCAGTGTGATGTCCCATCCTGGGTAAGGAAAGGAGTGAACGCCGGTACTCAGGCAAATCTACACTACACCCATTGTTAGGTACACACTGGGACCAGGGACAGTGGCAGCAACCCTCCCATGCTGCATGCTGGGAGGGGCCGTAAGACCCATCCCTGCTTTTATAGGGTACAGCTTAGCAACTGGGGAGGTGGGAGGAGCCACCCTAGGGTAGAGAGAAAGAAAGGTCAAGGGAGAGGGAGTTACCTCAGGGAGGAAGAGAGAGAGTCTGCGGGAGGCAGAGAAGGGAGCTGAGGATAGAGCTCTAGTCAGACAGGAGCAAGGAAAGAAAGAGACGCTTCCTGGTGAAGACCCTGGGACTCAGAGGGTCCAGGTGACACCAAGCAGAGAAAAGAAGGGATTCCAGGGCTGCTGCAAGGCTTACGAGTGCAGGGCCTGTTCCACAAAGTCATTCGGTGGAGGGATCAAGCTGAGCACAGGGGACAGTCCCTAGAAACCAGAGGAGGAGAAGTCATCTCCGAAAGTAAAAACCGAGGCCCAGGGAAAGTTGCAAACTCCCCGGGCCACAGCCCACAGCAGAACCTCTAGAAAGGGGGTAAATAACCGACAGGCGAGCCCCCGGCCCGGAGGCTGAAGTGGAGGCCGAGCCTGGTTCATCCAACAAGGGCACGGCTTAAAGAGACAGCTGAGGACAGAGACACTTTAGAAGAGGGCACCGGCTTTCATTCCAAGAACTACCCAGGATCGGCGGGGGTCCGTGACAGTGGGTTCCAGCCGCCCAAGGGCACGAGTGTGCTGCAGCCCAGAAAATGGGAGTAAAGACCTTGGAATTGCACCCTCTGGTGTTGTCTCAGTTATTGTCGCCTGCATAGACTTCCATCACACCATAGACTCTCACGAGCGCCAACAGTGTCCCCGGGGCACCGCTCCACCTGTGGGGAGCAGTACCACCATTGCTGCCATTCCATCACCCCAGAGGCCTCATACAGCAGCGGCGGCTTAATAGCCGCAAACCACAGGTGGCGTCACGACAAATATAAACTTTATTCACCCCAAGTCACCAGCCATATTAATTGACTCCCGCCAGGATCACGGAGTCGGGCCCCGCCACCACTGACGATCCCCGGACTAGTCCGACCCGGCACCGGGTGTCCCATAGCCCTGGGGTTGGGCGAGTCAAATTTTGGCGTCACGAACAGGATTTGGTGCCCGGCCCCACCGGGTACTGTGCGCCTGAAGAATTGTGTTTAAAGATTGTGTTTACTGTAAAAACTGCCACCATTACCACTGCTGAGAGCGGGAAGAAGGGGGGCGTGCTTGAAGAAAGGGCGCAAAAGTAAGCCCCGCCCCCTTGGTCTTGCAGAGGAACGCGAAGCGGTGCCCGCCATGGAGAGCAGAGAATGATAAATGGCGCGCTAAGAAACTGACTGGCAGTTAATGCTGCTGTCTGGAGGAAGAAAGAAAATGGCTCCTGTAAGCAGAGGCCAGGGGGAGCTCACCTGGATCAGGCCTGTGACTGCCGCTGAGCTGGAGGCTGAGGTAGGAAGGATGGCTGACGGGATGAAGAAGCAGAGAGAACGGGAGGCAGCTGTGTGGGGGAAGGAGATGGCGCTGGCCATGAGGAGTCTGCAGAAGTCTGTGCAGCGAGGCCTGCGTGGGGGTGATGCCCACGTCCATCCAGAGTCCACACCAGCGATGCCGATCCTGCTGCAGAGCATCTCCGGCCTAGATCTGGGTGAGTCCCATGCTGCCCCTGCCGGCGCGAGTGCCCCAACCCCCGCTGCCATGCCCGCGGTCCCTGGAGAGACGCCCGGTACGGTGACGCTGATCCAGGCCGCAGTCACGCCAGGTGCGGCCCGCCAAGATTTCGCCACCGGAGCGACGCCCATCCACACCGCAGCAGCGACGCCAAGCCCGGCCCGTCCAGCTCAGGCCCCAGCAGCGATACCCTGCTCGGCCAAGCAAGATCCCGCCGCAGCAGTGACATTAATCCACGCCGCAGGAGTGACGCTGAACCAGGCCGCAGCCACGCCAGGTGCGGCCCGTCAAGAATCGGTCACAGCTGCGACTCCAATCCAGGCCGCCGCCATGCCAGGCATGGCCCGCCAAGACAAGGACGCAGCTCCGATACTATCATCCCGCAGCAGCCCCGCAACGACTGGAGAACAGGACCAAGGGACTCAGACCAGTCTGAGCACGGTCTGCATGCTGTCCAGGGCCCTGCCAAGTCGGGACTCCAGCACAGAAATGTAAGAATGAAAAGAAAGAAGAACTGGACTGTAAATAGCCCCATCTGCCCCTCATCCCTTTGTGAAGACGTCCACTTTGTGTTGCCCTTACGTTCTTTTTGAAGATGACACCCTTTCCTGCCTTACTGCCCCTTGTGCTTTTTGAAGAAGTCCCCCCCCTTGTGTAAGTGTTACCGGGCCACCGGACTGGAATGTGGTCCCCGGTGAATGTGTATGTGTCCTGTGTTACCAGGCCACTGGACTTGGTGGCTGGTTTTGCCTTCCCCCCCCCTTCAAAGTTGAAAAGACGTTTTGGGCCACTGGACTATGTGTGGTCAGAAGATCGTAATGTAATTAGTTGCACCTGTTGTGCCCCCTACCAGAATTATGGTAGAAGTGCCAAACCGTGCAATAGACTGGAAGTGCACACTTAGAGTTTTCTTTATAAGAATGTTTGCAACGTTCAAGAATCTGCGCCTCCCATAAAGGGAAGAGAAGTTTTACAGTTTTACAGTTATGCATAACAAAATTTTGCTTTTTCTTCCTCAATTTTCTGTTGTTTTCAGCCCGAGGACGTGCTGGGATTCGCTGTGGGGGAGTGTGGCGCCCCTGAGGCTTCCATCGCCACAGGAACATTGCACCCCATCCAGCGGTGTGATGTCCCATCCTGGGTAAGGAAAGGAGTGAACGCCGGTACTCAGGCAAATCTACACTACACCCATTGTTAGGTACACACTGGGATCAGGGACAGTGGCAGCAACCCTCCCATGCTGCATGGTGGGAGGGGCCGTAAGACCCTTCCCTGCTCCTATAGGGTACAGCTTAGCAACTGGGGAGGTGGGAGGAGCCACCCGAGGGTAGAGAGAAAGGAAGGTCAAGGGAGAGGGAGTTACCTCAGGGAGGAAGAGAGAGAGTCTGCGGGAGGCAGAGAAGGGAGCTGAGGATAGAGCTCTAGTCAGACAGGAGCAAGGAAAGAAAGAGACGCTTCCTGGTGAAGACCCTGGGACTCAGAGGGTCCAGGTGACACCAAGCAGAGAAAAGAAGGGATTCCAGGGCTGCTGCAAGGCTTACGAGCGCAGGGCCTGTTCCACAAAGTCATTCGGTGGAGGGATCAAGCTGAGCACAGGGGACGGTCCCTAGAAACCAGAGGAGGAGAAGTCATCTCCGAAAGTAAAAACCGAGGCCCAGGGAAAGTTGCAAACTCCCCGGGCCACAGCCCACAGCAGAACCTCTAGAAAGGGGGTAAATAACCGACAGGCGAGCCCCCGGCCCGGAGGCTGAAGTGGAGGCTGAGTGTTACGGGGGGCTGTCTGATAATAACTTAAAGGAGTATCAGACAGTCAGGGTCCACCGTGCAAAGACTCTGCTGCAGACTATGGCAGAGTGCAATACCTCTGTTAACTCACAGAAGGATATAATAAGTAAGTAAAGCAATTCCTCCCTTACTTGGAGGGTGTGTGGAATGATCTCTGTTAATAATCACAGAGACAAAGGCAATGTGTGCGAAATGGCACCTACCTAGGTCCGCTCTTCTAGTGGTGCAAAAGAGACGGACAGCAGCGTAAGCCGCACAAAGCTCCTACCTGCGTTCGCTCCACTAGTGTGCGAGGACACAAACCACTAGATATGGCACCTGCCTAGGTCCGCTCTTCTAGTGGTGCAAAAGAGACGAACAGCAGCGTAAGCCGCACAAAGCTCCTACCTCTGTTCGCTCCCCTAGTGTGCGAGGATACGAACAACTGCCAGACGCAGTATAAGGAACGTTACCCTAGCGGCAACGTCCACCTACGAGTCGAACCACAAGGCCCAGCCAGACCATGTGCCTCAGGCACCTGCCTATGTCCGCTTCCCTAAGAGGTAAGGATACGGACAGCAGCCGAAGCTGTAAGGTATAAGAACGCTACCCTGCCGGTAGCGCTCACCTAGCATAGACAGAGGAATGCCTAGAGGAACGCGCACAGAGCGTCTACTCTTATGCATGAACCAAGAGGACTGAGCGCCATGCGGCGTGTGTCAGGGTCTTATATAGACTCTGTGCCTCATCCAAGATGGAGGACACCAGAGCCAATCCGCTGCCAGAACAACAGGAGTGACGTCATGCTGGCCTATCACGGAGCAAGGCATCACAAGCACATCACCAGCGACCAATCGGCATAGAAGGTGTCAGAGACATGTGACCTCGTGTCAGCGATGATGTCACCCGCACATGTGCAATGGCTCCAAGATAGGACTTAGTCTCCGGCGCTCGCACATGTGCAGTAGCAAGAAATCTGGACTTAGTCTCCAGCACTCGCACATGTGCAGTAGCAAGAAATCTGGACTTAGTCTCCAGCGCTCGCACATGTGCAGTAGCAAGAAATCTGGACATAGTCTCCAGTGCTCGCAGCAACCGTAACAGTACCTCCCCCTCAAGGGCCCCCCTCCCGGCGACGCAGGTAATCGGCAACTAAGTCGGGAGCATGGACAGCCTCCTCAGGCTCCCAAGAGCGATGTTCCGGGCCGTAACCATCCCAATCTATCAAGAAGAACCTGCGCCCTCTAACCATCTTAGAACCAACTATGGCTCGTACCTCATAGCTAGAGCGAGACGAATCAGAGGCTGGAGAGTGCACTTCACGAGCGTGAGGTAAAATAGCCGGCTTTAGCAGTGAGACATGGAATTTGTCATGAATCCTAAGATGGACGGGTAACTTCAATTGGTAGACTACAGGATTTACCTGTCGAAGAACCTCATAAGGACCCAGAAAGCGAGGAGCAAATTTGACAGAGCTCACTCTAAGTTTCACGTGTTTTGCAGAGAGCCACACAAAGTCCCCTGGAGAAAAGACAGGAGCCGGGCGACGAAACCGATCGGACACCGTCTTCATACGGTCCTTAGCTGCTTGGATCGACTCTTGAGTCCGATCCCAAACCTCTCTGGCATTAGTTGCCCAGTCGGCCACAAGAGGAGGAGGTGCAGCAGCGGGAAACGGTACCGGTACCCTAGTGTGTTGCCCATTATTGAGTACGAACGGTGTCTGCCCAGTGGCCTCAGCCAGCGAATTGTTAAGGGCAAAGTCTGCCCAGGGTAGGAGGGAGGACCAGTTATCGTGGTTCTCAGCAACAAAGTGTCGAAGGTATATAATCATAGATTGATTGGTACGTTCAACCAAACCATTGGTCTCCGGATGGTATGCCGAAGAGAGATTCAACTCAATTTGCAGAAGGCTACAAAGATCTCGCCAGAAACGGGAAGTAAATTGCGGGCCTCTATCACAAATGATACGATCTGGCATCCCGTGAAGCCTAAAGACATGCTTGAGGAATAGTTTGGCTAGTACCCTGGAAGATGGGATTCTCGATAACGGTACGAGATGAACCATCCGGGAGAAATGGTCCGTAATGACCCACACAAATCTATGTCCCTGTGAACATGGAAGATCACCCACAAAGTCCATGCTTACCACCTCCCATGGTCTATCTGGCACTGGTAAAGGATGCAAGAGCCCAGCCGGTCTCTGCCGTAATGGACGGTTGCGAGCACACGAGTAGCAGGAACCGACATATCTCTTGACGTGGCTGGCTAAGTGTGGCCACCAATACCACCTCTCCAGTAACTCTCGTGTCCGCCTAATACCAAAATGCCCACCCACCTTTGAGGTGTGGGCCCATGACAGTATATCATTCTGTCGATCAGGCGGAACAAAGGTCTTGCCCGGTGGGATTTGGTCTAACGTCACAGGGGAGAGCGTATGAAAAACCCTGGAGGGAAGGATAAGACGAGGTTCGTCAATCTCTTCCTGGGTAGAAAGCATAGAGCGAGACAGGGCGTCTGCCTTGTTATTCTTACTCCCAGACAGATAGTTGATGGAGAAGTGAAAGCGGGAGAAAAACAAGGACCAGCGGGCTTGGCGAGGATTCAGACGCTGAGCGGTTTGTAAGTACGTCAGATTCTTATGGTCTGTATAGACCTGGAAAGGATGTTTCGCTCCTTCCAGCAAGTGACGCCACTCCTCCAAGGCTAATCTCAAGGCGAGCAGTTCCCTATCCCCAATGGTGTATAGTTTCTCTCTGCCGGTGAAAAGGTTTTCGCAAAGAAGAAACACGGCCTTTTTCTACCTGCACCGTTCTTTTGATACAAGACCGCACCAGCACCCACTGAAGAGGCATCAATCTCTAAGAGGAAGGGCTTACTCTCATCGGGTCTTTGAAGAACGGGTGCAGTTGAAAAGTGTCTTTTTACTGCCTCAAAAGCCTGAGATGTCTCAGTAGACCAGGCTTTGGGATTAGCACCTTTCTTAGTCAAGGCCACCAAAGGGGCCACCAAAGTAGAAAAATGGGGTATGAACTGCCTGTAATAATTTATAAATCCTAAGAAGCGTTGCACCGCCTTCAAGGAATGAGGTTCGGACCATTGCAGGACAGCAGAGAGCTTCGCAGGATCCATAGCCAGGCCCTCTTGTGAGATAATGTAACCCAAAAAAGGCAATGAGGACTGCTCGAATACACATTTCTCGAGTTTAGCAAACAATGAGTGCTCCCTTAAACGGGAAAGGACACGAACGACATCCTGACGATGAGTCTCCAGATCAGGAGAAAAAATCAGGATGTCGTCCAGATACACCACTACTGAGGATAACAGTAAATCCCTGAACACATCGTTTACAAAGTCCTGAAATACTGCGGGTGCATTACATAACCCAAAAGGCATGACGAGGTATTCATAGTGACCGTCTCGGGTGTTAAAAGCGGTCTTCCATTCGTCACCCTTTCGAATTCGTACCAAGTTATACGCACCCCGCAGATCCAACTTTGTAAAAACTTGAGCTCCTCTCAGTCTGTCAAAGAGCTCCGAAATTAAAGGTAATGGGTATTTGTTCTTTATTGTGATTGCGTTGAGACCCCTGTAATCTATGCAGGGACGCAAATCACCCTCTTTCTTCCGAACAAAGAAAAACCCAGCTCCCGCGGGAGAGACAGACTTACGAATGAACCCCTTCTCTAAACTCTCTCTTATATAGGTCGACATGGCCTCCGACTCAGGTATCGACAGGGGGTAAACCCTGCCTTTAGGTGGAACCGAACCTGGGATAAGGTCTATGGCACAGTCCTAATGTTACGGGGGGCTGTCTGATAATAACTTAAAGGAGTATCAGACAGTCAGGGTCCACCGTGCAAAGACTCTGCTGCAGACTATGGCAGAGTGCAATACCTCTGTTAACTCACAGAAGGATATAATAAGTAAGTAAAGCAAAGTAAGTAAAGCAATTCCTCCCTTACTTGGAGGGTGTGTGGAATGATCTCTGTTAATAATCACAGAGACAAAGGCAATGTGTGCGAAATGGCACCTACCTAGGTCCGCTCTTCTAGTGGTGCAAAAGAGACGAACAGCAGCGTAAGCCGCACAAAGCTCCTACCTGCGTTCGCTCCACTAGTGTGCGAGGACACGAACCACTAGATATGGCACCTGCCTAGGTCCGCTCTTCTAGTGGTGCAAAAGAGACGAACAGCAGCGTAAGCCGCACAAAGCTCCTACCTCTGTTCGCTCCCCTAGTGTGCGAGGATACGAACAACTGCCAGACGCAGTATAAGGAACGTTACCCTAGCGGCAACGTCCACCTACGAGTCGAACCACAAGGCCCAGCCAGACCATGTGCCTCAGGCACCTGCCTATGTCCGCTTCCCTAAGAGGTAAGGATACGGACAGCAGCCGAAGCTGTAAGGTATAAGAACGCTACCCTGCCGGTAGCGCTCACCTAGCATAGACAGAGGAATGCCTAGAGGAACGCGCACAGAGCGTCTACTCTTATGCATGAACCAAGAGGACTGAGCGCCATGCGGCGTGTGTCAGGGTCTTATATAGACTCTGTGCCTCATCCAAGATGGAGGACACCAGAGCCAATCCGCTGCCAGAATGACAGGAGTGACGTCATGCTGGCCTATCACGGAGCAAGGCATCACAAGCACATGACCAGCGACCAATCGGCATAGAAGGTGTCAGAGACATGTGACCTCGTGTCAGCGATGATGTCACCCACACATGTGCAATGGCTCCAAGATAGGACTTAGTCTCCGGCGCTCGCACATGTGCAGTAGCAAGAAATCTGGACTTAGTCTCCAGCGCTCGCACATGTGCAGTAGCAAGAAATCTGGACATAGTCTCCAGTGCTCGCAGCAACCGTAACACCGAGCCTGGTTCATCCAACAAGGGCACGGCTTAAGGAGACAGCTGAGGACAGAGACACTTTAGAAGAGGGCACCGGCTTTCATTCCAAGAACTACCCAGGATCGGCGGGGGTCCCTGACAGTGGGTTCCAACCGCCCAAGGGCACGAGTGTGCTGCAGCGCAGGAAATGTGAGTAAAGACCTTGGAATTGCACCCTCTGGTGTTGTCTCAGTTATTGTCGCCTGCATAGACTTCCATCACACCATAGACTCTCTCGAGCGCCAACAGTGTCCCCGGGGCACCGCTCCACCTGTGGGGAGCAGTACCACCATTGCTGCCATTCCATCACCCCGGAGGCCTCATACAGCAGCGGCGGCTTAATAGCCGCAAACCACAGGTGGAGTCACGACAAATATAAACTTTATTCACCCCAAGTCACCAGCCATATTAATTGACTCCCGCCAGGGTCACGGAGTCGGGCCCCGCCACCACTGACGATCCCCGGACTAGTCCGGCCCGGCACCGGGTGTCCCATAGCCCTGGGGTGGGCGAGTCATATGTGTCTCAATAGGAATGATGGGTGTACTGGGTGTTGTTGCCAGTGCATGGTCTTCTGATTCAGCTACACTTGGCTCTTCAAGGTTCTGAACAGGTTCTTCTTGTTCTCTCACTTCTTCTCTGGGTTGAGGCAAGGTGATTACTGGAATAACAACGGCTCCATTGTGTTGAGGCCAACTTGCTTGAAAATCTCCAAGCACAGTATGGATCATCTTCTCTCTTGGTGCTTCGACTGGCGAAGGGTTGGGAACTTCTTCTGAGCTGTTCAGGGCATCTCTTAAGGTGGTTTCTGGAAACCACAGCTGTTGTCTTTCCTCCATCTTTGCTGATGAGGCTTGTCTTCTCACGGCTAGGTGTTAACGGTAAGATAGTGTAGGGTTCTGCTTTCCCAGTGATTGTCGAATTTATGATGTCTTCTCTTTCTCTTGAGGACTACTTCTCCAGGCATCAAAAGAAAAGCAGGTACATTTTGATTGTAGGCTTTTTTTTGCCTCTCCCACTGCTGAGTCAGGCTTCGCTCCACACACTCTCTTGTACTGGGCTTGGCGGGTGGAATCCCAATCAGCACCTTGTAGAGGGTCTTCAAGGGTCTCAATTCCCCTTTCCAGATCCACTGGCAGTCTTCCAGGTCTGGCCCTCATCAGGTATGCCGGAGTGCAGTTCGTGAAACTCACAGAGATGTTGTTATACATGTCCACCAGGTCAGGCAGCTTCTCTGGCCACTGGCTCCTTTCTTATAGTGGGAGAGTTTTCAGGAGGTCGAGAACAATATGATTCATTTTCTCGCACATGCCATTGGTCTGAGGATGGTAAGGGGTGGTACAGATCTTCTTGCAGCCATAAAGGTTACAACATTCCTTGAACACCTCAGCTTCAAAGGCTGAGCCTTGGTCAGTGAGCACTTGATCTGGATAGCCATGTGATCTACAGAAATGGGCTGGATAGCTCTGGGTGCATTCTGGCCTGTCAAGTCTTTGACTGGTACCACCACTAGGAACCTGGAGTAATGATCAACCATAGTGAGAGCATAATTGTAGCCTTGTCTGCTGGGCGCCAACTTTACATGGTCCAGGGCCACTATCTCCAGAGATCGTTTGGTTTGGATTGGCTGGAGTGGTGCTCTCTGGCTGTGATGGTCTTTTCTCCTGAGGTTGCATGGCCCACAGTTTCGACACCACTTCTCCAGGGCAGATCTCATGCCCACCCAGTAGAATCTTTCTTTAAGTAGTGCCTCCAGTTTCTTCCAACCGAAGTGGCCTGCACCATTGTGATAGGCTTCCAGCACCATCCGTGTATCCTTCTGTGGTACAATCAGCTGCCACACCTTTTCATGTGTCTTCGGGTCAATGATGCTCCTGTAGAGTTTGTCTTGGTAGATGAATAATCGACCCCTCTCTCTCCACAAGGGCTGTGCTTCAGGTGGGGCTTCTGAACCAAGGCTGGCGCCAGGTTGAGTGATCAGCTTCTTCACCAAGCCAACCACTGGATCATTCTCCTGAGTCTCCTTCCAGTTGTAGTGAGGTAGCGGATTCAGGGTCACTTCTTGGTGGCTGGTGCATGACTGCCGGCACTGGTTGGCTCCATGGCGATGAAACGCTGGAAGCTCAATCCCTTCAAGGTCATCTACATCTTCACCCTCGTCTGCTAGGTGAGGCATCCTTGACAGATCATCTGCGTTGCCATTCTTGCGACCGGCTCGATACTTGACAGTAAAATCATAATTTGCTAGTCGGGCTACCCAACGTTGCTCCATGGCACCCAATTTAGCAGTATCCAAGTGAGTCAGGGGGTTATTCCTGAAGACGGTAAATTTGGTGGCTGCCAGGTAGTGCTTGACTCGCTCTGTGATAGCCCAGACCATGGCCAGGAACACTAGCTTGAATGAACTATAGTTTTCTGGATTTCTTTCTGTAGCCCTGAGCTTCCTGCTGGCGTAAGCAATCACATGTTCCTTGCCTTTCTGTACCTGTGAAAGCACTGCTCCCAGTCCCACATTACTGGCATCTGTATACAGTACAAATGGTAGACTGTAATCAGGGTAGGATAGAATCTCTTCACCCATCAGGGCCCCTTTCATTTGTCTGAAGGAGTGCTCTTCTGCTTCTCTCCAGTGAAATGGTGGGCCGGAGGTCTTTCCTTTCTTTGCTTTGCCTACCAGGAGCTCTTGCAGAGGTGCCGCCATCTTCGTATAGCCCTTGATGAACCTTCTGTAGTAGAATACCAAGCCAATGAACCGACGTACCTCTCGGACGGTTGTGGGGGTGGGCCATTTCTGGTTGACTGTGACCTTCTCTGGGTCTGGTGCTACTCCTTCTGCACAGACCACATGACCTAAGTATTGGACTTTCGGCTTCAGTAAATGGCACTTGGATGGCTTCAGCTTCATCCCATATCAAGACAGTGCTTCAAAGACTTCAGCCAGGTGTTTCAGGTGGTCCTCATAGGTCTTGGAGTACATGATGACGTCATCCAGGTAGAGCAACAGTCTCAAAGTTGAGATGCCCCAGGCAGCACTCCATCAACCTCTGGAAGATCCCGGGGGCATTGCAGAGTCCAAATGGCATGCTGTTGAACTCACAAAGGCCCATGGGGGTGGTGAAGGCCGTCTTCTCCCGATCTTCCTCTGCTACAGATACTTGCCAGTAACCACTAGTGAGATCTAGGGTAGAAAAGCAGTTAGAAGCTTTTAAGGCAGCGAGGGATTTCTCTATCCGTGGCAAAGGGTAGGCATCCTTGTGTGTTATCTGATTTATCCGTCTGTAGTCTACACACATCCTCATTGTGCCATCCTTCTTTTTCACCAGGACCAGGGGAGCTGCCTAAGGGCTGCATCTGTCCCTAATGACTCCTGACTCTTTCATGTCCTTCAACATGTCTTTAGCGTGTTGGTAATGGACTGGTGGTATAGGCCTATGTCTTTATTTAATGGGAGGATGACTGCCTGTGGGTATGTGATGTTGCACCCCTTTGATTCTACCAAAGTCTAGTGGGTCCTTACTAGAGATGAACGAACCTCTAGAGGCTCGAGTTCGGTTCGGCTCATTGAACGGAGGCCGCGTTCGAGTTCAGTTCGGCGAACCGTTCGACGAACCTCTCGAACCCCATTGAAAACAATGGGAGGCAATCACAAACGCATAAAAACACATAGAAAACACCTTCAAAGGTGTCCAAAAGGAGACAAACAACTCACAAGACAACACAAACACATGGGAAAGTGACAAGGACAAATACTCATGCGAAAACAAAACAGCTGGATGAGGAAAAAGAGGAGGAGACACAAATATAGGCATGTCATGCCCTTCTAAAATCATGTAAAACACAGCAAGGGGAGTCCAAGCAGAGCCTCCCTTTTTTCCAAAAACTGGGCCCACAGACACCACTTCAGTGGCATCACTTGTACCCCAGTTGCAAACTGGACAGGTAGATTTGAATCAAGCACATTCAAAAATACGCCAACCTTAACTGTCCCCAGGATGACACCGGGGTAGGTAGCAAAGTCCTTGCTGAACCAAGACTTGTTCATCTTGGCTCAATTTTAAAAACACAGCAAGTGGACTCCAAGCAGAGTCGCCCTTTTTTCCAAAAATTGGGCCACACAGACACCACTTCAGTGGCATCACTTGTGCCCTAGTTGCAAACTGGACAGGTTGATTTGCATCAAGCACATTCCAAAATACGCCAGCCTTAACTGTCCCTGGGATGACACCGGGGTAGGTAGCAAAGTCTTTGCTGATGCCAGATCTGTTCATCTTGTACCATTTTTAAAAACATTGCAAGCAAGCGAACTCCAAGCAGAGTCTCCCTTTTTTCCAAAAATTGGGCCACACAGACACCCCTTCAGTGGCATCACTTGTGCCCTAGTTGCAAACTTGACAAGTACATTTGCATCAAGCACATTCCAAATCCACAAGCCTTTACTCTCCCCAGGATGACACAGGGGTAGTAAAGTCCTTGCGGATCCATGACTTGTTCATCTTGATGAACGTTAGTCTGTCCACATTGTTACTGGAAATACGCGTGCGCTTATCTATCAGCACACAACCAGCAGCACTGAAGACACGTTCAGAGACAATGCTGGCAGCTGGACACGACAAGATCTCCAAGGCGTAAGTGGCGAGCTCAGGCCATTTTTCAACATTTGAAGCCCAAAATGAGCAAGGCTCCAGTTGCACAGTCATGGCATCGATGTTCATTTGGAGATACTCCTGTATCATCCTCTCCAGCCATTGACTATGTGTCAGACTTCTTGTCTCTGGTGGCCTTGGAAAGGATGGTCTAAAAAAATTATGAAACGATTCAATAAAATTGCTGTTACCAGCACCAGATACGGTGCTGCTGTTACGGTTAGACTGTTGATGACGAGACAGGCCCATGTTTGTCAAGTTACAACTGGGAGATTCACTAGATGTTGGTATCCCTTGCGTATATGAATCCTCCTGTACTTCCTCCTCTTCCTCTTGTCCCACCCCCTGACTCCGAATAGTGTTTAGCGTGTGCTCCAGCATGTAAATGACTGGAATTGTCATGCTGATAATGGCATTGTCAGCGCTAAACATATTCGTCTCCATGTCTAAACTGTGCAGAAGGGTGCATAGGTTCTTGATCTGAAACCACTTCATCAGCGTGATCTGCCCCACCTCTGCATCTCGTTGGCCCAGGCTATACGTCATAACGTACTGCACCAGGGCTCGGCGGTGCTGCCACAGTCGCTGTAACGTGTGGAGAGTCGAATTCCAGCGTGTCGCCACATCACATTTCAGACGATGAACCGGCAGGCCGAATGACTTCTGGAGTGATGCAAGTCGGTCAGCTGCGGCGGTTGAACGGCGGAAGTGAGCAGAGAGTGACCGTGCCCTGTGCAGAAGCCCATCTAGGCCGGGATAGTGGGTTAAAAATTGCTGGACAACAAGGTTCAACACGTGAGCCATACAAGGCACGTGTGTCACCTTGCCCCGAAGAAGGGCCGCACCCAGGTTTGCAGCATTGTCGCACACGGCTTTCCCTGGCTGCAAGTTGAATGGAGACAACCATTTACGAAACTCGGACCGCAGAGCTGCTCACAACTCCTCCACTGTGTGACTGTTATTTCCAAGACATTTCAAGCTAAAGACGGCCTGATGCCGTTGAGCTCTGCTGCCAGCATAGTAAGAAGGTGTGCAGGATTCCTTGTGCGCAGTTGCAACGCGGGTGGCCTGACAAGGCAAGCTTGGTTCGGAGGTGGAGGACCCCGACGAGGTTGAGGAGGCAGAAGCAGTGGATGAACTTTGACATACAGAGGATTGACGCACAAGTTGTGGGGACGGCAAGACTTGTTCAGCAGACCCTTCTCCATCTATCACCATAGTTACCCAGTGCCCAGTCAGCAACATGTAATGCCCCTGTCCATGCTTACTGGTCCAAGTATCGGTGGTGAAATGCACCTGGTCACACACAGAGTTTCTCAAGGAAGCGGTGATGTTTTGTGCGACATACTGGTGTAGCGCAGGCACACCTTTTTTGGAGAAGTAGTGGCGACTGGGCATCTGGTACTGGGGCACAGCGACAGACATAAGGTCTCGAAAATCCTGTGTGTCCACCAGGCGGAAAGGCAGCATTTCGGTAGCCAAGAGCTTAAAGAGGGATAAAGTAAACCTCTTAGCTTTGTCATGGCTCGGTGGAAATGGTCTGAGGGACTGAGATCTGGCTGCTGTGTGGAGACGGTGAGTAGGGTGTCCCTGAAAAACTGCAGGTCTGTGAGGAAAGTGCAGGCGAAGACATGATGTTGCCTTCATCCAAAGTTGGTGCTCTCGATGTCTGAGACAGCTGTACACCAGCACTTGTTTCCCCTTCGAAACCAACTGACGACCTACAAAGCAAACTGCCTGTTGAGGTTAAAGTGGTGGAAGGTCTGCGTGGAAGAACACGTCTGACAGCTGTCCCCACAGTCATAGAAGATGAAGAGCGCGCGGATGCACTGGAAGGGGCAGGCGGTGAATGGCCAGCTCCGCTAGGACGCATTGCAGCACGGTGAGCTTCCCACTGGGACTTATGCTTGTTATTCATGTGACGATTCATGGAAGAAGTTGTCAAACTGGTGAGGTTTTGGCCTCTACTTATAGATTGGTGACAAATTTTACAGATCACATGATTTGGGAGATCCTTTGCAAGGTCAAAAAAGGACCAGGCTAGGCAAGGCTTAGAGGACATGCGACCTGCAGAGTCACCCCGACTTGTGCTCAGAGGCAGAGTGGTGGCTGAGGATTCACTTGTTGACGTGCTTCCAGTACTCCGACTCTGTCTAGGAAGGAGCAAGGTAGCTTCGTCGTCAGTTGCATCCTCCTCCACCGCCTCTGGTGACCTCCTCGAGTGCCCGACTGAGGGTTGACAGTATGTGGGATCTAGAACTTCATCATCAAGCATTGTGTTTGCACTCCCCTCGCCCTCAGACCTAACCTCTTCCTGCCCTGACTGAATAATAAGAGAAGCTGTGGAAAAAGAAGCGCAAATAGGGTCTTATCCGAGTTATATGCGGGGTGAAATAAGGAAAATCACTCACCCCGAGAGTTGTGAGAGTCACAACTACTATGCAGGCAAACAATCACGGCCAAAGGCAGCAGCACCCAGATTGGCTGATAACAGAGAATAGTGAAGTAGGGCTTGCACGGCCGCGCCAGTGACCACTCTGACCATAGAGAATTAATGTTCCTTTATTTCATCTTTAGGTCATGACGCGTTTCTGGAGTCTCTGCTCCCTTCCTCAGGACACACAGGAAAAAAGTACATCAAATCTGCTAGACCATGAGGACTGCAGGATCTATATACATTCCGTCATGATGACGTCAAAACCCAACCTTTTTCAAAAAAATCGGCGGGAAAGAACACATAAAAAAACACAAAAACACACATGACAATAAAAATCACGATCAAAGAAAATAAACGATCACATATGTCAATATCATCATATTATCACATGAAATGAAATACAATGAAGGTTTGAAATAAAAAGAAAAAAGAAAAAAATGTGTGGATTATTGTGTGTTTAGGTAAGTCCGGGAATAAAAACCCTGCACTTCAGTGCTGCTCTGAAGTGGACTCGAACCCCTGGGAATATTAACACCTTTCTCAAAGAGGTGGCTTATCAAATGGAGAAACCATGCCTCCACCTAAGGAGTCCTGAAAACACCCTTTGAACCCAAGTATAGAAAGAAACACCTATAGAAGTGTAGCTGTGGGGAGATACGTACAATCACTAGTGTTAACGTGACAATCCTGCGTAAGTAAACGTAAATTAACTAAGAAGGAGTGAGGAAAGTTCAGAGCGTGGGAAAAAAGAGATTGCGCATGTCAAAAAAAGGTCCGGAGCTTGTTGAGACGGGGTGAAGAAAGTTCAAAGCGTGGGAAAAAAGGAAGTGCGCATGTCAGAGAAAAAAAGGGGGTAGGGAGCAAGTCAGTCTTCCAAGCTCCATGCAGAGAATAATCTGCCGGTTTTCGTAAAGAATCCTTATTACGGACCCCGTGAAATAAAGATTAAAACATTAAAAACCGGGACGAAAAAAGGGGGTGTATTGTAAAAAAAGGGGGAACAAACATATCTATGTATTGAAATGTATATATAAATATATATCTGAAAACAATGTGTATGAGTCTGCAGTTGACCAATTGTGTATATAAAAAAAGAAAGATAAAAATCAGTACTTCTAAGGGAGAATTAGGAACATATAACCAAAAATTAATATACGTATAAAAAAGTGTACCTGTGTAGGATAAATTCTTTAAAAACAATATATATACAGTTCAGTACTGTGATAAAAAATGGTGATTCTATGAGACAAGAGGAAGGGAAAAATTAAATAAAAAAAGGGGAAAAAAAAAGGGAAAAAAAGGGGGAAAGAAAAAAAGGGAAAAGAAACCCCCCCCCCCCCAAAAAAACAAAAGCGGGAGCACAAGGATTTTATATCCTTGTGTTAATATCCCAATCTCATGTATTGATCTGGATAGGTGCGTTGGTCGGGTGGAGTTCTATCCCCCACCCTGCATACAAGGACCGCACTCTGACTTTAATTACTATAGGAGGCTCATATTATACGGACATAGGGTCAGACCAAAAATTAGGGAAGGATAGTGAAACGGGTGAGGTGACGCATGTCATAGTGCGCAGGGTAAAACAGAAATGTGTCACTAGCGTGTTACGAAAGGGGGCAAAGAACAATGTGGTAGTGAACACATAGCTCCCAAAAAACGTAAAGAACAATTAGATCCAAAATTGAATGAACAACCAAGACCAAAGAATTCAAAGTGCATGGTGCAATAAATACGGGGGAGAAAAAAAAAAAACAGTGATAATAAATAAGACCAATGTACACAGGTGAATGTCGACACCTTCAAAAAATTAAAAACATTGTATATGAACTGTAAAAGAAATATATGTATAATATAATAATATATAGAAAAAAATAAGTAAAAATATATAAATATAATAATATAAAACCAAAAACTTCTAATAAAATCAGACTAAAAGCATCAAACCAACAATGATTCCATACAGCGGGATATAAACTTAAGACCTTCCAAACAAATAAGACCACAATAAAAGCATAAAACCAACAATGATTCTATGTAGCGGGATATAATGTTTTAACCTTTCATGAACAAATCAGTCACCTCTTTTAACCCTTGTGGTTTCAAAGTATTAAGTTTATAAATCCAAAAAGTCTCCTTTTTGTTCAGTAGTTCCACCCGATTGTTGACAAAGGGGGGTATCTGTTCAATGGGAGTGATTCTCAACCGTGATTTACCTTTATGTGTCAAAGTTACATGTCTGGAGAGACCATGTAACAAAAGAAGGGAATTTTGTTACTTACCGTAAATTCCTTTTCTTCTAGCTCTTATTGGGAGACCCAGACGATTGGGGTATAGCTACTGCCCTCTGGAGGCCACACAAAGCACTACATCAAAAGTGCAAGGCCCCTCCCCCTCTGGCTATACCCCCCCCGTGGTATCACGGGTTCTCCAGTTTTAGTGCCAAAGCAAGAAGGAGGAAGCCAATAACTGGTTTAAACAAATTAACTCCGAATAACATCGGAGAACTGAAAAACCGTTCAACATGAACAACATGTGTACCCGCAAACAACAAAAAAACATCCCGAAGGACAACAGGGCGGGTGCTGGGTCTCCCAATAAGAGCTAGAAGAAAAGGAATTTACGGTAAGTAACAAAATTCCCTTCTTCTTCAGCGCTCTATTGGGAGACCCAGACGATTGGGACGTCCAAAAGCTGTCCCTGGGTGGGTAAAGAAATACCTCATGTTAGAGCTGCAAAACAGCCCTCCCCTACGGGGGTGTCACTGCCGCCTGCAGGACTCTTCTACCTAAGCTGGCATCCGCCGAAGCATAGGTATGCACCTGATAATGCTTGGTGAAAGTGTGCAGACTGGACCAGGTAGCTGCCTGGCACACCTGTTGAGCCGAAGCCTGGTGACGAAATGCCCAGGACGCACCCACGGCTCTGGTTGAGTGGGCTTTTAGCCCTGAAGGAACCGGAAGCCCCGCAGAACGGTAGGCCTCTAGAATTGGTTCTTTGATCCATCGAGCCAGGGTGGCTTTAGAAGCCTGCAACCCCTTGCGCGGACCAGTGACAAGGACAAAAAGTGCATCGGCACGGCGCATGGGCGCCGTGCGGGAAATGTAGATTCTGAGTGCTCTCACCAGATCTAGCAAACGTAAGTCCTTTTCATACCGGTGAACCGGATGAGGACAAAAAGAAGGCAAGGATATATCCTGATTAAGATGAAAAGAGGATACGACCTTAGGGAGAAACTCCGGAATAGGGCGCAGCACTACCTTGTCCTGGTGGAACACCAGGAAGGGAGCCTTGGATGACAGAGCTGCCAGCTCAGACACTCGCCGAAGCGATGTGATCGCAACAAGAAACGCCACTTTCTGTGACAGCCGAGAAAAGGAAACTTCCTTCAGAGGCTCGAAGGGCGGCTTCTGGAGAGCAACTAGTACCCTGTTCAGATCCCATGGATCTAACGGCCGCTTGTACGGGGGCACAATATGACAGACCCCCTGCAGGAACGTGCGCACCTTCGAAAGACGTGCTAGACGCTTCTGAAAAAACACGGATAGTGCCGAAACTTGCCCTTTAAGGGAGCTGAGCGACAAGCCCTTTTCTAACCCCGATTGCAGGAAGGAAAGAAACTTGGGCAATGCAAATGGCCAGGGAGACACTCCCTGAGCGGAACACCAGGATAAGAAAATCTTCCACGTTCTGTGGTAGATTTTAGCCGAATTCGACTTTCTAGCTTGTCTCATTGTGGCAACGACTCCTTGAGATAATCCTGCAGATGCTAGGATCCAGGACTCAATGGCCACACAGTCAGGTTCAGGGCCGCAGAATTCTGATGGAAAAACGGCCCTTGGGACAGTAAGTCTGGTCGGTCTGGCAGTGACCACGGTCGACCGATCGTGAGATGCCACAGATCCGGATACCACGACCTCCTCGGCCAGTCTGGAGCGACGAGTATGATGCGGCTGCACTCGGATCTGATCTTGCGTAGCACTCTGGGCAAGAGCGCCAGAGGCGGAAACACGTATGGGAGCTGAAACTGCGACCAATCTTGAACCAAGGCGTCTACCGCCAGAGCTCTTTGATCGCGCGACCTCGCCATGAATGCCGGGACCTTGTTGTTGTGCCGGGATGCCATTAGGTCGACGTCCGGCACTCCCCAGCGGCGACAGATTTCCTGAAACACGTCCGGGTGAAGGGACCATTCCCCTGCGTCCATGCCCTGGCGACTGAGGAAGTCTGCTTCCCAGTTTTCTACGCCTGGGATGTGAACCGCGGATATGGTGGATGCTCTGTCCTCCACCCACAATAGAATGCGCCGGACTTCTTGGAAGGCTTGCCGACTGCGCGTCCCTCCTTGGTGGTTGATGTATGCCACCGCTGTGGAGTTGTCCGATTGGATTCGGATCTGCTTTCCTTCCAGCCACTGTTGGAAGGCCAGTAGAGCAAGATACACTGCCCTGATCTCCAGAACATTGATCTGAAGGGTGGACTCCTGCGGAGTCCACGTCCCCTGAGCCCTGTGGTGGAGAAATACTGCTCCCCACCCTGACAGACTCGCATCTGTCGTGACTACTGCCCAGGATGGGGGCAGGAAGGATCTTCCCTGAGACAATGAGGTGGGAAGGAGCCACCATTGTAGGGGGTCCTTGGCCGTCTGGGAAAGCGAGACTTTCCTGTCCAGGGACGTTGACTTCCCGTCCCATTGGCGGAGAATGTCCCATTGAAGTGGGCGCAGATGAAACTGCGCAAAGGGAACTGCTTCCATGGCTGCCACCATCTTCCCTAGGAAATGCATGAGGCGCCGCAAGGGATGCAACTGGCCCTGCAGGAGAGATTGCACCCCTGTCTGTAGTGACCGCTGCTTGTTCAGCGGAAGCTTCACTATCGCTGCTAGAGTATGAAACTCCATGCCAAGATACGTTAGTGATTGAGTCGGTGATAGGATCGACTTTGGAAAGTTGATGATCCATCCGAAAGACTGTAGGGTCTCCAGCGTAGCATTCAGGCTGTGCTGACATGCCTCTTGAGAGGGAGCTTTGACCAATAAATCGTCTAGGTAAGGGATCACCGAGTGTCCCTGAGAGTGCAAGACTGCTACCACCGCCGCCATGACCTTGGTGAAGACCCGTGGGGCTGTCGCCAGACCAAATGGCAGAGCTACGAACTGAAAATGGTCGTCTCCTATCACAAAACGTAGAAAACGTTGATGTTCTATAGCAATTGGCACGTGGAGCTAAGCATCTTTGATGTCTATTGAGGCAAGGAAGTCTCCTCTGGACATTGAGGCAATGACAGAACGCAGGGTTTCCATCCGGAACTTCCTGGCGTGCACCTGTTTGTTGAGCCGTTTTAGGTCCAGAACAGGACGGAACGAGCCGTCCTTTTTTGGAACCACAAAGAGATTGGAGTAAAACCCTTGCCCTTGTTCCTGAGGAGGGACTGGGATCACCACTCCTTCCGCTCTTAGGGAGTCCACCGCCTGCAGCAGAGCACCTGCTCGGTCTGGATGTGGGGAGGTTCTGAAGAACCGAGCTGGAGGACGAGAATTGAACTCGATTCTGTACCCGCGAGACAAAATGTCCGTCACCCACCGGTCTTTGACCTGTGACATCCAAATGCCGGAAAAGCGGGAGAGCCTGCCCCCGACCGGCGATGCGGAGGGAGGGGGCTGGAAGTCATGAGGTAGCCGCTTTGGAAGCGGTACCTCCATTTGCTTTCTTGGGGCGCGTGTGAGCCCGCCACGAATCTGAGTTTCTTTGCGTCCTCTGAGTCCCTTTGGACGAGGTAAATGGTGTCTTGCCCGAACCTCGAAAGGACTGAAACCTCTGCTGCCACTTTTTCTGCTGAGGTTTGGTTGTTCTGGGTTGTGGTAAAGAGGAGTCTTTACCCTTGGACTGCTTAATGATATCAGCCAATGGCTCGCCAAACAGTCTATCTCTAGATAAAGGCAAGCTGGTTAAACATTTTTTGGAACCAGCATCTGCTTTCCAGTCCTTTAACCACAAGGCTCTGCGCAAAACTACCGAATTGGCGGACGCCATTGAGGTGCGGCTGGTAGATTCTAGGACCGCATTGATAGCGTAAGACGCAAACGCCGACATCTGCGTGGTAAGGTGTGCCACTTGCGGCACTGCTGGATGTATGATAGCATCCACTTTTGCTAAGCCCGCTGAAATAGCCTGGAGTGCCCATACGGCTGCGAATGCCGGAGCAAACGACGCGCCGATAGCTTCATAGACAGATTTTAACCAAAGGTCCATCTGTCTGTCATTGGCATCTTTAAGTGAAGCGCCATCCTCCACTGCAACTATGGACCTAGCTGACAGTTTGGAAATCGGGGGGTCTACCTTTGGACACTGTGTCCAGCGCTTGACCACCTCAGGGGGGAAAGGGAAACGCGTATCTTTAGATCGTTTAGAGAAACGCCTTTCTGGGTGAGCGTCGTGCTTCTGGATTGATTCTCTGAAGTCAGCGTGATCCAACAAAGCACTCAATTTACGCTTGGGATAAAGGAAACGAAACTTCTCCTGCTCCGCAGCCGCCTCTTCTGCTGAAGGGGCTGGGGGAGAAATATCCAACAGCCTATTGATGGCTGAGATAAGGTCGTTTACCATGGCGTCCCCATCAGGGGTATCCAGGTTGAGAGGGGTTCCAGGAATGGATTCCTGATCACTCTCATCAGACATATCACAGGGAGACTGATTGCGCTGAGACCCTGAGCAGTGTGATGACGTCGAGGGTCTTTCCCAGCGAGCTCGCTTAGGGTGGCTGGGGCTATCATCTGAGTCATAATCCTCGGCCTGTGAAGCCGGGGACCCCCCTGTGGGCTGGATTAATTCCAAGTGAGGGGGACCTGAGGACAGAGGCCTCGCCGTGCCCAAAGACTGAGCCCCATGCATAGATTGCAAGGTTTCAAGGATTTTTGCCATAGACACAGACATATTATCAGCAAAAACTGCAAAGTCTGTCCCTGTCACCGGGGCAGAGCTTACAAGCGTCTCAGCCTGGGTCACTACCTCTCCTGACTCCGGCTGGCGAAGCAGCACCGGGTCGGAGCATTGCACACAATGGGAGCCTGCTGGTAGATTAGCCCCACATGCAGCACACGCAGTACACACAGCCCTAGCCTTGGCAGCCTTGCGTTTTGAGGATGGCATGTTGCTGCTTCCACAGAGGGATCTGGGAGATGCAGCCAGAAGCGACCTCACAGTGCAAGAAATACAATATCTATATATCTGTACACAGTACACCAATACACCGTGAGGCACTAGAGGGACCAGCACAGAAAAATCGCTTACCGCCCGCTTAAAAAGCGGGTGTGTGGTCGTCAGATAGCCCCTAGTCCAGGTCTCCCAGAGCCTTGCGTCCTTCCTCCAGCCAGACTGCATGTAATGGCTGCCGGCGTCCTTGAGAGAGAAGGGGGGCGGGCCCTGGGCGTTCCTGGCTAAGAGCGGGAAGCCTGCTTCCCTCTGTGCCTAGTGTGAGGGCTGGAGCATGTAAATCAGGCTCCAGCCCTCGTCGCTGCTAGCGAACAGCGTCTCTCCCCTACCCTGAATGACAGGGTGGGGGCGGGAACGAATCGGAGCTGCCGGCGTCCTAGGCCCAAAAAGCCGGGGACTCAATTTATAACCGCCGCCGCCGTAAAAGCGCGGACGGCGGATCCCCGGCGCACCACAAGTCACAGCAGCGCCGCCCGGTCCAGAGGGGGTCGGCGCTGCGTTCCCATACACAAAAAATCCCCCAGTAATCTGTAGGGACACTAACTCCAACGTTGCGGTCCCCGGCGCACTACAACACCCAGCCAGCCCGGAGTGTGTCTGTGCCTGCCGGGGACACAGAGTACCTGTATGATGCAGGACCTGTCCCTGATCGTACTCCTGCTCCGTCTCCATCAGGTTCTAATGGGTCTGTGGATGGAGCCCGGCGTCAGAGCTGAGAGGCCGGCAGGATCCCACTTCCACAGAGCCCTACCAGGGGATGTGGAAGGAAAACAGCATGTCAGGCTCCAGCCCTGTACCAGCAATAGGTACCTCAACCTTACAACACCATCCAGGGGTGAGAAGGGAGCATGCTGGGGACACTATATGTGTCCTCTTTTCTTCCATCCGAAACAGTCAGCAGCTACTGCTGACTAAAATCTGTGGAGCTATGCATGGAATGTCTGACCTCCTTCGCACACAAAGCTAAAACTGGAGAACCCGTGATACCACGGGGGGGTATAGCCAGAGGGGGAGGGGCCTTGCACTTTTGATGTAGTGCTTTGTGTGGCCTCCAGAGGGCAGTAGCTATACCCCAATCGTCTGGGTCTCCCAATAGAGCGCTGAAGAAAACCTATTTTAATATTGTGTCTGTGTGAGTTTAGTCTATTATGGAGGGGCTGTGTTGTTCTGCCCACGTACCGTTTATCGCACTCACACTCTATTAGGTAGATCACGAAGTCAGATTGGCAAGTCAGATGACTTTTGATAGGGAATTCTGTCCCCCTTGGAAACAGCCCAAAAGAGACCCTTCTGTGTTGGATAATGTTACAACAGAGACAGTTTTTCACCAAACACTTAAAAACCCCCAAAGGTTTAGTGGTAGAGGTGACCATATCAATACTATTGTTTTTAAGTCTACTGGGGGCCAAATGATTTTTCAAACTCGAGGCCCTACGGTGCGTAATTCCTGGCTTCAAGGGTAAAGTCTCTTTTAGGAATGGATCATTCAGCAGGACTTTCCAGTGTTTGGCAATAATGTCTTTCACTTTACCACTGTCATCACTATATGTCATTAGGAAATTGGAGGAAAAAGCCATGTTCTTCTCCTTGATCTCGGGATTTCTGATCTTCCCAATAAGATCAACCTGTTTAAGCATCTTATTACCATTATAGGCTTTTTTAATCACAGACACCGGATATTTTTTGTCCCGAAATCTGTCCTTCAGGATCAACGCCTGTTCATGAAAGTCTGAATCACGGGTGCAGTTCCTCCGTACCCTCTGGAACTGATTGATGAAATAAAGGAACATTAATTCTCTATGGTCAGAGTGGTCACTGGCGCGGCCGTGCAAGCCCTACTTCACTATGCCCTGACTGAATAGTTAAGTTGTCATCCCAATCTGGTATCTGCATCTCATCTTGATCAGTATGTTCCTCATTGTGTCCACCAAAAGGTGTTACAGTTTGGGAATGAGGGTCTACATTATGCTCAGAAACTTGGTCATCAGGGCCTGAATCTGACTCACAAAGCTTCTGGGCATCACTGCAGACCATTTCCTGGTCTGTACTCACTGTAGCTTGGGAGCAGACCGCTGATTCCCAGCCTATAGTGTGACTGAAAAGCTCTGCAGACTCAGCCATCTCTGTTACACCATACTCTGCAGGGTGGGTGGAGACTTGAGAGCTGGGAGAAAGCAAGTGCGATTGGGATGACAACTCAGAGGAATGTTGTTTTTTGGATTTTGAAGTTGAGGTGGAAAAGAGGCCACTTGTTGTAGCACTTGAGATCCATTCAAGCATGTGTTTTTCTTGTGCATCATCTACCTTTGTTCCAGTTGTTTGGTTCCGTAAAAAAGGGAGCACATTGGATTGGCCACGGAAAGTAGTAGACATCTTACTTTTGCTTGAAGATGGCCTATCTTCAGCAGATGTTAATGTACCTTTCACACCTTCCCCACGGACACAAACTTTTTTTCCTTTTCCGACACGCCTGTTCCCCTTTCCACCAGCATCTGTCCTTTTGCTACTCATTTTGTTTGCGACAAGATTGGCCACTTAAAATGTGGTAGCAAAAATGTGCAGGAGGGTAGAAAGCAGAGGTGGTGGAACTTGCTTGCCACCAGTGGGACACTAATTTAGTATAGCAGACACTTTTTGGATGCCACTAAGTTTTAGCACTGTTTGCTATAACAATAGCGTAGCTAAAATGTGCAGGAGGTAGAAAGCAGAGGTGGTGGAACTTGCTTGGCACCAGTGGGACACTTATTTAGTATAGCAGACACTTTTTGGATGCCACTAAGATTCAGCACTGTTTGCTATAAAAATAGCGTAGCTAAAATGTGCAGAAGGGTAGAAGGCAGAGGTGGTGGAACTTGCTTGGCACCAGTGGGACACTAATTTAGTATAGCAGACACTTTTTGGATGCCACTAAGTTTCAGCACTGTTTGCTATAAAAATAACGTAGCTAAAATGTGCAGGAGGGTAGAAGGCAGAGGTGATGGAACTTGCTTGGCACCAGTGGGACACTAATTTAGTATAGCAGACACTTTTTGGATGCCACTAAGTTTTAGCACTGTTTGCTATAAAAATAGCGTAGCTAAAATGTGCAGAAGGGTAGAAAGCAGAGGTGGTGGGACTTGCTTGGCACCAGTGGGACACTAATTTAGTATAGCAGACACTTTTTGGATTGCACTAAGTTTCAGCACTGTTTGCTATAAAAATATCGTAGCAAAAGTGGACAGGAGGGTACAGTGCCCGGGTTCTGTGGGTCAGTGGACAGGAAAGGAACAGTAACTTAGTATTCCAGACACTTTTAGGATGGCAGAAAAAGTGTCAGCTCTTTGGGCAAATAAAATAGCGTGGCAAAACTAGGCGGGTGGGTACAGTGCCCTGCTTCTGTGTTTACCAGGACAGGAAAGGAAGCTTCACTTTCTATCCCTCCTAATGATGAAATGCAGCAAGGAATTCCCAGAGCTGAGGTACACAGACGCTGTTATCTAAAGCTGTATACAGCGTTTGCACGGACCTGCCTAGCAGCTATGGCTCTGAGCACCTGGAAATCAGCCCTGAAAAGGACTGAAATAAACAGCAGTCCCTAATCTCTACAGCGCTGTGTCTATAGCGCACACAGCAGTTGCGGTGACAGCAGCAGCATGAGCGGTGACTGTCACCCACATGCACAAGGCAGATAATGGCGGCGTGAGGGAAAATGGCAGTATTTATAAGGCAAGGGCATGTGACATTCATAGCCTATGACACATGCCCTTGCTTGTCTGGCAAAAAGTACACTTAGCTGTGTGTGTGTGTGTGTGTGTGTGTCTGTGATTACAAGATGTATGAGAAAAACGGGTTTGATGCTGCGCTAAAACCACAACTCCAGGGGATTTGATGAAATCCTTTTCTTTATTTGCACGGGTCAACGCGTTTCGAAGGCACAGCCGCCTTCTTCATCAGGACAATACAAAGCAAAAAAGAACAGCATAACACATGTTGCTGCACACAGTGAGATATATAGTAATGAACAAGCAACAGGAATGACGTCAGAAGACCAGTGACTAATCGCCACGTGGAGTTCTCAGAGTAGAGAAAAAAAAAAAAAAAAAAAAAAAAAGGCGGGTGTAACTGTGAGATGAGAAAAAAGGAAAAAAGGGAAAAAAAAGGGAGGGTGTAACCAGTATTGGTCTCAAAGGTGCTGGAAAAATACATTGATAACATTAAATTAATGAAAATAAATTGTGAAAAATATATATATGCACATGTATGTATATCTGCAAAAAAATATACACATGCATAAAAAGCTGCAAAAATATGAATTTATATAAATAAAAATGAATTAATAAGAAATATATGAAAAGTGTACAGTGAACACATGAAGGTATCTGATATATCCATATTCTTCTTCAAAAAGGAGTGATGACTGTTAGATAAAAATATTGTTTAAGGGGTTTAATTTATTAGATTCATTAAAGCGACCGATAAAGTGGCGATTAGTCACTGGTCTTCTGACGTCATTCCTGTTGCTTGTTCATTACTATATATCTCACTGTGTAAAGCAACATGTGTTATGCTGTTCTTTTTTGCTTTGTATTGTCCTGATGAAGAAGGCGGCTGTGCCTTCGAAATGCGTTGACCCGTGCAAATAAAGAAAAGGATTTCATCAAATCCCCTGGAGTTGTGGTTTTAGCGCAGCATCAAACCCGTTTTTCTCATACATCTTGTGATCTACCTTCCCATCGGGGCTGCAGCTGACCACCATATGCACTTTCTGCCTAAATGCTCGCAGAGGAGTTGTGCCTGTCACAACGGAAACAGGTGAGTACCTGTCTCTTTACATTTTAATCTCTTGTCCACCAGATAAGACCCTATTTTGCGCTTTCTTCCTCCACAGTTTTTTCCTGTGTCTGTGATTGGCTGACATCCTGGCCCGCCCCACTGCACGCACGCTTAGGAAAAAAAAAATGGCGATTGGCATTATCTTAGCACTCAGCTGCAGCACAGATCTAAACCGCGTCCCCCCCCGCACACTATACGCTGAAATTTGGTAATAGCGTGAATTACAGTGACTCACACTATTACAGTGAAAAGCCAGCTAGTAAATAGCTAGGCTTTTTGCTGATCGAACCATTCTCGAATGTAACTCGAGCTATCGAGCTTTTAGCAAAAAGCTCGAGTTCGATCTCGAGCACCACCCAAAATCACTCGAACATGAAATTGGCGAACCTCGAACATTGCTCATCTCTACTAGAGACTTGTCATAGCGCCGGCTGCCGGTACGAAACAGCTGTCGTCTGTGTGTGGTCCGTGTCTCTCTCCCCCCTCCCTAATATACCTTTTTTACCTGAAGATTAAATAAGACTTTACTGCAAAAAACTAGTGAGTGCCTTCTACTCCTTTTTTTCTTTGATCGTTATATGCTTGATCTTTGAAGTTGCACCGCCAATCACAGATCCATACTAAGGAGTGTTGTGTCTGTTCACCGTGGCAGGTGGAGGAGTGTATTGATTGCTAGCTGGTAGCTGTGCTTGCTTTTTTCCTCTTTACTTTGGTGATCAACACTAACAGCCAATGGTAGATTAGAATAGATCCACACATATAGGAGCAGAAACAAAGATAACATTAAAATAGATTTTAGAAAGATAAAGTTGGAGTAATTACACATGTTTTTATGATACAAAAAATTATTTTATTGATACAAAATTGCACTCATAATACACCCAATTATAAAAACGTTTAAAAGATTGAAGTATTGCAGCGTATGATGCACACAAAAATGGAGGAAAAACACCACGGTTAGACCTCTGATTTCACCTGTGTTGATTGAAATAGGGTACACATAGTTATCATGTCATGGATCTTTAATATAAAAGGAAATCAATATATGATCAGGACTGAAGTTCACACCCCAAACATATCTTAAAGTGTCTATAATGTTAATTTATTTAAGCATATTAGCTACTTGTGAGCTGTCACAACACCTATTAAATCTTGGGGCAATGAAAAAAGCCCAGTCTGTACGACCATGCAGGTAAAACTTGCCCACACAATTGGTTTGGAGTCACTGCATATTATAACTGAGTTGCAGAAAAAATCACACACTCCTGTATTAAATCGTAGTCAATGATTATGCTCTATAGACACATATTGAGCAGCCTTAATTATAATAGGGTGGCATAAAACAGTAACTCTAAATGCAATGAGGCAGTGATTCCTTTACCAATGTGGAAGGCAAGGCTGAAGTAACACTTAGTGTGTCAGTTTCCCAAAGACTGGATTTCACTGCAGTGTGAGGGACTCCAATTCTGAACAGTCAGGTGCCATATAAATATGAAAAAGTACCTGGAACACATTAGGGGCATAGGAGGAGACACCCGCTATACACCAACATGGGTATGGTAAAACTATTTTGATTTCACATCAATTTATTTCAAGTAGATCTAATGTGTTCCAGGTACTTTTTCATATTTATATGGCACCTGACTGTTCAGGATTGGAGTCCCTCACACTGCAGTGAAATCCAGTCTTTGGGAAACTGACACACTAAGTGTTACTTCAGCCTTGCCTTCCACATTGGTAAAGGAATCACTGCCTCATTGCATTTAGAGTTACTGTTTTATGCCACCCTATTATAATTAAGGCTGCTCAATATGTGTCTATAGAGCATAATCATTGAATACGATTTAATACAGGAGTGTGTGATTTTTTCTGCAACTCAGTTATAATATCCAGTGACTCCAAACCAATTGTGTGGGCAAGTTTTACCTGCATGGTCGTACAGACTGGGCTTTTTTCATTGCCCCAAGATTTAATAGGTGTTGTGACAGCTCACAAGTAGCTAATATGCTTAAATAAATTAACATTATAGACACTTTAAGATATGTTTGGGGTGTGAACTTCAGTCCTGATCATATATTGATTTCCTTTTATATTAAAGATCCATGACATGATAACTATGTGTACCCTATTTCAATCAACACAGGTGAAATCAGAGGTCTAACCGTGGTGTTTTTCCTCCATTTTTGTGTGCATCATACGCTGCAATACTTCAATCTTTTAAACGTTTTTATAATTGGGTGTATTATGAGTGCAATTTTGTATCAATAAAATAATTTTTTGTATCATAAAAACATGTGTAATTACTCCAACTTTATCTTTCTAAGGTCTTTAATGGAGTTAGCATAACAAATATCTTTATTTAAAAATGAAAAACTGGATTTTTTCATGTTTATTAAAATAGATTTTATTGAAAATTATTAAAATCATTAAAAAAGAGAGAATATACAGGCAGCGCGTATGGGGGATCGTGCAGAATACAGGGCAAACATAGATCAAACTACATAAATAGGAGAATTATAACCTGATATAAAAAAGTCAGTTAGGTGTAAAATATATTACATATACCAGTATAATAAATACATAAATACACTGCTTAAATAGTAAAATAACCAGTGCAAATATAAAAAGATAGAAAAAGCACCAGAGACTATATACCATCCAAAAAAAAAATAATAATAATATATTAAGTGAATACAAGTGTATAAAGGATGTATATAGACCAAAGTGACTAGTGCTTTTGTAAAAAAAAAAAATACCCTGTGTAAATATCAATACCAATACTGACTTTGTAAATAATTATTTCAACCTGTATTCTATGTTATGTCCACCAGATGTCATCAAAGTACAATAAGGAATTGTGGCATTGACGCTTGATTTGTTGTACTTTGGTGTCATCTTGTGGACATAATATAGAATACAGGTTGAAATATTTAGTATTTTTTACAAAAGGATTAGTCACTTTGGTCTATATACTGTACATCCTTTATACACTTGTATTCATTTAATATATTATTTAGTTTTTTAGATGGTATATAGTCTCTGGTGCTTTTTCTTTCGTATCCTTTATTTGCACCATTTATTTTACTATTTAAGCAGTGCATTTATGTATTTATTATACTGGTATATGTAATATATTTTACACCTAACTGACTTTTTAGTATCAGGTAATAATTATTCTATTTACATAGTTTAATCTATGTTTGCCCTGTATCCTGCACGGTCTCCCATATGGAGTTTCTGTACATTCTCTCTTTTTCAATGATTTTAATAATTTTCAATAAAATCTATTTTAATATTATCCTTGTTTTTGCTCCTATATGTGTGGATGTATTCTAGTTTTCCATTTCAATCAGGAAAAATAAACAATTGTGTGTATTAGATTTATGAATTGTCATGGCTTTTGCTGGGATTGTAAAATCAGTTTTTAATTTGTATGGAACTTATTGTTGTTAAAATGCCGCCAAAAAAAACAATGCAACATGTGAACATAGCCTTAATGGCCAGGCTATCGTTCATCCTATTTTCCATCGCCTATGACTGCAGTAGATGACCTAGTATAGAGAAGAATAAAACTACACCTGCCGATAATCACCGGTAAATGTAATTTAACATCTTACTACTTTATCTTGGCATGTGGTGTGTGATATAGTCAGGCACATCTTGTTTAATTTTTCAAGGAGGAACTCTGAAACTCACAAAGCCTATGCGGACAATGAAAAAACTGCAAAAAATTAGAAGAGGGACTTCAATAAACCCTGTATTAGACAAAAAGGAGGGTTTTATACACAATCTGGAAAACCTGTTAGGCCTGCAACAGACATGCGTGCCTCCGGTATGTGTTTGGTATGTTTTTGCACGTAGCGGAGACACGGAGACACGTTGACCAATGTTGCCCTATGGTACATGGCACACACACATAAAATCACACGGAACGTGTGTCCGTGTGGTTAGTACGTGTGTGCGTTTTCCCACACGGCCGACATGTCCATTTTTGGTGGTCAGTACGCAGGCACGGACCCGCTAAAGTCGGCACACGTAGCATGTCCATGTTCAGCACGTACCGTCCGTGTGCGTTTTTAAACGAACGATGTCGGGATTTTTTTTTGTTAAAAGCTACTTACCTTTTTTCTGCTGTTCTCAGTCATCATCCCTTTTGCGCTCGGTCTGTATCTTCCCCTGTCGCGTACTCACCGATCCCCGACCATCAGCGCGACGAAGAACAGCTGTTCCAAAGATACGCGGCTTCAATTAATTTGAAAAAGCCGGCCGCTCATTAATCAATCTCGTATTCCCTGCTTCTCTCGCCCACAGGAATCTATGATTGGTTGCAGTTACACGCTCCCACACGCTGAGTGACAGCTGTCTCACTGCAACCAATCACAGCCGCCGGTGGGTGGGTCTATACTGTGCATTAAAATAAAGAATTAATTAATTAAAAAAAAACGGCGTGTGGTCCCCCCCAATTTTGATACCAGCCAGGGTAAAGCCATACGGCTGAAGGCTTGTATTCTCAGGATGGGGAGCTCCACGTTATGGGGAGCCCTGCAGCCTAAAAATATCAGCCAGCAGCCGCCCAGAATTGCCACATCCATTAGATGCGATAGTTCTGGAACTCTATCCGGCTCTTCCCGATTTGCCCTGGTGCGTTGGCAATCGGGGTAATAAGGAGTTAATGGCAGCAACCCATAGCTGCCACTAAGTCCTAGATTAATCATCAGCCTAGACCACGGCCCCCCGAGGAAGCTAACGAAACGTGCGCGTCGGGGCACGTTCTCCACACTGGCATCCACCTGAATATGGGTAATTATGTTTAACCTGTGCATCGCTGCACGCTGGATTGGGGAATAAGTATGTTCCACTTTGTGATTTTGTCATCTTAATGATTATTTGACATTCCCCTGTTCCTGCGGCAGCATGTATTCAACTCTTATTGATACTCTGAATGCCCACAAGGTATTTATGTCTTTGATATAAGACTATATGTCTATGGATGATTGTAACCTATGTGAGGCCTCTTTCTGAGAAAACTATAGGATATTGGAATTTTCCCATGTTTGGTGTCGGACCATAGTGCATTATGTCAGGTTCCCCTCCTGTACAAACCTATATGTGATTTATAAATTATTAAATGTGATGTAATTTTAATCTTGCTAATAATTTTTCTTGGAAAAATAAAAAACTTTTCTAATGCAAGATTGTAGCTTTGACCATTCTTAGTATATGTGCAGACTATGATTCCCAGTCTTCTCCTCTGTTTAATATGATTGTAACTTGGGTTTAGTTGTTTAGAATAAGTAATGATTCCACATTCTGTCCTTTTTCGTTCTACCTAGATTAATCATTGCAGGCGTCTATGAGACACCCCCAATGATTAACCTGTAATTTAAAGGTAATAAACACACACAACGAAAAATCCTTTATTTGCAATAAAAAACAATAACAAATACCCTCGTTCACCAATTTATTAAGCCCCAAAAACCCATCTATGTCCAGCGTAATCCACAGAGGTCCCGCGTCGCTTCCAGCTCTGCTACATGAAGGTGACAGGAGCTGCAGAAGAACACTGCCGCTCCTGTCAGCTCCACACAGCAACTGAGGTGAGCCGAGCTGTGCTGTCACTGAGGTTACTCGCAGCCACCGCTGATTCCTCCACCTGTGACAGAAAGTCGCCCATGTGACAGCGATGAAGTCACAGGTGAGTTGTGTTCTCGGGGGAAGGACTCCAGCTGGCCGCGGGTAGCCTGAGTGACAGCAGCGCTAATCGCGCTGCTCACTTCAGTCACTCAGGGGACGCGACACAGACAGAGCCGCGGTATGACAATGAAGTCGGGTGAAGTTCACCCGAGTTCATTCTCATCGCGCAACTCTGTCTGCTGTCAGCCGATATATATCAACGACATTGTGCATCACACATGGAACATTTCACACGGACATTACACGTACGTATACACAGCCATTCCACACGCACACACGGCAAGCATACGCCATCACACGGATGTCATACGTACCGGAGAAACACCCATAAAAAACGGAACACGGACCCAAAAAACGGAACGTGTCACACGTACGTTTTTTATGCGGAAGTGTGTTTTAGGCCTTAGGTAGTAGAGAGGTGTATCTAGGCTTTCCCGCACTCGGGGCAACAATTCAGTTTGGCAACAGTTTGGGTGGTCATCATGTAACCAATCATTCATATGGGATTTGCACTTACAGTCACGTGATAACAAGCTTCTCTTCATAATTCTCTCAATGTTCAATGAGAAACGTAGGAAGAAAAGCTAATTTTCACATGCAAGTATGAAAATTACATATGAGTGTAGTGGCCATGTGGTGATTGCTGGCACCAGCAAGAAGAGCTGAATTGTGACACTGAGAATATTACACATTGTTAGAACTGGGGATACTGCACTGCTTAATTTTGTAATTAAAGGAGTTGTTCAGATTAGAGATCAAAGTCTGCAGTGACTCTATCCATGACTTCAGGCTTCATAATTCTTTAAATGCATGCTCTGCACACTTTTACAATTCTCTGATGCCAGTAACAAGAGTGGACGATCATGTGAGTACAAGTATGAGATTTATATACATCTGGCCACCTTCTGATTTGATGTGTCCAGTCTAAATCACTTTCTTTTCATTGACCATGTCTGTTCAGCACGTGACCACATCTATGGAAATCGCATACTTACAGCTTTGTAACCTCCCACTGTCAACCCCAGCAGAATTCAGAAGTCTGCAGTCACACAGAGTGACACATGGAGTGACTGCAGGCTCATCACAAACTTGGACAACCCCTTCAAAGCTCCTAACAACATAAGTAAAAACACAGTAACCCTTAACTTGTCAGACGACACAAGACTTTATTAAAGAGATTGTCCACTACTTTAACACTGATGGCCTTTCCTTAGGATTGATCATTAATTATAACCAAAAAATTATATAGTGATAGGAGTCAATGTGAACAAAACCAAAAGAAAAAAACTCCTAAAATTGTACTTTATTCTAATCAGTATTAAAAGTTATACGTATAAAAACAATGCTCATACATAATCATTACAGTGGTACATTAAGTGGGTGTAGAAAGGTGGTAGATCCGATTAGTGGGGACAGTGCTGGTTGTTTGCTGTTCTCAGGGTAGGGGCAACAATAATAGTTGCACTTTTTGCTCAGATAGATATCAATACGGGGATTGGGGGATGAATTATCTATCCCTCCCTTTCCCCTACCTACCAGCGGAGGTGCACCATAAATTATTGGGTACCCCCCGCTCCACGTCGTCTCTCCCTAGTATCTCCCTACAACTAGTCAGTTGAATCGGGAGACCCACCACCAAAGGAAAGTAGTCGTGCAAATAGTCACAATAAATAATAAAGATATATAGATATATTAAAGCCTATTATAGATATTTATATAGATCTCAGACCAAAAGATTAATTAATATACATATATGGATGTAAAGTCCCAGCAGGGAATAACTTATCTGCCGAGACCATCCAGTATTCTATCCCGACGCGTTTCCCCCCTATATTTTTTTCTAGGGGTTCATCAGGGGAATGATCCGAGGTAGATCTCTTATAGCTTAATAAATGACGATCAGAAAAACAGTGTGGCATCAGCCGCCCATAATATGGTTAGTCATTCAATCTGTAGTGAATCGCTGCTTTCAGAGTTCTGCAGGTCCCATAATATCGTGCACGATATGATAGCCGATATTATGGGACCTGCAGAACTCTGAAAGCAGCGATTCACTACAGATTGAATGACTAACCCTATTATGGGCGGCTGATGCCACACTGTTTTTCTGATCGTCATTTATTAAGCTATAAGACATCTACCTCGGATCATTCCCCTGATGAACCCCTAGAAAAAAATATAGGGGGGAAACGCGTCGGGATAGAATACTGGATGGTCTCGGCAGATAAGTTATTCCCTGCTGGGACTTTACATCCATATATGTATATTAATTAATCTTTTGGTCTGAGATCTATATAAATATCTATAATAGGCTTTAATATATCTATATATCTTTATTATTTATTATGACTATTTGCACGACTACTTTCCTTTAGTGGTGGGTCTCCCGATTCAACTGACTAGTTGTAGGGAGATACTAGGGAGAGACGACGTGGAGCGGGGGGTACCCAATAATTTATGGTGCACCTCCGCTGGTAGGTAGGGGAAAGGGAGGGATAGATAATTCATCCCCCAATCCCCGTATTGATATCTATCTGAGCAAAAAGTGCAACTATTATTGTTGCCCCTACCCTGAGAACAGCAAACAACCAGCACTGTCCCCACTAATCGGATCTACCACCTTTCTACACCCACTTAATGTACCACTGTAATGATTATGTATGAGCATTGTTTTTATACGTATAACTTTTAATACTGATTAGAATAAAGTACAATTTTAGGAGTTTTTTTCTTTTGGTTTTGTTTCCTTAGGATTGATCACCAATGTCCGATTGCTCAGGATCCGGCACCTGGCACGCCAGCCAATCGCCTGTTCTAGGTGCCGTGCCGGTGGTGGTAGGTGGCCGGAAATGCTCAGTTCTGGATCTGCTCTGTCTTCTGATAGTGGCAGCAGCCTTCTATTAAAATCAATGAAGTAGAGGTGCAGGACACTATCAGAGGACAAAGCAGATCCAGAAATATGCATCTCCAGCCACCTGCACCAAGACCAGCTGATCAGTGGGGGACCCACTGCGCTCACGTCAGAAGCAATGCGCAAGTGAGACCGAGGACTAATGATGGGACATAGTCAGTATCACAAATAAACATTTACATTCACGTACCTTATAGATGATGTTGTTTCTGAGTCATTTATTTCTATTCTTCATCTTGTCCTGACGCCATGATGACTTTTCACATTCACATCTCGTCTCTGCAGATTTCCATCTTCTCCAGTCTTCTGCAGCACACACCGGCACGATGCTCCTAAAAATAGCAGAATGATTATAATACTTCTATTTAAAAATATCTGCCGTACACGGTTATCCTAGAATAAATAATGACCCCTCACTGTGTTCTCTGCACAATAAATGACCCCACACTGTCCCTCTTATGGTACATGCCCTCCACAGTGCCCTCTCCTTTCCATACTGAGCCTCTTCACACTGTCCTTTTACACTGTGTCCCTTTATACTACCCAGTTTTTATACTGTGATCTCTCATCACACACCACTCCTTGCTATGGCCTCACTGTCCTCCCATTCTTCCCCATCTCCATACCGTCCCCCTCCACTACTCAGTCTCTATTCTGTGACCCCTCACATTTTTCTCATCTTTTACTGTCTCCTCACTACCTCCTGCGTGTCCATATACTTTTCCACCTCACTCCCCATCCTACCCACTTGCTCCGTATACTATGTTACTTTTTATTCTGTGTCCTCAAAATTTCTTTCCCGTTTTCTCCCCATATCATGTCCATATACATTCCAACAATCGCTCCACATACTATGTCTGTATATATCACCCCTCATCCTCTCTCTCCCTACACATGACCCCTCATCCTCTCTCTCCCCACACATGACCCCTCATCCTCTCTCTCCCCACATATGACCCCTCATCCTCTCTCTTCCCACATATGACCCCTCATCCTCTCTCTCCCCACATATGACCCCTATCCTCTCTCTCACCACACATGACCTCTCATCCTTTCTCTCCCCACACATGACCCCTCATGCTCTCTCTCCCCACACATGACCCCTCATCCTCTCTCTCACCACACATGACCCCTCATCCTCTCTCTCCCCACATATGACCTCTCATCCGCTCTCTCTCCCCACATGACCTCTCATCCGCTCTCTCTCCCCACACATGACCTCTCATCCTCTCTCTCCCCACACATGACCTCTCATCCTCTCTCTCCCCACACATGACCCCTCATCCTCTCTCTCCCCACACATGATCCCTCATCTGCTCTCTCCCCGCATATGACCTCTCATCCGCTCTCTCCCCACACATGACCTCTCATCCTCTCTCTCCCCACACATGATCCCTCATGCTCTCTCTCCCCATACATGACCCCATCCTCTCTCTCCCCACATATGACCCCTCATCCTCTCTCTCCCCACACATGACCTCTCATCCGCTCTCTCCACACACGACCCCTCATCCTCTCTCTGTCCACACATGACTCCTTATCCTCCCTCTGTCCACATATGACTCCTCATCCTCTCTCTCCCCATAATTCACCCATCATCCACTCTCACCCCATAGTGTGTCCAAAGATAGTTCCTTCTCACCATCCTCTCTCCTCCATACTGTGTATATAGATACTGCCCCCTCCCCACCCTCTGTCCCCTCATACTGTGTCTATAGATTCTGCCCCCTCCCCATCCTTTCTCCTCCATGCTGTGTCTATAGATACTGCCCCCTCCCCATCCTCTCTCCTCCATACTGTGTTTATAGATAATTATCTTTCCCCACCCTCTGTCTCCTCATAATGTGTCCACTTATAGTTCCCTGTCCCCTTCCTCTGTCCCCTCCTTTCTGTGTCCATAGATACCTCCGCCCTCACCCCATAGTGTTCCTCTTCAGTGTCACTGTCTTCAGCTCCACAGTGGAGCACTTATCATCAGTGCTCTCTGCCTCCTCTGCGCTGCGGTCCTGACTTTCGGGTCAGCAGTGTGATCAGCTGACCTGATCACATTACAGCCATCTCTCTGACCCGGAAGTCAGCGCCGGTGGGCACTGCTTCAATTGTCCTCGCATCTGAAAGATACAAGGATAATTGATCAGTGGGAGCCGTGTGCTGCAGTTTCTATGAGTGCGGCTGTCAGTGTGACAGCTGCACTCAGAGAATGGCGGCTCCCACTACAGGGCGGCAAACGTGTCTTCCAGGGAGACTTTCACTGCGTCGCATCAGGCAGCGCGACAGCACCCCCCTGACAGTTGCGCCCGGGACAGATGCTCCGCCAGCCCCCCTAGATACACCTCTAGGTAGTAGGACTGCTACACTCGTAAAGGCTGTTCACTTAGTGCAAGGGCTGAAAAAAATTAGATGGAAAAACTGCAATACCCCCTGGAAGACTTGTAGAGGAGGGCCTCTGACAATATTATTTGACCATTTTTAAGGAATGGGACTCCTACACTCCCTGACAGAAGTTCTGTCGCTTATCCATGTTATATAAATAAAAGCTTATAACCTGACTTTAAATTCATCCATTGGTTTTTTATAAATTACTGTTTTGAAAGGTGAAACCCTCCCAAATTTGGTTTAGGTTCTGAAAATAAAGTTGCTGCAAAGCTGAAATATTGATCATTTAAGGAACACAGAAATTTCAGATTTTGGCAAGACAAAAGTTTTGTCGCCTTGTCATTTAATGCACTGAATCCTAGTTTACATCCTCACCTGTGCTCACTAAATGATCGGTTAATTAGTGGGTGTGTATAAAAAGAAACCCAGCACCCCAGACTTTCACTTGAACTGCAACTTGACCTTTGACAACATGCCAAAAATCCACCCTGCGATCAAAGCCTTGATTATCAAGAGGCCGAAGATGCAGCATGTGATGAGGAAGATCTCACCAGGTTCCCCCGGAGCCTAGAGCTCCGGACAACAGGTCAGATTGCTCTCATTACTGACTGGCAAGCAAGGGCCCCCTGAACCTTTGGGCCCCTGTTCACGGCATCAGCTGAACTGGCGATATGGCTGTACCCTGTGTCTACGTGTTGTCTGTATGTGTGTGTGTATATGGCTGTATGCTGTGTATACGTGTCGTGTGTGTGTGTGTGTATTCTCTCTCCCCCCCAGAAAAAACACGGGTCTTTTAAATAAAAGATGTACTATATTCACCTGTATCCAGCGGTGCTGTCTCCGACTCTGCTGTCTCCCACTCCTGACCGCTGCTCATTATACTGGATAGCAAAAGCAATTACCTCAAAATATGAACAAATGATAGCTGGGTAAAAATAAAATTTAACTTTTAATATATCAATTAAAACCAGGGGATGTGATACAAACAAAACATGTAAAACCCTCCAGAGGTCCTGCAAGGAACAAAACACTGATATCAATGCGGCAAGAATGGTGAATTGCACCAACAATGATAGCAGAGAGTAACAAGATTGAAGGGTGATTTATAACACCCCACAACTATGTGCAAGATTGTTACCCAAATATAAAATATGCCTCTATACAGAGGCGCACATAGAGATCATGGGGCCCCATAGCAGAATTTCTAACTGCGCCCCCCCCAAAAAAAAAATTAATAATAATAAATAAAAATATTCAGCTGGGACACAGAAGAGCATATTTCACAACTTTACAGCCCTTACCAAGTAATTTTCCTCCTATTGAAGCCCCTAGATTCCCCTTTCATTGCAGCCATAAAATATGATTGCAATAAAAGTGCCCCACAAACACGGTCAGTATCTTACATCAGTATTTGTAGCCAAATCCAGGAGTGAGTGAAAAATGTATTGCGGGCGGGGGCCGCTGCCGCTTCTGGGGCCGCTTGGATCCGGGTTCGCTGCTGCGGCTCGAGTGGTGACCGGACCCGGGCTCGCAAGGCCGTCCGTCCTCACAACCGTCGGAAGGGGATATTTACAGGGGATTTGGTGTGTCGGTGACGCCACCCGTGGGTTGCGGTGAGGGATGATGACACTGCCGCTGCCTGGGCCCTGTTTGGGTACACAGGAGTAATGACTCCTGGAGTTGGCGTGCAGTGTTGGACCGGAGATCAATGGTGTACTCACAGTTCAGTAATTACACACGAGTCCAGTGGTAAACCAAGTTGCCAGTGGCCGGTCGCCTTTGGTGGGTGTATTCGGGTCCCACATCCGGGTGTAGCAAACAGGGGTCCCTTCCTCCTGCACTCTGTGTTTGTCTTCTGTGGGACGACTCCACATGGAACGGGGAAGTCCACTCCCGGTACTGTGTATTTTTGGGAGCTGTGGCCCGCGAAATCTGACCCTTGGGATTTCTGTGGGTTCTGACGGACACCCTATCCCCCCGCGTTGGGCTTCTGTTTCGCTTTCAGGGCTTCTGGAGAACAAGGCCTGAAACCTCGTCCTCTGCTGGTTGATTAACAAGGGGGCTTGCAAACTTCCTCGTCCTAGGGTCCAGGCCCCCCATCTGTGCACAGCGTCCGGACCAGATTCCCGTTGTTGGCACTGGTGGGCTACAACCCTGCCCTGGTCCACTTTAGGTCTCCCGCGACTGGATCTCCGTCACCTGTGGCCCTGTTTACTGTTTGCCACCTAGCCGGGTAGTCCAGGGGCCCCTACCTCTGACTCCACTTCACTGTCAACTGTCAGCACAGTTCTACTCCTCACACTTGTCTTCACTTCCACTCAACTCTTTTCTCACTGTTCAAACTTCAACTTGATCTACTGTGTTCCCGCCCCTGACACCTCAGTACCCCTAGGTGGGCGTTCTCATCTGCCTAATCCTGGCTACTGGTGTGTCCTTATTATCATGATGGGGTGGCTAGGCTTTAATGGCTGTGTGTTGTACCTGGGTGTAAGTTTTTGGTGGTATCAAGGAGGGTGGACTACTTTTGTGACTACCTGGTTTTGCCATGGCATCACAAAAGCAGAAGTGGTGCCCGTGTTTCTATTATACTTTTCCTGTGATTGTTCCACTCCTGGTTTTTGCCACACATACTGAGGTAAAATTCTGACCAAATACTCAACATGTGCATGGGGTTTTAGAAGAGTATAATGGGCCTCAGAAAGTCCTCCATATATTAAAATGAAGAGGCGATTACCGTATTTTTCGCTTTATAAGACGCACTTTTGTTCCCCCAAATTTTGGGGGAAAGTAGGGGATGCGTCTTATAATCTGAATATACGGGGGGGGGTGTATATATATACAGAGTCCAGTGAAGGTGCGGGCAGCTCTGGGAGCGGTGCTGGGGGCTGCTGGGGGCAGGGAGAGCTGGGAGCGGCAGCGTTTGATCTCCTGCTTCCGCTCATATAATATGCACAGCCGCTGTCCATCACAAGCGTGGTGCTGAAACTGCATCGCGCTGATGGGTTGGGGGAGCTGTGCATATTATATCTGCCTGTGCTTACCTTTGATCGCACAGGATCCCCCCTCCCCTTGTGTTAGCTATAGCCTCCCGTGCTGCTGCCCATAGTAAAATAATAAACTCTTTACTCACCTCCTCCAGTGTCTGCCCGGTCTCCCTCCTGCTGCTGTGATTAGGCACGCAGAGATATCTCTCTCTGCTGTCCCGATCACATGACCTGCACTAGAACCAGGAAGTAGGAAGTGCAGGAGACACTGGAGGAGCTCAACCCCGAGGAGGAAGACACCAGACAGGACTCTGCTGCAGAAGGTAAAGAGTTTATTTTACTAAAAGCAGCAACATGGGGGCGATATGTAACAGAGGGTAATGTCTGCCTGCCCCAGTGGGCCTGTCTGCCTGCCCCAGTGGGCCTGTCTGCCTGCCCCAGTGGGCCTGTCTGCCTGCCCCAGTGGGCCTGTCTGCCTGCCACAGTGGGCCTGTCTTCCTGCCACAGTGGGCCTGTCTTCCTGCCACAGTGGACCTGTCTGCCTGCCCCAGTGGGCCTGTCTGCCTGCCCCAGTGGGCCTGTCTGCCTGCCCCAGTGGGCCTGTCTGCCTGCCAGAGTGGGCCTGTCTGCCTGCCACAGTGGGCCTGTCTGCCTGCCAGAGTGGGCCTGTCTGCCTGCCAGAGTGGGCCTGTGTGCCAGCCAGAGTGGGCCTGTGTGTCAGCCATAGAGGATGTGTGCCAGCCATAGTGGAAATGTGCCATCACTGGGGGACGTGTTCAATATAAGGTGGCCATATCCAGATTAAGGGGGCTAATTTTAGGATGAGGGGGCTATGAGGGACATATACCTTATATTATTTGTTAGACGGACACTGGCATTATAAAACGGACCCCATTTATTAAAAAATTCTCTATTCCTTCACCAAATTTGGGGGTGCGTCTTATAATCAGGTGCGTCTTATAAAGCGAAAAATACGGTACTTGTTTTTGCCAGACAACCTCTGTAAGTGCATATGTGCTACAGTGTAATAATCACAGGACAGGGAGGGGTTAAACATTTAAGTATTTAATCTCTATTTGAATTAAAGAATCTTTCCCATATTGATATCAGAGAGAAAAAGTGACCTCCATATACAACACAATCCACTATACCACTATACCAAGACCAATAATACCACATAAAAGGGGGAAATACTGTCACACCGTGACCAGACTATGACTACATATTACCACCACATAGTGACCGAATACACCCACATACAAGGGAGAAATACTGTCACACGGTGACCAGACAACATATTACCACCACATAATGACCGAATACACCCACATACAAGAGAAAAATACTGTGAAATCGTGACCAGACAACATATTACCACCACATAGTGACTGAATACACCCACATACAAAAGAGAAATACTGTCACACTGTGACCAGACAACATATTACCACCACATAGTGACCGAATACAACCACATACAAAGGAAGAAATACTGCAACACTATGACCAGACCACATAGTGACCGAATAATGCTACATAGAAAGGAAGAAATACTGCAACACTATGACCAGACCACATAGTGACCGAATAATACCACATGCAAGGGAGAAATACCGCCACACTGTGACTAAACCACATGGTGACCAAATAATACCACATACAAAAGAGAAGTACCAGCATATCGTGACCAAACCACATATTAACACGACATAGTGACCGAATACAATCACATAAAAGGGTCAAATACCAACATGCCATGACCAGACTACATACTGACTGAATAATACTACAATAATGATCATGAATAAAAACCACAAAACTAATAACACTAATATTACCATCAGTGCCATTATACACAGGAGCTCTGTATATTGTGTCAGTGTACAGGTAATACAGTGATCACCAGTGCCATTAAATTATAAATATAATAACATGTTAGTTATAGAGGACAAACATAAGACTGAGATATTAAATAGGTATTTCTCATCTGTGTTCACCAAGGAACTGACTGTACCAGGGATCAGTCAACAAGTGAAAAATCAAAGTTCACCACCCGATATAATTAATTTAACACAAGATGAAGTATGCCTGGGTCTGAGTAAATTAAACATTGACAAATCCCCAGGGCCAGATTGCATTCATCCACGAATATTGAGGGAATTGAGCTCCGTAATCGACAGACCGCTGTATCTCATCTTTTTAGACTCGCTTGTAACAGGGTTGGTGCCTCAGGATTGGAGGATTACTGATGTGGTACTGATATTCAAGAAAGGTAAGAGGGTAGATCCAGGCAACTACCATCCAGTAAGCCTGACATCAGTAGTATGCAAAGTTTTTGAGGGCATTTTAAGGGATGACATGCAAAAAAATATTGCAGGAAAGAATATAACTGACAAACAGCATGGATTCATGAAAGATAAGTCATGTCTAACCAACATGTTGGGGTTCTATGAGGGGGTAAGTGCAAACCTGGATATTGGTAATGCAGCTGATGTGATTTATTTGGACTTTGCAAAGGCATTTGATACTGTACCACATAATAGCCTTATACTAAAGCTCCAGAAGTAAGGACTAGGGAAACTATATGCAACTGGGTAAGGAATTGGCTAAAAGATAGGAAACAAGGAGTAGTCATAAATGGTACATTCTCTAAATGGGCTATAGTCAGCAGTGGGGTGCTAGGACCGATTCTTTTTAATCTGTTTATTAATAACCTTGTGGATGGGATTGATAGTAAAGTGTCAGTCTTTGCTGATGACACCAAACTATGTAGGATATTAAAAACTGACCTTGATAGTAGAATATTACAAAAAGATCTGGATAAAATGTCAGAATGGGCAGATATTTGGCAAATGAGATTTAATGTTGATAAATGTAAAGTAATGCACATAGGACGGAGTAATCCTATAACTGCGTATACATTAAATGGAAGTAAACTCAGGACTACAGAACAGGAGAAGGACTTGGGTATTCTTATTACAAATAAGCTGAGCAGCATCACTCAATGTCAAGCAGCAGCTGCTAAAGCAAACAAGATTTTAGGGTGTATAAAAAGAGAGATTAGATCCCGTGATCCCAACGTATTGTTACCCCTCTATAAATCCCTTGTAAGGCCACATCTGGAATATGGGATCCAGTTTTGGGCTCCACATTTTAAAAAGGACATTCAGAAGTTAGAGTCAGTTCAAAGGCGGGTAACTAGACTACTACAAGGAATGGAGGCCTCCCATATGATGACAGGTTGAAAACGTTAGATATGTTTAGCTTAGAAAAAAGACGTCTCAGAGGAGATCTCATTTATATGTATAAATACATGTGTAAGACAATACTAAGGACCAGGGGGCACTCACTGCAAGTGGAAGAAAAGCGATTCCAGCAGCTAAAAATAGGAAAGGGTTCTTTACAGTTAGAGCAGTCAGACTGTGGAATGCCCTACCACAAGAGGTAGTAATGGCAGATACTATAACAGCTTTTAAAAAAGGGCTAGATGGTTTCCACAGTACACACAACATTGTTGGTTATAAATGACTTAATGACCAAATGTAGAACTGGTGGAGGAAGGTTGAACTAGATGGACCTAGGTTTTTTCAACCTAAGTAACTATGTAATTATACAAAGAAGCTCTGTATATAGTGTATGTGTATAGTGAACAGGTAATACAGTGATCACCGGTGACATACACAGGAATTCTGTATATAGTGTACAGCTAATATAGTGATCACTGGTAACTTTATAGACAGGAAATCTGTATATAGGTAATACAGTGATCACCAGTGACATTATACACAGGAGTTCTGTAAATAGTGTATGGTGTGTGTGTACATATAATACACTTACTTACCAGTGATGTCTCTAAATTACGTTGTTCACTTTTGCTTCTCTTCTCCATCCGGCGCTGACCACCTTATTTCTTCCAGCCAGAACATGCCTCTGCAGAAAATAACACACAGTCACCTATAGCTGATAACTCCCAGGGCACATTCCACACTTTTTCCCCAATTTCTACATTACATCAGACTTTTTGTTCCCACCATGGAATATAGTATCCTAAAAAATAAACTATATTTCATCAGTAATAATGTCCCCTAATTTGCCCCTACAGTAATTATCTCCACTATTTGCCATCATAAACCTATAATGAATGTTCCTCACTCTGGCCCCTTATAGTAATGATGTCCTCCATCCTGGCCCCCTGTATTTTATAATGTCTTCAATCCTAGTCCCCTTTATTTAATAATGTCTACCTTCCTGGCCCCCTATATTTAATAATGTCTCCCATCCTGGGCTCCTATGTTCCTCCATCCCAGGCACTTAAACTGCCCCATCCTGGCCTCCTATGTTTCTCCATCCCAGGCCCCTAAACTGTCCCATCCTGGGCTATGTTCCTCCATCCTAGGCCCCTAAACTACTCCATCCTGGGCTTCTATATCCACTACTCTGTCCATTCACAGAGGAAGGAACAAAAAGATTCTTCTCCCTGCGCTCCCCCCTCCACCCTGCGGCTTTATATCCCGTGTGGTCAAATGGCCACTCTACCCATCCGAGGCCACGCGATGATATCAGAGCGCGGCACATAGCGGCGATGTTTAAAGATGTGATTAAGGCCCACATTTATGCATACACATGCAGACAGGCACACACTGACACATGCATGCAGACATGCACACACGCACACATACAAAGATGCACTGACATGTAAACGTATGTGTGCCACCCGGGTGACGACTGGGGTGCTTGGATCCGGGGTGGTCGTGGCTCGAGGGGTCCAGACCCGGGCTCGGCGAACACTCAAAACTGGAAAAGGGGTTATTTACGGAAAAGAGTTTGTGATGCTGTCACTTCTCTCACTTCGTCCCTCCCCACCAGCCTGCCTGACCCCTAGGTGGGTGGCCCTGTTCCAGCTAGACCAACCCACTGGTGTGTCTGACAGGTCATAATGTGAGATGTTGGTTGGGGTTTGTGGTGCTGGTGCAGGTGACACAGATTTTATAGGTACCTGGAACTATGGGGGTAGCCCCTGCACCCTGGGGAGAGGATGCAGTTCCCTCTAGCACCCTGATGTACTCAGGGGCGCTACATATGTAGACACACATACATGCACACACGCTTACATACATAGACAAACAGATATACAAAAACTGACAAATGCATGCAGACAGGCACACAGACACATGTATACAAATGCACACAAACACGAACACTCATGGAGACAAGCACACACAATCATACATACATAAACACACAAAGACATGCACACAGACACGCATATGTAGACAAAGAAATGCGCACATACACACATATACACTTATATACGTAGACACACAGACAAATGTACAGACATGCTGACACACAGACAAACAGGCACACGTACACATAGGCAGGCACACAGATATGCACACATGCAGAAAAATTTACATACATGCAGACAGGTGTACGTAGACACAAATGCACATATTCACATAGACACGCACATGAACACAGACATACACACATACATAATCATGCAAACAGGCGCACGCACACAGACATGCACAAGAACGCAGCCAGTCAGATGTACGCACACAGACTCACGCACATATATGCAGACATGCACAAAAATGTAGCCAGGCACATACACACACATGGATACACACAAACATTTGTAGACATGCAGAAGGCCAAACACATGCAAAGACACACACATATGTAGACACAGGCACAAGCCTGCACACACTGTATATGGTGTGTGTATGTGGAGTGTATGGGGTGTATATGTACGTTGACACACAAACGTAGGCACATACATGCACACAAAATACAGACAGGCACATGCACAGACAAGCACAAATGCATAGACACACAGGCATATACATACATGTACACAGATACATACTCATTCATACAAAAAAAGTAAAAAACAGACAAATATACACACACTCATATATAATATATTTATACACATATGTATACACACAATCACATATATATATATATATATATATATATATACACATGAATATACACTCATATATACATATGCACATTCATGTACATATACTCATATATATACTCACACTTATACACACACTCATATATTTATATAATATATATATATATATATATATATATACATATATATATATACTGTATACGCACACACACACTCATAATATATATATATACAGTTAGGTCCAGAAATATTTGGACAGTGACACAAGTTTTGTTATTTTAGCTGTTTACAAAAACATGTTCAGAAATACAATTATATATATAATATGGGCTGAAAGTGCACACTCCCAGCTGCAATATGAGAGTTTTCACATCCAAATCGGAGAAAGGGTTTAGGAATCATAGCTCTGTAATGCATAGCCTCCTCTTTTTCAAGGGACCAAAAGTAATTGGACAAGGGACTCTAAGGGCTGCAATTAACTCTGAAGGCAACTCCCTCGTTAACCTGTAATCAATGAAGTAGTTAAAAGGTCTGGGGTTGATTACAGGTGTGTGGTTTTGCATTTGGAAGCTGTTGCTGTGACCAGACAACATGCGGTCTAAGGAACTCTCAATTGAGGTGAAGCAGAACATCCTGAGGCTGAAAAAAAAGAAAAAATCCATCAGAGAGATAGCAGACATGCTTGGAGTAGCAAAATCAACAGTCGGGTACATTCTGAGAAAAAAGGAATTGACTGGTGAGCTTGGGAACTCAAAAAGGTCTGGGCGTCCACGGATGACAACAGTGGTGGATGATCGCCGCATACTTTCTTTGGTGAAGAAGAACCCGTTCACAACATCAACTGAAGTCCAGAACACTCTCAGTGAAGTAGGTGTATCTGTCTCTAAGTCAACAGTAAAGAGAAGACTCCATGAAAGTAAATACAAAGGGTTCACATCTAGATGCAAACCATTCATCAATTCCAAAAATAGACAGGCCAGAGTTAAATTTGCTGAAAAACACCTCATGAAGCCAGCTCAGTTCTGGAAAAGTATTCTATGGACAGATGAGACAAAGATCAACCTGTACCAGAATGATGGGAAGAAAAATGTTTGGAGAAGAAAGGGAACGGCACATGATCCAAGGCACACCACATCCTCTGTAAAACATGGTGGAGGCAACGTGATGGCATGGGCATGCATGGCTTTCAATGGCACTGGGTCACTTGTGTTTATTGATGACATAACAGCAGACAAGAGTAGCCGGATGAATTCTGAAGTGTACTGGGATATACTTTCAGCCCAGATTCAGCCAAATGCCGCAAAGTTGATCGGACGGCGCTTCATAGTACAGATGGACAATGACCCCAAGCATACAGCCAAAGCTATCCAGGAGTTCATGAGTGCAAAAAAGTGGAACATTCTGCAATGGCCAAGTCAATCACCAGATCTTAACCCAATTGAGCATGCATTTCACTTGCTCAAATCCAGACTTAAGACGGAAAGACCCACAAACAAGCAAGACCTGAAGGCTGTGGCTGTAAAGGCCTGGCAAAGCATTAAGAAGGAGGAAACCCAGCGTTTGGTGATGTCCATGGGTTCCAGACTTAAGGCAGTGATTGCCTCCAAAGGATTCGCAACAAAATATTGAAAATAAAAATATTTTGTTTGGGTTTGGTTTATTTGTCCAATTACTTTTGACCTCCTAAAATGTGGAGTGTTTGTAAAGAAATGTGTACAATTCCTACAATTTCTATCAGATATTTTTGTTCAAACCTTCAAATTAAACGTTACAATCTGCACTTGAATTCTGTTGTAGAGGTTTCATTTCAAATCCAATGTGGTGGCATGCAGAGCCCAACTCGCGAAAATTGTGTCACTGTCCAAATATTTCTGGACCTAACTGTATATATATATATATATATATATATATATATACACACACGCATTCATATACACACACACACTCATATATATACACACGCGCACACATATGTATATATATATATATATATACACACACGTACCCACACACTCATATATAATATATATACACACAGACACACACGCACACTCTATATCTATTATATACACTGTGTGCAGATTTATTAGCAAATCAGTATTTTGATCACATGATAATTTTTATACATGTTGTAATACTCCAAGCTGTATAGGCTTGAGAGCCAACTACCAGTAAATAAGGTGATGTGCATCTCTGTAATTAGGAGGGATGTGCTGTAATGACATCAACACCCTATATAAGGGGTGCATACTTATTAGGCAACTTCCTTTCCTTTGGCAAAATGGGTCAGAAGAGAGATTTGATGGGCTCTGAAAAGTCCAAAACTGTGAGATGTCTTGCAGAAAGAGGCAGCAGTCTTGAAATTGCCAAACTTTTGAAGCGTGATTACTGAACAATCAAGCGTTTCATAGTAAATAGCCAACAGGGTTGCAAGAAGCGTGTTGGGCAAAAAAGGCGCAAAATAACTACCCATGAATTGAGGAAAATCAAGCGTGAAGCTGCGAATATGCCATTTGCCACCACTTTGGCCATAATTTAGAGCTGCAATATTACTTGAGTATCAAAAAGCACAAGGTGTGCCATACTCAGGGACATGGCCAAGGTGAGGAAGGTTGAAAAACGACCACCTTTTAACAAGAAAGATAAGATAAAACGTCAAGAGTGGGCCAAGAAATATCTTAAGAATGATTTTTCAAAGGTTTTATGGACTGATGAAATGAGAGTGACTCTTGATGGGCCAGATGGATGGGCCTGAGGCTGATCAGTAAAGGGCAGAGAGCTCCACTCCGAATCTGACACCAGCAAGGTGGAGGTGGGGTACTGGTATGGGCTGGTATCATCAAAGATGAACTTGTGGGACTTTTTTGGGTTGAGGATGGAGTGAAGCTCAGCAGCTTGTCATAGGTGATTTCGGAACCGAAAGCAGCAAACGCCCAAAACTGCTGTGGTGTGTGTCTGGGACCCACCCCTATGCGGCCCAGGTGATTTTTCAGTTTGCCGCCATCGCATGGGAAGCAACGCCCCTAAACGTTCAATCTGGGGTGTCTTCGCCAAACTTTTTTCCCCTAAAGTAAGCGAAATAGGGTCTTCCAGCTCCAGCAGATGATACCCCTGGGTCCTGGTGAAAAATTGGCCAAGTTGCGAATTGGTCGCACCTTTGGTTTCCTAGGGGCGTGGCTTTGTGAATTTTGGCCTTATATGCGAATCCCTAATATCTGCCAAACCGTGACTCCAATTTGCTCATGTAAAGCCTCATTACGACCGGTTTGCTGAGCCGGATGATTCGAGACCCAGCTCACGAATTTGCCGCAAACGGGGACCCCGCAAACGCCCCCAAAAGTTTTTGGCCATCTTGAATTTTTCAACTTTTGTCCCCAAATTTTCCGGGACTAGACCTTCGAAACCCCTGTGGTGCATCTCTGGGACCCACCCCTACGCAGCGCAGGTGACTTTTTCAATTTGCCACCATCGCACGGGAAGCCACGCCCCTAAACATTCAATCTGGTGTGTCCTCAACAAACTTTTTTTCCCTAAAGGAAGCAAAATGGGGCCTTACGGTTCCAGCAGATGGTACCCCTGGGTCTTGTTAAATAATGGGCCAAGTTGCAAATTGGTCGTGCCTTCAGTTTCCTGTGGGCGTGGCTTTGCAAATTTTAACTTCATAAGCAAATCCTCAATATCTGCCAAACCGTGACTGAGTTACTCATGAAAGGCCTTGTTACGATTGGTTCACTGAGACAGACAATTCAAGACCCTGTGTGTGAATTTGCCACAAACGGGGCCCCCACAAACGCCCCTAAAACATTTCGGCCATTTTGAGTTTTTCAACTTTTGCCCCCAAAATTTCCGGAACCAGACCTATTACACCTACGTGCTTCTTAAGTTTTGTGTCAAACCCTATCCTGAGTCTCTGTGCCAAAAATCGAGAGCCTAGGCTGCAAAGTCACTCCAGGGGAGCCTCTCCAGCTTCGCTTGATTAGCCAATCGCTGCTGTTTTTTTCCCTTTTTAAATCCACATCTCGAAAAGTTAGAGTCAGAAGTAGACCATATTTGGAATAATTGCACACTAAGACACCATGCACTGTCCCTTAAAATTTAGGCCGCATGCCCTGTACGCTTTGGGCACAGTGGGGTGTCAAAATCCCCCTCTTTTGCAATTATAGCAGAAGTAATGAAAATTTAAGGCTCTGTGGTGTGATATTCGTAGCTTCTAGTGGTAGAATCTTGGTGGCAGTCCGTCCGGCTTAAACAGAGGATCAATTTGAGCCCCTACCTGTCAACGTGAGACAAAGGAGGCAACCGAAGAACCCTTTCACTAAGTGGTGGAGGTTTAAAACGTGACGACAATGTTTATTTTCAATTTTATAGGCCCAAATTTCTGCGGAACCAAACAATGGGAACTCATGAGCTTTATAAGGTGTGTACTTGACTCAAACCTGAGTCAGAATACCAAAACTGGTGACCCTGCACCCAAGGAAACCCTACAAAAACCTCTCCAGCGACCCTAGTTTACCCATTGTGCTACAGCTTAAGGCTATTTAAAAATTCATATCTTGAAAAATAAGCATCAGAAGGCCACACAATTTGGCATCCTGCATATCATGATCCATATGACAATCCCTGAAAATATGGAGTGGCTATGCTGAATGCTGTGGATGCAATGACCCCCTCAAAATCAGGCAACCACAGTGACATTTGATAGAAAAATGAATTGGATTTTCCTATATCACTTTTACCAGAATTTCTCCAGAACCAAGGGTCCAAACAAAAATCCAACGGAAAGTTTTTTTGGGGGAGACCCTTAGCTTTCAGACGAGACCTAAACTGAGTTCCAATGATGCTTATTCAGAAATCAGTGACCCCCCAAAAGAAGCGACCACTGAGACAATTCATTCAAAATGAATTGGTTTTCCTATACCGCATTAACTCGAGTTTTTAAAAAATAACAGTCCAGTCAAAAATCTGACAAATATATTTTGGGGGGACACCCTCAGCTTTCATATGAGACCTAAACTGAGTTTCTAGGACTTTTATTCAGAACACTGTGACTTCCCAAATGAGGTGACCACTGAGACATTTCATCGTCCCCTGGAGGCTTCCAGTCCCACAACTTGTCCCCTGGATCCTGCCAGGGCCATACACTGGCCCCTGGATCCTGCCAGGGCCACATACTGGCCCCTGGAGGCTGCCATTGCCACACACTGGCCCTCTGAGGCCACCAGGCCCACACACAGGCCCCTGGAAGCTGCGGGGCTGCCATACTGTTCCCTTGAGACTGCCAGGCTTGTACAATGGTCTGTGGGGGCTTCTGGGCCCACTCACAGGACCCTGGAGGTTGCTGGGCTCTCACACTGCCTCTTTGAGGCTGAAAGGCTTACTCGCTGGACCTTGGAGGCTGTCGGGCCCTCACACTGGCCCCTGGAGGTTAACAGGCTCACACAATAGCCCTGGAGGCTTCCATGCCCACTCAATGGACTGTGTAAGATTCTGGGCCCTCATACTTGGAGGCTGCTAGGCCCTCACACTGGCCCTTGAAGGCTGCCGGGCCCACTCAATGTACCTTGGAGGCTGTCAGGCCCTCACACTGGCCCCTGGAGGTTGGCAGGCTCACACAATCACCCCTGGAGGCTTCCAGGCCTACTCAATAGACTGTGTAGGATTTTGGGCCCTCACACTGGCTCCTGGAGGCTTCCAGGCCCACACAGTGGCCCCTGGAGGCCGCTGGGCCCACTCACTGGACCCTGGAGGCTGCCAGGCCTTCATCCATGCTCCTGAAAGGTTCCCAGGACAACAGCCTGGCCTTTGGAGGCTGTGCGGCCCACACACTTGCCCATGGAGGCTGTCAAGCCCACACACAGGCACCTGGAGGCTGACATGGTAACACAATGGCATCTGAAGGCTGCTTGGCCCACTAACTGGCCCCTAGAAGCAGCCCAGAAAATGAACTGACCCCTGTATGCTGCCTGGCCCACACCATGGCCCCTGGATACTGTAAGGCCCACCAACTGGCCCCTGGAGGCGGTCAGGTGCACTCAAGGTCCCCGGGAGGCAGTCAGGTCTACACAAGTGCCCCTGGATGCTGCCAGGACACACCCTGGCCCTTGGACTCTGCCAGGACCTCCCACTGGCCCAGCCAACGTATGTGTTCCTGGATGCTTCCAGACACACACACGGGCCTCTGGAGGCAGCCAGGCACACCCACTGGCCCGTGGAGGCTGCCAGGCCAACACACTGGCCCCTTGAGGCTGGCAGGCACACCCAATGAACCCGGAAGGCTGCCCAGCCAACACACTAGCCCTTGGAGCCTGCTCAGCCAATGCATTGGCCTCTGGAAGCTACTAGGCTCACCCACTAACCCGGGGAGGCTTCCCAGCTATCACACAGGCCCCTGGAGGCTTCCTAGTAAACACACTGGGCCTGGGAGGCTGCCAGGCCCACAGCTTGGCCCCTGGTGGCTGCCAGGGCCACACACGGGCCCCTGGAGACTGCCAGGGCCACACCATGTCCCCTGGGGGCTGTCAGACCCACACCCTGGCCCCTGGAATTTGCCAGACTTTCCCACTGGAGGCTGCCCAGCCCAATGCACTGGACCTTGGAGGCTGCCAGTCCCATGCACTGGCACTTGGAGGCTGCGAGACCAACACACGTGCCCCTGGAGCCTGCCAGACACACACACGGGACCCTGGAGGTAGACAGGCAAACCCACTTGCCCCTGGAGGCTGCTAGGTCCACGCACTGCACCCTGGTGACTGTAGGCCCACAAACTTGCCCCTGGAGGCTGTCAGGCGCACTCAAGGGCCCCTGGAGGCTTCCCAGCCAACGCACTGGCCCATGGAGGCAGCCAAGGAAAGCACTGGCCTCTGGAGACTGCCCTTGAGACTGCCAGGCTTGTACAATGGTCTCTGGGGGCTTCTGGGCCCACTCACAGGACCCTGGAGGTTGCTGGGCCCTCACACTGCCTCTTTGAGGCTGAAAGGCCTACTCGCTGGACCTTGGAGGCTGTCGGGCCCTCACACTGGCCCCTGGAGGTTAACAGGCTCACACAATAGCCCTGGAGGCTTCCATGCCCACTCAATGGACTGTGTAAGATTCTGGGCCCTCATACTTGGAGGCTGCTAGGCCCTCACACTGGCCCTTGAAGGCTGCCGGGCCCACTCAATGTACCTTGGAGGCTGTCAGGCCCTCACACTGGCCCCTGGAGGTTGGCAGGCTCACACAATCACCCCTGGAGGCTTCCAGGCCTACTCAATGGACTGTGTAGGATTTTGGGCCCTCACACTGGCTCCTGGAGGCTTCCAGGCCCATGCAGTGGCCCCTGGAGGCTGCTGGGCCCACTCACTGGACCCTGGAGGCTGCCAGGCCTTCATCCATGCTCCTGAAAGGTTCCCAGGACAACAGCCTGGCCTTTGGAGGCTGTGCGACCCACACACTTGCCCATGGAGGCTGTCAAGCCCACACACAGGCACCTGGAGGCTGACATGGCAACACAATGGCATCTGAAGGCTGCTTGGCCCACTAACTGGCCCGTAGAAGCAGCCCAGAAAATGAACTGACCCCTGTATGCTGCCTGGCCCACACCCTGGCCCCTGGATACTGTAAGGCCCACCAACTGGCCCCTGGAGGCGGTCAGGTGCATTCAAGGTCCCCGGGAGGCAGTCAGGTCTACACAAGTGCCCCTGGATGCTGCCAGGACATACCCTGGCCCTTGGAATCTGCCAGGACCTCCCACTGGCCCAGCCAACGTATGTGTTCCTGGATGCTTCCAGACACACACACGGGCCTCTGGAGGCAGCCAGGCACACCCACTGGCCCGTGGAGGCTGCCAGGCCAACACACTGGCCCCTTGAGGCTGGCAGGCACACCCAATGAACCCGGAAGGCTGCCCAGCCAACACACTAGCCCTTGGAGCCTGCTCAGCCAATGCACTGGCCTCTAGAAGCTACCAGGCCCACCCACTGACCCAGGGAGGCTTCCCAGCTATCGCACAGGCCCCTGGAGGCTTCCTAGCAAACACACTGGGCCTGGGAGGCTGCCAGGCCCACAGCTTGGCCCCTGGTGGCTGCCAGGGCCACACACGGGCCCCTGGAGGCTGCCAGGGCCACACCATGTCCCCAGGGAGCTGCCAGACCCACACCCTGGCCCCTGGAATTTGCCAGACTTTCCCACTGGAGGCTGCCCAGCCCAATGCACTGGACCTTGGAGACTGCCAGTCCCATGCACTGGCACTTGGAGGCTGCGAGACCAACACACGTGCCCCTGGAGCCTGCCAGACACACACACGGGACCCTGGAGGTAGACAGGCAAACCCACTTGCCCCTGGAGGCTGCTAGGTCCACGCACTGCACCCTGGTGACTGTAAGGCCCACAAACTTGCCCCTGGAGACTGCTAGGTCCACGCACTGCACCCTAGTGACTGTAAGGCCCACAAACTTGCCCCTGGAGGCTGTCAGGTGCACTCAAGGGCCCCTAGAGGCTTCCCAGCCAACGCACTGGCCCCTGGAGGCAGACAAGGAAAGCACTGGCCTCTGGAGGCTGCCCGGCCTATGCACTAGCCCCTGGAGTCTGCCAGACCCATGATCTCACCCTTGGAGGCTGTCCAGCCAATGCACTTGGCCCTGGAGGCAGATAAGCAAAACACTGGCCCCTGGAAGCTGTCTGGCCAACGCACTGGCCCCTGGAGGATACAAGGCACATAAACATGCCCTTGGAGGCTGCCAGGCCCTCCCACTGGCCCCTGGAGCCTACCAGACCGATGAAGTCGCCCCCAGAGGCTATCAAGCCCACAAACAGACCCCTGGAGGCTGCTGAGCCAACAAACTGTTTCTTTGAGGCTCCCAGGCTCATACAATGGACCCTGGAGGCTGCTGGGCCCTCACATTCACCCTTGGAGGCTTTCAGGCCCACACAGTGGCCATTGGAGGCTGCAGGGCCCACTCCATAAACAATGGGGGCTACCAGGCCCTCATATTGGCCCTGGAAGGCTAACAGACTCACACAATATCCCCTGGATGCTTCCGGGCCCACTAACTGGACCATGGAGACTGTCGACCCCTCAGACTGGCCCCTGGAGGCTGCCAGACACACACACACACCCTTGGAAGCAGCGAGGTACGCCCACTTGCCCCTGGAGGCTGCCAGGCCCACGCTCTGGCCCTGGATGCTGTAAGGCCCACAAACTTGCCCCTGGAGGCTGTCGGACACAATCAAGGGATCCTGGAGGCAGCCAGGCCCACACAAGTGCCCCTGAAGGCTGCAAAGCACACCCACTGGTTCCTGGAGGCTTTAAAGCTCAGGCACTGGGCCCTGGAGGCTATAAAGGCCACAAACCTGCCCCTGGAGGCGGTTAAGCCCTCTCACTGGTTCCTTGAGGCTGCCCAGCCAACGCACTGGCCTCGGGATGCTGCCATGCCCACCCATTGGCCCCTGGAAGCTTTCAGGCCCATGAAATGGCCACTGGAGGCTGCCATGCCCTCACCCTTGCCCCTGGAAGTTTCTGGACAAGCACCTTGGCCCCTGGAGGCTGTGGGGCTCATACACTGGTTCCTGGAGGCTGTCAAGCCCACACACAGGCAGCTGGAGGCTGCCAGAGCCACACCTTGACCACTGGAGGCTGAAAGGCCCAGGAACTGGCCCATAGAGGCAGCCCAGCAAATGAACTGGCCCCTGGAGGAATTCGGGCAAATGAAGTCTGAAGGCCCCTGGAGGCTGCCAGGCCCACAAACTCTCCCATAGAGGCTGCCAGACCTAAACATGGGCCCCTGGAGGCTGCCAGGCCCACACCCTGGCCCCTGCAATCTTCCAGGCCCTCCCACTGGTCCCATCATCGCACACAGCAATGATGAAGAATGGAGCGGAGAGCTCTGCTCCATCCTTCTTCATTCTCCCCCTGTGCCTGTGCTCAATGTCTCAGCGCAGCAGAGCGTGGTGATGTCACAACTGTGCACCTGTTGTGCTGAGACTGCAGAGCACAGGAAAGGAAGATGCCCTGACCGGAGCAGCAGGGTAACGAAGAGAGGTGAGGACTTGTTGTTGTTTTTTTTTGTTTTTTTTTTAATCAGTGAGTACACAGTGGCCAGAGGTTTATGGGAGTGCATTATACATGGAGGACTATGGGGCTGCATAATAGAATATAACGGGATATAGGGTACATTACAATACATAAAGAACTATGGGGCTTCATTTTATGGAGAACTAATGGGGTTACCTTATACAAGGACTATAGGGGTGCATTATACATGGAGGACTATGGGGCTGCATAATACAATATGACGGGCTATAGGGTGCATTATAATACATAAATAATTATGGGGGCTGCTATTTATGGAGGACTAGTGGGGTTACCTTATACAAGGACCATAGGTGTGCAATAGACATGGAGGACTATGGGGCTGCATAATACAATATGAAGGATACCTTGTACATGGACTACAGGAGTACTTTATATATGGAGAAGTATAGGGCTGCATAATACAATATGATGACACCTTATACATGAACTACAGGGGTGTATTATACATGGAGGACTATGGAGCTGCATAATACAATATGTAGTACTATGGGGCTGCATTATAATACATATAGGACTATGGGGGCTGCATTATATGGAGGACTAATGGAGTTTCCTTATACTTGGACTATGGGGCTGTATTATAATACATGGAGGACTATGAGATGAATAATATAATATTAAGGACTATGGGGACTGCATTATAACACATATAGGACTATGGGCCTGCATTATAATACATGCAGGATTATGGGGGCTGCATTATATTATATGGACTAATGTGTTTACCTTATACATGCACTATGGGGGGTGCATTATAATATATGGCGGACTATGTGGCGCAGTATAATATATTGAGGACTTTGGGGTGCAGTATAATATATGGAGAATTATGGGGTGCAGTGTCATATATGGAGGACTATAGGGTGAATTACAATACATGGAGGACTATGGGAGTTGTATTACAGTAATTGCAGGGCTATGATGGCTACCTTATACATGGAGTACTATGGGAAATGCATTATAATACATGGAGGACTATTGGGGTGCATTCTAATATATGAAGGGTTATGTGGGCCCCTTATACTATATGGAAGGCTATGTGGGGGCCATAATAATATTTGGAAAACTATAAACGAGGGGGGACAAAGACACAAACATGGGATGGGAAAATTTTGTGCTGAGGGAAAGAGGCTCTTTCCCTTAGCACACAGCTTTACCATGCTCTGATATGGGGAAAGCGGTGTGCTGAGGGAAAGATGTATATCAGAGCATGGGAAAGCTGAGTGCTGAGGACAAGATGGATATCAGAACAAAGGAAACCTGGGTGGTGAGGGAAAGAGAAAAGTGTTAGGGCGGCGTCACATGCTACGGTATATCAGGCGATATGTCATCGGGGTCACGGATTCCGTGATGCACATCCGGCATCGTTTGACATATCGTAGCATGTGACAGCTACGAGCGACTGGTAATGAGCAAAAATTACTCACCTTATCGTTGCTCGTTACACGTCGCTCATTTTCATAAAATTGTTCCTCCTTCTGCGTGCCGGTTGTTCATCGTTCCCGAGGCAGCACACATCGCTTCGTGTGACACCTCGGGAACGATGAACTGCAGCTTACCTGCGAACACCGGCAATGAGGAGGGGAGGAGGTGGGCGGGATGTTACGTCCCGCTCATCTCCGCCCCTCCGCTTCTATTGGGCGGCCGCTGTGTGACGTCGCTGTGACGCCGAACGTCCCTCCCCCTTCAGGAAGAGGATTTTCGCCGCCCACAGCGAGGTCGTTGGGGAGGTAAGTACGTGTGACGGGGGTTAACGACTTTGTGCGACACGGGCATCAAATTGCCCATGACGCACAAACGATGGGGGCGGGTGCGATCGCACGATATATCGTCCCGTGTAACACCCCCTTAGTGTCATTATCCCGTACCGTGTGTGTGTGTGTGTGTGTGTGTGTTTGTGTGTGTTGGGGGGCAGGTCCAAACTTTGCACTGGGGCCCATCAAACTCTAGTTACAGCACTGTTCGGTACAGAGATGACTAGATCGCAGTTATTGTACTGAGTTTCATGATTTCTGAGCGCTGTACTATCTATAAGGCCAGAATCACACTGGCTGATGACTCGAGAAAATCTCACATTGCATTCAGCCTCATGTTAGACAATGGTGCAGCTCAGATCTACGTTTTTTCTTCTACTCCAATCAGACTGAGGAAAAAATGTCAGCATGCTGCAATTGCAGGGTCTCGACTCACTCGCACCCATACAAGTCTATGAGACAAAGAGAAAAACTTTCAGCTCACCCATTCCATGTGCTCAAATTTCCTTCTGCTGCTCGGGCTGCAGGTGCTGCTACCTGTGTATAATGAAGAAAGAAGAGTTCTGCCCAGCGCAAGAAGGAGAGGTATGCCAGTAAATTTCCAGATGCTTTATTCTGCTTGGTTTCCAGTAAAAACGATCATATAAACATATGAACAGTTAAGACAATGTCCTCCATGGATACTGACACAACAGCGACGCGTTTCGGCTACAGGAGTGTAGCCTTTGTCAAGCTTTGTCAAGCAGAATAAAGCATCTGGAAATTTACTGGCATACCTCTCCTCCATACAAGTCTATGGGTGCGTGTGAAATATTGTATTGCAGTCGGATGACATCTGGATATATGCAGTGACAAGGAACACCCTCTGTACAGCAACTCCATTCTAGTTTTCTCAGTACAGAGATTACTAGATCGGAGTTGCTGCACTGAGGTTAATGATGTCTGATCTCACAGTACTGTCTATAAGGAACATCCTCTGTACAGTAACTCCATTTTATTTCTCTACAGAGGTGACTAGATCAGAGTTGCTGCACTGAGGCTCATGATTTTTGTGCACCCTGTACTGTCTATAAGGCTATGTGAGCACGATGCATATTTACATTCAGTTACGCTGCAATCTGCACCGCAGCGTAACTGCATGCGTCCTGCGTCCCCAGCATAATCTATGAAGATTATGCAGGAGACATGCGCACGTGGCGTATTAGAGCGCAGCGCTTCGGCTGCTGCCCGAAGCGTGCGTTCTAAAAAGTGACATGTCACTTCTTTCCTGCGCTCTGCATGCAGTCCCCGTTCTGTCTATGGGAGGGGCAGCACTCAAAGCGCATGAAATCGGCTTTTTTTTTTTTCATCACGGACTCTTTCTGCAGCGATTTGAAGTGCACGTGTGCTGTTCAAATCGCTGCAGAAATTTCTGCAGGGACAAACGCTACGTGCGCACATAGCCTAAGAATGTCCTCCGTAGAACACATCCATTATAGATGTTTCAGTACAGATGACTAGATCGGAGTTGTTACACCTAGGTCCATGATTTCTGGGTACTGAACTGTCTATAAGGATGTCTTCCCTGCAGCGACTCCACTCTAGCTGTCTCACTATAGAGATGACTAGATCAGAGTTGCTGCACTAAGGTTCATGATTTCTGAGCTCACTGTACTGCCTATAAGGACGACCTTAGCCAGTCCATGCATTGCGTTCAGAGATTGTACGTGCATTGATGTTTGAATAAGCCCTTATACAGATTATATGAAAGCTCCCATCCATATAGGGCTAAAGTCGGCAGGATCAGACAACAATCTGATGTGTATGGGGGCTTCCCGACTTACCTTGAGAATGGATGTCAAGGCAGGGTAGGAACTGGCGTGTTGGAATTCCAATTGTTGATGCTTTTGTTTTCTTCGAAGATAATCCACTACCAGAGGAGGCCGACATCTGCTCTGATAGAGAACAAAAGTACATTTGGCCGAGTATTCCTGTAGCTGTCGGCCAAACGATTGTAGGGATTGGTTGTTTATGGGCCTTAAAGGGTTTGCGTAGTGAAAACAAGGTATCACCTATTCATGGGCTAGGTGATTATCTGTCTGATTACTTGGACCCGCACTTATTGATTGAGAAAACGGGGAATTTTTAACCATTGGAGCAACAAGTTGGATGTCTCAGACAATTGCTCTACTCATTCTCAATGTGGCTGCCAAAAAAAACAAAACAAAACAGAACATCACTTGGCAGCCGCATAGGACAAGAATGGAGCTCAGACTGAACATGTGCACCGCTGCTCAATTCCAAAACAGATAAAAGTGCTGCTTTCTGCTACCATATTTTTTCAAAAATAAGACACGGTCTTAAACTGTTTTCGCTGAGGACAGCACCACCGGGTACATCACCACTGACAGGTGAGTATACAGCAGTTTGTGCCGTGACATCATGAGGGTCATCGGAGTTCCCAATGAACTCTCATGAACTGGCTGTAGCGCAGTTGTCGCAGGGGTGTCATCAGGAGGTCATCAGAGTTCATTGGGAAGTCCAATGACCTCCTGGACGTCACTGCACACACACTGCTGGCAGGATACGCACCTGTCACTAGCAATGTCCCCAACGATGCTGTCCTCGGCGGTGCTGTCTCTAGTGCTGCCACCGTGATGCCCCTGCTCCCAGATGCTCACTGCGGTGAATAATCAATGAAAATAATGAGCGGGGGTCAGGAGCAGGAGGCAGCAGAGCCAGAGAAAGCATCGCTGGATACAGGTAAATATAGAAAATATTTTTATTTAAAAACCCATGTTTTCTCCAGTCCGTGTCACACGGATCACATCAGTGTGCGGTCCATGTAACACCCATGCTGCTGGAGAAAAAACTAACACGTCTCCATGTGAAATAGCTCGGCCACACTGTGTGAAAACACGGCCGTGTGAGTACACAATAGGGTAACATGGGTACGTATGACATCCGTGTTAAAAACGGATATCACACGTACCTAAAACACGGATGGCTTAAACCAGAGACAGACAGACAGACACACACACACACACACTTCCGGGGATACAGAATGCCTCTGGCCGCAGGAAAAGATGGGAGGAAGTTATGCATTGCAGGTCCTATAAACATTCCATCCGCAGCCGCAGGTCGCTGCGTTCCACCACAATGAGTCTCAGGATTCTGCCGGTCAGAAAAAAATCTGTATTGCGGGCTGTGGTGAGTGTGTGTTCGCGATCTGATGTGTGCGATCCACTGCAGGTCATCCCGCTCGGCGTCCGGTGAGTTTGATTGCGGGGTGTCCGTTGTCTATAATGCAGGACCCTTCATTATCTTAAACTTTATATGCATGGACTCTTCAGACCCTCAGCGTCAAGCAAGTTGCGTCCCTTAAAAAAAAAAAAAAAAAAGTTTCTCCCCATATGACCTAAATCAGGCCGTGTGAGCCTCATGGAGTTACCGTATTTTTCGGACTATAAGACGCACCCCCCCCCCCCAAATGTTAAGGGAAAGTGGGTGGTGCGTCTTATATTCTGAATGTGGCTGCGGGGAATGAGGGTGCTGCGGTGGAGCGGTTCATCGGTGGCATGAGCAGGCTGTAGCAGCCTGCCATGACCACGTGGGCCCGCTCATTTGATATGTACGCGCATCCTCCCACCCATCATCCCTCAGCGCTGAAAGGTGGGCGTGATGATGGGCGGGGGGTGCGCGCATAATTAACAACCGGCCCGTGTGATCATCCCTGGCAACTACAGCCTGAAGTGATTATGTGCGGCTGTATTCACTGCCCCCCGCATCATCATCATCAGCGCGGGGGGCAGTGAATCAGTATACTCATCCATCACCATTGTCTGCAGCATTGCGATCTCCTCCTGTCTGCCGGCCAGCTGATCTGTGTCGAAAGTGGTGAGCACAGCGATGACATCATCGCTGTGGGCGCCGCTAGTCTCCACACAGGTCAGCTGACAGGCAGACAGTAGGATGAGCGATGCTGCAGACAACGGTGATGGCTCCACACTCCAGCGGCGCTGCTGCCGGCACTGACAGGAGGAGTAGCAATGCTGCATGGAGCAAGGAAAGGTGAGTATAAACGTTTATTTTTTATGTGTGCCACAGGATACAGGCCATTAGCAGGATGGATGGGGGTATATAGCAGGATGGATGGGGGTATATAGCAGGATAAGGGCATATACCAGGATGGCGCTATGTAGCAGGATGGGGGCTATACCACGATGGTGGTATATAGCAGGATGGGAATATATACCATGATGGCGGTATATAGCAGGATGGGAATATATACCAGGATGAGGTACATTTATACAAGGATGGGGATCATATACAAGGCAGGAGGATCATTACCAGGATGGGGTACCTTTGTTAGAGAATTTAGGGACATTTCTCCCATAACAGTGTCAGCAGCAGATACTCGCCCCATGACAGTGTGTCATGACCACATTTTTTGCTTAAAATTTTATTTTCCTATTTTCCTCCTCTAAAACCAGGGTGCGTCTTATGGTCAGTTGCGTCTTAGGCTAGGTTCACATTTCCGTTGATTTGCATCAGTCACATGCGTTGCTTGACACTTTTGACTGATGCATTGTACAACAGATGACAAGAATAGAATTCATCGTCGGACTCCGTTGTAAAAGAGAGAGCGATCAATCGATCGCTCACAGCAGCCGGCCGCCGGGTGATCAGCCGATCGCTCGACCACTGAGAATGTGTGCGGGGAGGGGGGGGGGGGGCAGAGTGCGTGGAGCCAAGCGGGGCCATAGCGCTGAGGACGTCAGTGCCGGGGACTGCATGGCTGGGGACAGGTGTGTGTGTGTACATGCCGAGTGCGGGAGGGGGCGGAGCAGAGCGGGGAAGTGTCGGGCTCTCTGCAAACGTAGCCAAGGTAAATATCGGGTAACTAAGCAAAGCACTTTGCTTGGTTACCCAATATTTACCTTGGTTACCAGCGTACACTGCTTAGCGCTGACTCCTTGCACACGTAGCCAGGGTAAATATCGGATAACTAAGCAAAGCGCATTGCTTAGTAACCCAATGTGTACCCTGGTTACGTGTGCATGGAGCCAGAGAAAGAATGCGCAGCAAAATCCTACGGATTGCGCTGCTCAAAAAACGTTACATACTGCGTTCCTGCCGCCCGGCAGATCAGTCGGGCGGAGGATGCAATGCAGCATCATCAGTCACAATCCGCCGCTCACACACAAGTCTATGGAAACAACGGAATCCGCCAAATGGATTCCGTTGTTTACCAGAGCCGTGGATTGTGACTGATACAAATTGACGGAAATCTGAACCTAGCCTTATAGTCAGAAAAATACGGTATGTCACCACAAAAGGCAGGAAACACTGAGAAACAAGGCTGGGGCCTAATAATTGTGGCATAAGTGAGAATCAGGGGGCTGCTGAAGATCTGAAGAATTTAGTGGGGGATCTAAATGCGAGGACTGTGTGAGTTGTTGTGGAAACTACCTACAACAATGTGTGAATGTAGCTCAATACAGATCCAACCAGCAGTTACTGCTCACTAATGTCACACCGAGCTTTATAACTATAGAAATGAACATTCATCCCATACTTCTAACACAGTTTTATTAAAACAAGTTTATCAATAATTCTAACAAAAAAGGAGAAAAATATATTTATACATTTTTATTATTTATAGAGAACCATTGATTCTATGTTGTACATGGGAATGGGTTACACACAAAATACAGATGTAAATTACAGTGAATAAACCAATCCTCACAGACGGGTACAGAGGAGAGCGGACCTTGCCCTTGGGGGCTTACAGGGTAATGGGGAGGAGACAGTAGGTCAGGAATACAAATATATAACAATCAACTTTACAAGTCAATACATTACATTTGAAAGGTTTATTGTCACTTAGATATTTCCTTATTTTTGTAAAGAAAAACACATTTTTTTCAATGAAGCTAACATTAAATTAAACAGAAATACTCTATACATTGTTAATGTGATAAATGACTATTCTAGCTGCAAACGTCTGGTTTTTAATGCAATATCTACATAGGTGTATAGAGGCCAATTTCCAACGACCACCACTCCAGTGTTCTAATGGTACATTGTGTTTGCTAACTGTTAGAAGGCTAATGGATGTTTAGAAATCCCTTGAAAACCCTTGTTCAAGTATGTTAGCACAGCTGAAAACAATTTTACTGATTAGAGAAGCTATAAAACTGACCTTCCTTTGAGCTAATTGAGAATCTGAAGCATTACATTTGTTGGTTCCATTAAACTGTCAAAATGGCCAGAAAAAGAAAACTTTCATGTGAAACTCGACAGTCTATTATTGTTCTTATAAATGAAGGATTTTCCATGCGAGAAATTGCCAAGAAACTGAAGATTTCCTACAACAGTGTGTACTACTCCCTTCAGAGGAGAGCACAAACAGGCTGTAACCAGAGTAGAAAGAGACGTGGTCCAGCTGCACAACTGAGGTACAAGACAAGTACATTAGAGTCTCTAGTTTGAGAAATCGACGCCTCACAGGTCCTCAACTGGCAGCTTCATTAAATAGTACCTACAAAACGCCAGTGTTAATGTTTATAGTGAAGAGACGACTCCAGGGTGCTGGCCTTCAGGGAAGAGTGGCAAAGATAAAGCCATATCTGAGACTGGCTAATAAAAGGAAAAGATTAATATGGACAAAAGAGCACAGACATTGGAGAGGAAGATTGGAAAAAAAGGTGTGATGGACATATGAATCGAAGTTTGAGGTGTTTGGATCACACAGAAGAACATCTTTGAGATGCAGAACAACTGAAAAGATGATGGAAGAGTGCCTGACGCCATCTGTCAAGCATGGTGGAAGTAATGTGATGGTCTGAGGTTGCTTTGGTGCTGGTAAAGTGGGAGATTTGTACAAAACAAAAAGGATTTTGAATAAGGAAGGCTATCACTCCATTTTGCAATGCCATGCCATTCCCTGAGGCATCTGGTATTCAATCTGTAATGGAGTGGCCAGCCTAGTCACCAGATCTCAACCCTATTGAGCTGTTGTGGGAGCAGCTTGCTTGACCGTATGGTTCTCAAAAAGTGCCCATCAAGCCAATGCAATTTGTAGGAGAAGTTTCTGGAAGCATGGGGGGGAAATATCTCCAGATTACCTCAGCAAAATAACAGCTAGAATGCCAAGGGTCTGCAAAGCTGTAATTGATGAAAAGGAGCATTCTTTGACGAAAGCAAAGTTTGAAGGAGAAAATTATTATTTCAAGTAAAAATCATTATTTCTAACCTAGTCAATGTCTAGACTATATTTTCTATTCATTATGCAACTCATTTGATAAATAAAAGTATTATTTTTCATGGAAAACACAAAATTGTCTGGATGACACCAAACTTTTGAACTGTAGTGTATGTAGAATTAAGCCATGTTGCACATTAGCGACAATAAAAAAAATATCATCTTTTGTACCAGAGTCCAGTCTCTTTTAGGTGTAAAAATTGTATTTCTGCATCTACAGTCATGGCCAAAAGTTTTGAGAATGCTACAAATATTAATTTTTACAAAGTCTACTGCTTAAGTTTTTCTAATGACAATTTGCATATACTCCAGAATGTCATAAAGAGTGATCAGCTTAACAGCAATTACTTGCAAAGTCAATATTGGGTAAGAAAATGAACTTCAACCCCAAAAACACATTTCAACATCATTGCATTCCTGCCTTAAAAGGAGCAGCTAACATTGTTTTAGTGATTGTTCCATTAACACAGGTGTGGGAGTTGATGAGGACAGGGCTGGCGATCAATCAGTCATGATTAAAAATGACAACACTGGACACTTTAAAAAGAGACTAGTGCTTGGTATCATTGTTTCTCTTCAGTTAACCATGGTTATCTCTAAAGAAACACGTGCAGCCATCATTGCTCTGCACAAAAATGGCCTAACAGAGAAGAGTATCGCAGCTACAAAGATTGCACCTCAGTCAACAATCTATCGCATCATCAAGAACTTCAAGGAGAGAGCTTCCATTGTTGCCAAAAAGGCTCCAGGGCGCCCAAGAAGGACCAGCAAACGCCAGGACCGTATCTTAAAACTGTTTCAGCTGCGGGATCGGACTACCAGCAGTGCCGAGCTAGCTCAGCAATGGCAGCAGGCTGGTGTGAGTACTTCTGCACGCACTGTGAGGTGGAGACTCTTTGAGCAAGGCCTGGTTTCAAGGAGGGCAGCAAAGAAGCCACTTCTCTCCAGAAAAAACATCAGGGACCAACTGATATTCTGCAAAAGGTACAGGGAGTGGACTGCTGAGGACTGGGGTAAAGTCATTTTCTCAGATGAATCCCCTTTTCGCTTGTTTGGGACATCTGGAAAACCGCTTATTAGGAGAAGAAGAGGTGAGCGCTACCACCAGTCTTGTCTCATGCCAACTGTTAAGCATCCTGAAACGATTCATGTGTGGGGTTGCTTCTCAGCCAAGGGAATCGGCTCACTCAGTCTTGCCTAAAAACACAGCCATGAATAAAGAATGGTACCAGAATGTCCTCCAAGAGCAACGTCTCCCAACTGTCCAAGAGCAGTTTGGCGCCCAACAATGCCTTTTCCAGCATGATAGAGCACCTTGCCATAAAGCAAAGGTGATCACTAAATGGCTCATGGAACAAAACAGAGAGATTTTGGATCCATGGCCTGGAAACTCCCCAGATCTTAATCCTATTGAGAACTTGTGGGTAATCATCAAGAGACGGGTGGACAAACAAAAACCAACAAATTCTGGCAAAATGCAAGCATTGCTTATGCAAGAATGGACAGCTATCAGTCAGGATTTGGTCCAGAAGTTGATTGAGAGCATGCCAGGGAGAATTGCAGAGGTCCTGAAGAAGAAGGGTCAACACTGCAAATATTGACTTGCTGCATTAACTCATTCTAACTGTCAATATAACCTTTTGGTACTCATAATATGATTGCAATTATATTTCTGTATGTGATGTAAACATCAGACAAACACAATTAAAAACCAGAGGGCAACAGATCATGTGAAAATATAATTTTGGTGTCATTCTCAAAACTTTTGGCCATGACTGTACCATAAGGCTATGTGCCCACGCTGCGGATTTACCGCGGATTTTGCCGCGGATTTACCGAAAATCTGCAGCAGCGGCACTTCCAAGCCATTTGAATGGCATTTTGGAAATGCTGTGTCCATGCTGCGGATTTTTCCGCGGCGGATTTGCCGCGGATTTTGATCCGGAAAAATCTGCAGCATGTCAATTATTGTTGCGGATTTTGGTGCGGATTTTGGGTATAGAATGGGGAAAAAAAATCCGCATCAAAATCCGCGGCAAATCCGCGGCAAAAATAAGGTGCGGATTTGCCGCGAAAGTCGCGGATTTTCATGCAGAAAAATCCGCAGGTACATTCTACCGTGGACACATAGCCTAAAAATCTTCTCTCGTTGAATACATTAAAGGACACAGGACATCTGATGTGGATTAGACCACACTGTTCTCTCAGTCTCTAAGGTGGGACGACGAGGAGCAATTACACCCAGTTGCCAGTAGTCACAACCTGTATTTGAAAAACAAAGGAAGAAGATTAATAACCCACAATTCCCTGTGCGAGCCCCCCCAATGTGCAAAACGGCCCCCTGCCCAGCGGGAGCTTTCCCCAACGTTCAACACGGCCGTCGGCCAAGCGCGAGCCCCCCCATCGCCAAACGTTCAGCATTGCCGAGCTCAAGCATCGCCAACTTGCAACGTGATCCACCTGTCCAGCGCAAGCCCCCCAACTTGTAGCGTGGGCCTCCTGTCCAGCGCAAGCCCCCCAACTTGTAGCGTGGGCCCGCTGTTCAGCGCAAGCCTCCCCCAAACGTGCAGCATTGCCAAGCTTGAGCCTCACCAACTTGCAGCGTCGGCCCTCTGCCCAGTGGGAGCTCTCCCCAACGTTCAACACAGCCCCCTGCCGAGTGCGAGCTCCCTCCAACGTGCATCGCCCCCTGCCCAGTGCGAGCCCCTCCCAAACATGCAGCATTGCCGAGCTTGAACCTCACCAACTTGCAGCGTGGGCCCCCTGCCCAGCGCAAGCCCCCCAACTTGCAGCGTGGACCCCCTGCCCAGCGCAAACCCCCAACTTGTAGCGTGGACCCCCTGCCCAGCGCAAACCCCCCAACTTGCAGCGTCAGGCCTCTGCCCAGTGGGAGCTCTCCCCAACGTTCAACACAGCCCCCTGCCCAGTGCGAGCTCCCTCCAACATGCAGTGTCGCCCCCTGCCCAGTGCGAGCCCCTCCCAAATGTGCAGCATTGCCGACCTTGAGCCTCACCAACTTGCAGCGTCGGCCCCCGGGCCAGCGCGAGCTCTCCCCCAAACGTGCAGCATTGCCGAGCTCAAGCCCCGCCAACTTGTAGCGTGGGCCCCCTGCCCAGCGCAAGGCCCCCCAACTTGCGGCGTGGACCCCCTGCCCAATGAAAGCCCCCCAACTTGCGGCGTGGACCCCCTGCCCAGCGAAAGCCCCCCAACTTGCGGCGTGTGCCCCCCGCCCAGCGCAAGCCCCCCAACTTGCGGCGTGTGCCCCCCGCCCAGCGCAAGCCCCCCAACTTGCGGCGTGTGCCCCCTGCCCAGCGCAAGCCCCCCAACTTGCGGCGTGGGCCCCCTGCCCAGCGCAAGCCCCCCAACTTGCGGCGTGGGCCCCCTGCCCAGCGCAAGCCCCCCCAACTTGCAGCATGGGCCCCCTGCCCAGCGCAAGCCCCCCCAACTTGCAGCGTGGGCCCCCTGCCCAGCGCAAGCCCCCCCAACTTGCAGCGTGGGCTCCCTGCCCAGCGCAAGCCCCCCCAACTTGCAGCGTGGGCTCCCTGCCCAGCGCAAGCCCCCCCAACTTGCAGCGTGGGCCCCCTGCCCAGCGCAAGCCCCCCCCCCAACTTGCAGCGTGGGCCCCCTGCCCAGCGCAAGCCCCCCCCCCCCAACTTGCAGCGTGGGCCCCCTGCCCAGCGCAAGCCCCCCCCCCCAACTTGCAGCGTGGGCCCCCTGCCCAGCGCAAGCCCCCCCCCCCAACTTGCAGCGTGGGCCCCCTGCCCAGCGCAAGCCCGCCCCCAACTTGCAGCGTGGGCCCCCTGCCCAGCGCAAGCCCCAACTTGCAGCGTGGGCCCCCTGCCCATCGTAAGCCCCCAAACTTGCAACGTGGACCCCCTGCCCAGCGCAAGCCCCTCAACTTGTAGCATCAGACCCCTGTCCAGCGCAAGCCCCCCCCAACGTGCAGCATTGTCAAGCTTGAGCCTCAACAAGTTGCAGCATCGGCCCCCTGCCCAGCGGGAGCTCTCCCAAACACAGCCCCTTCCCCAGTGCAAGCTCCTCCAACATGCAGCTTAACCTCCTGCCCAGTGCGAGCCCCCCCAAACGTGCAGCGTCGCCCCCTGCCCAGTGCGAGCCCCCCCAAACGTGTAGCGTCGCCCCCCTGCCCAGTGCGAGCCCCCCCAAACGTGCAGCGTCCCCCCCTGCCCAGTGTGAGCCTCCCCAAACGTGCAGCGCCCCCCCCCCTGCCCAGTGCGAGCCTCCCCAAACGTGCAGCGTCCCCCCCCCCTGCCCAGTGCGAGCCTCCCCAAACGTGCAGCGTCCCCCCCCCTGCCCAGTGCGAGCCTCCCCAAACGTGTAGCGTCGTTCCCTGCCCAGTGCGAGCCCCTCCCCCAAACGTGCAGCGTCGCCCCCTGCCCAGTGCGAGCCCCCCCAAACGTGCAGCGTCCCCCCCTGCCCAGTGTGAGCCTCCCCAAACGTGCAGCGTCCCCCCCCTGCCCAGTGCGAGCCTCCCCAAACGTGTAGAGTCGTTCCCTGCCCAGTGCGAGCCCCCCCCCCCCAAACGTGCAACGTCGTTCCCTGCCCAGTGCGAGCCCTCCCAAACGTGCGTCGCCCCCTGCCCAGTGCGAGCCCCCCAAACGTGCAGCGTCGCCCTCTGCCCAGTGCAAGCCCCCCAAACGTGCGTCGCCCCCTGCCCAGTGCAAACCCCCCCAAACGTACAGCGTCGCCCCCCTGCCCAGTGTGAACCCCCCCAAACACACAGCATCACCCCTGCCCAGTGCGAGCCCCCCCCAAGTGCAATATCTCCTCCCCAAACATGCAGCGTTGCCTCCTGCAAGCACCGACAAACATGCAGCGTCACCCACTGCCCTGTATAACCCCCCCCCATTCCTTATGGAAGCCTCCACAGCACCGTGCTCACAGCTTCAGTACATTGCCCGTGAGATATGCACGACCTGCAGCCCCCAGGTAGTGACAGGAAACACTTTTTTTTTTCTGCCCCCAAAATACAGTGTAAGCTGATTTCCCACCTCAGGGTCAGGATCCGTCCGCTCTGCAGGAGGCCGAGCACTGCTGCTTCCCGCTCACAGATCTGCACTGAGGAGGCCCCGCCCCTCTCCTGGTGACGTTCTTCCCTCAAGAAATCATCTCCTCTGTAGACGCTGCCCTGCCGCCTCTGCGCTGCGGCCCTGACGCTCGGGTTGCAGTGAGATCAGCTGGTCACATTACAGCCGCGTCTCTGACCGGGAAGTCACGGCGGACAGGACAATGGATTAGGACCCGGCGCGCTGCAGTTTCTTGACTTGACAGCAGCTCTCAGAGAATGGACAGTTTGGTTTTTTTTACCTCAGTATTACGTCCAGTATTGGTGAGTTTTTTACCTCAGTAAAGTCTACATGCACACATTAAGTATTTGGTCTGTTTTTTCAGTATTAAGGCCCCGTGCACACATTAAATATTTGGTGAGGTTTTTTCTTACCTCAGTATTAAGACCACGTGCAGATGTTCAGTTTTTGAGCTTTTTACCTCAGTATTAGAGCTTTTTACTCAGTATTAAGGCCATGTGCAAACATTGAATATTTGGTGAGGTTTTTTTTTTACCTCAGTATTAAGGCCAGGTGCAGATGTTCGGTATTTGGTGAGCTTTTTACCTCAGTATTAAGGCCACGAGCAGACGTTTAGTATTTGGTGAGCTTTTTATCACATTATTAAGGCCACGTGCACATGTTCAGTGTTTCAGGTTTTTTTTTGTTTTTTTTTACCTCAGTATTAAGGCCTCATGCACTCATTGAATATTTGATGAGGTTTTTTTTACCTCAGTATTAAGGCCACGTGCCGATGTTCAGTATTTGGTGAGTTTGTTACCTCAGTATTAAAACCATGTGCACACATTGAATATTTGGTGAGGTTTTTTTGTACCTCAGTATTACGGCCATGTGGACACGCAGGGGCGTAACTACCGCGGTCGCCATTGCGCCCGGGCGGTTTGGGGCCCGCGGCCACCCGGCAGATCAGTAGTCAGCTCCTTTCTGTGAGAGGGGAGCTGCGCTGTTCTGCCGCATACCACGCGGCGCGGGGCCCGCTATATATCCCGGTCACCGCCGCTGAAACCGGGCCCCCCTGCCTGGTGTCAGCGGTGGCGTCACTGCGCTCCCGTCACCTCTCGCTGCTTTGATATTGCATAGAGCGACGCCGGCGTCGCTCTATGCACATCAGTCTTCCCCCGTGCCTGCGTGGTGACGTCACTCCTGTGCGACTGTGTGTGTGGTGAGAGCACAGGAGGACGTCAACCGGAGCCACGGGGGAACAAGGACAGAAGTGACGACGAGCAGCAATGAAACAAGTAGAGGACAGAGGTGAGGTGGAAGGAGAAGATATGTGAGTATTTGGTTTTTTTTTTTAATAAATCAGTGAGTGCATGGGCAGGCTGGCTGCAGTTCACATGGAGTCCTTGGGGGGGCTTGGCTGCATCACACATGGAGGCCGTGGGACAGCTGGCTGCATGACACATGGAGGCCGTGGGAGAGCTGGCTTCATGACACATGGATGCCCTGGGGGGGCGGCTTGCTGCATGACATATGGAGTCCTTGGGGGGTGCCTGGCTGCATGACACATGGAGGTCTGGAGGGGCTGACTGCATGACACATGGAGGTCTGGAGGGGCTGACTGCATGACACATGGAGGTCTGGAGGGGCTGACTGCATGACACATGGAGGTCTGGAGGGGCTGACTGCATGACACATGGAGGTCTGGAGGGGCTGACTGCATGACACATGGAGGTCTGGAGGGGCTGACTGCATGACACATGGAGGTCTGGAGGGGCTTACTGCATGACACATGGAGGCCTTGGGGGGCTGACTGCATGGCACATGGAGGCCTTGGGGGGCTGACTGCATGACACATGGAGGCCTTGGGGGGCTGACTGCATGACACATGGAGGCCTGGAGGGGCTGACTGCATGACACATGGAGGTCTGGAGGGGCTGACTGCATGACACATGGAGGTCTGGAGGGGCTTACTGCATGACACATGGAGGCCTTGGGGGGCTGACTGCATGGCACATGGAGGCCTTGGGGGGCTGACTGCATGGCACATGGAGGCCTTGGGGGGCTGACTGCATGACACATGGAGGCCTTGGGGGGCTGACTGCATGACACATGGAGGCCTTGGGGGGCTGACTGCATGACACATGGAGGCCTTGGGGGGCTGACTGCATGACACATGGAGGCCTTGGGGGGCTGACTGCATGACACATGGAGGCCTTGGGGGGCTGACTGCATGACACATGGAGGCCTTGGGGGGCTGACTGCATGACACATGGAGGCCCTGGGGGGGGAAGCTGGCTCCATGACACATGGATGCCCTGGGGGGGGCGGCTTGCTGCATGACATATGGAGTCCTTGGGGGGGTGCCTGGCTGCATGACACATGCAGGCCCTGGGGGGCTTGCTGCATGACATATGGAGTCCTTGGGGGGGTGCCTGGCTGCATGACACATGCAGGCCCTGGGGGGCTTGCTGCATGACACATGGAGGCCCTGGGGGGGGCTTGCTGCATGACACATGGAGGCCCTGGGGGGGCTAGCTGCATGACACATGGAGGCCCTGGGGGGTCTGGCTGCATGACACATGGAGGCCCTGGGGGGGCTGGCTGCATTATACATGGAGGTCTATGGGGCTGCATAATAAACATGAAGGACACCTTATTCATGGACTATATGGGTGCATTATACATGGAGGAGTATGGGGCTGCATGATACAATATGAAGGTTTATGGGGCTGTATTGTAATACATATAGGACTATGGGGGCTACATTATAATCTATGGAGGCTACTTTATACATGGAGGACTATGGGGGTGCGTTATAAAACATGGAGGACTGTGGTGCAGTATAATATATGGAGAACTATGGGGTGAATTATATTACATGGAGGACTATGGGAAATGCATTATAATACATGGAGGACTGTGGAGGTGCATTCTAATATATGAAGGATTATGTGGGACCTTTTATACTATATGGAAGGCTATGTGGGGGCCATTATAGTATTTGGAGAACTATATACAATGCCTACAAGTAGTATTCAACCCCCTGCAGATTTAGCAGGTTTGATAAGATGCAAATAAGTTAGAGCCTGCAAACTTCAAACAGGAGCAGGATTTATTAACAGATGCATAAATCTTACAAACCAACAAGTTATGTTGCTCAGTTAAATTTTAATAAATTTTCAACATAAAAGTGTGGGTCAATTATTATTCAACCCCTAGGTTTAATATTTTGTGGAATAACCCTTGTTTGCAATTACAGCTAATAATCGTCTTTTATAAGACCTGATCAGGCCGGCACAGGTCTCTGGAGTAATCTTGGCCCACTCCTCCATGCAGATCTTCTCCAAATTATCTAGGTTCTTTGGGTGTCTCATGTGGACTTTAATCTTGAGCTCCTTCCACAAGTTTTCAATTGGGTTAAGGTCAGGAGACTGACTAGGCCACTGTAACACCTTGATTTTTTCCCTCTTGAACCAGGCCTTGATTTTCTTGGCTGTGTGCTTTGGGTCGTTGTCTTGTTGGAAGATGAAATGACGACCCATCTTAAGATCCTTGATGGAGGAGCGGAGGTTCTTGGCCAAAATCTCCAGGTAGGCCGTGCTATCCATCTTCCCATGGATGCGGACCAGATGGCCAGGCCCCTTGGCTGAGAAACAGCCCCACAGCATGATGCTGCCACCACCATGCTTGACTGTAGGGATGGTATTCTTGGGGTCGTATGCAGTGCCATCCAGTCTCCAAACGTCACGTGTGTGGTTGGCACCAAAGATCTCGATCTTGGTCTCATCAGACCAGAGAACCTTGAACCAGTCTGTCTCAGAGTCCTCCAAGTGATCATGAGCAAACTGTAGAAGAGCCTTGACATGACGCTTTGAAAGTAAAGGTACCTTACGGGCTCGTCTGGAACGGAGACCATTGCGGTGGAGTACGTTACTTATGGTATTGACTGAAACCAATGTCCCCACTGCCATGAGATCTTCCCGGAGCTCCTTCCTTGTTGTCCTTGGGTTAGCCTTGACTCTTCGGACAAGCCTGGCCTCGGCACGGGTGGAAACTTTCAAAGGCTGTCCAGGCCGTGGAAGGCTAACAGTAGTTCCATAAGCCTTCCACTTCCGGATGATGCTCCCAACAGTGGAGACAGGTAGGCCCAACTCCTTGGAAAGGGTTTTGTACCCCTTGCCAGCCTTGTGACCCTCCACGATCTTGTCTCTGATGGCCTTGGAATGCTCCTTTGTCTTTCCCATGTTGACCAAGTATGAGTGCTGTTCACAAGTTTGGGGAGGGTCTTAACTAGTCAGAAAAGGCTGGAAAAAGAGATAATTAATCCAAACATGTGAAGCTCATTGTTCTTTGTGCCTGAAATACTTCTTAATACTTTAGGGGAACCAAACAGGATTCTTGTGGTTTGAGGGGTTGAATAATAAATGACCCTCTGAATAAACTTTTCACAATTTAAAAAAAATAAATAAAAAAAGAGATAACATTCTTTTTTGCTGCAGTGCATTTCACACTTCCAGGCTGATCTACAGTCCAAATGTCACAATGCCAAGTTAATTCCGAATATGTAAACCTGCTAAATCTGCAGGGGGTTGAATACTACTTGTAGGCACTGTACGAGGGGGAACTAAGATACAAGCATGGGATGGAAATATTTTGTGCTGAGGGAAAAAGGCTCTTTCCCTCAGCACCCAGCTTTCCCATGCTCTGCTGTACATCTCTCAGCACCCAGCTTTCCCATGCTCTGATATGGGAAAGCTGGGTGCTGAGGGAATGATGTATAGCAGAGCATGGGAGCTGGGTGCCAAGGGCAAGATGGATATCAGAACATTGGAAAGCTGTATGCTGAGGTTAAGAGCCAAGTGTGAGCATCATTATCTTGTACCCCGAGTGTCAGTGTCATTATCTCGTACCCTAAGTGGCGGTGTACGTGGAGGGGGGTCCCCGGTCCAAATTTTGCACCAGGGCCCATCAAACTGTAGTTACGCAACTATGCACACGTTTAGTATTTGAGCTTTTTAGGCTATGTGCGCACGCTGCGTTTTTCGCAGCATTTTTGCGTGTTTTTCGGGTACATTTTTGGTCTAAAAACTGCATGACTTTTCTTCTCCAGCAAAGTCTATAAGTTTTCATTTTTGCTGTCCGCACAGTGCATTTTGTATTAAGTGCGTTTTTGTGGTGACCACAAAGATGCAACATGTCAATTATTTCTGCATTTTTTCCAGCGTTTTTCACCCATGCAATGCATTGGAAAAAACGCAGCAAAAAACACAAACGCATGTGGGTTTTTTGGTGCGTTTTTATCGCGGGTGCGTTATTGTGCGTTTTTTGTGGCCAAAAACGCTGCATCTTTGTGGTCACAAAAAAAACACAGCGTGCGCACATAGCCTTACCAAAGTATTAAGGCCACATGCACACATTGAGTATTTGGTGAGCTTTTACCTCAGTAGTAAGGCTACGTGCACACATTGAGTATTTGGTGAGGTTTTTTTACCTCCGCATTAAAGCCACGTGGACACGTTCAGTCTTTGGTGAGCTTTTACCTCCGCATTAAAGCCACGTGCACGCGTGTAGTAGTATTTGGTGAGCTTTTACCTCAGTATTAAGGCCACGTGCACACGTTTAGTATTTGGTGAGCTTTTACTCTGTATTAAGGCCACATGCACATGTTTAGAATTTGGTGAGCTTCACCTCAGTATAAAGGCCACATGCACACGTTCAGTGTTTGGTGAGCTTTTACCTCAGTATTAAGGCCACGTGCACAGGTTTAGTATTTGGTGAGCTTTTACTCAGTATTAAGGCCACATGCACATGTTTAGAATTTGGTGAGCTTTACCTCAGTATAAAGGCCATGTGCACACGTTTAGTATTTGGTGAGCTTTTACCTCAGTATTAAAGCCACGTGCACACATTTAGTGTTTGGTGAGCTTTTACCTCAGTATTAAGGCCACGTGCACATGTCCAGTATTTGCTAAGTTTTTTTTACCTACAGGATATGTAGCCAAAACCATGAGAGAGTCGAAAATACAGAAGTGGTGGTGATGTGTTTCTAGTGTACTTTTCTTCTGCTTGTCCAACTCCTGGTTTTGGCAACTAATACTGAGGTAAAAAAACTCACCAAATATTCACTGTGTACACGAGGCTTTACAAATACTGAGTTAAAAAATCCTCATCAAGTGCTCAACGTGTGCACGTGGCCTAATACTGAGGTAAAATATTGACCAAATATGCAGCGTGTGTGCATGGTCTTACAGTCAGACTAATGACACCCAACAAGTGGTAATGGTCATTGTTGTTTCAAGAAATTTGCATAAATCCACAGTATGGGCAAATATTAGAAATTCTGTATTATATATTATCAGATAAATATGCTTCTTTCTCCACATATCAACCATTTCTTCCATTATCCCTGCTTATTCTGAAGTATAACTCAAACCAAAATTATTTCAAAACAGTGAATTGTCAGGTTACAGCGCTTTTTAGAATTTATGAAGAACAAAGGGGAAGAAGTGAGCAGAACTCAGCATAGACACACAAAGTTGTGCTACAGTTTCAAGCCACTGTTATACATCAGTGCTGTATTCACAGCCACACAGCTCAGTACTGCTGTGTAATATCCCCCTATTCTGCTGTATAATGTCCCCCATGCTGCTGTGTAATATCTCCTCATACCCAATATTGCTGTGTAATGTCCCCCATGCTGCTGTGTAATATCCCTCATTGAGCTGTATAATATCCCCCATGCTGCAGTGTAATATCCCCCATTCGGCTGTATATTGTCCCCCCCCTGCTGCTGTATAATGTCCTTCACGCTACTATATAATATTCGCCATTCTGCTGCATGTGTCCCATGCTATGAAAATTTCAAAAAACTTCCATGAGCAAATAACAAACATGAAATTGCTCACAAGAGTCAAAACACCATATGATAAAATGAAAAAAAAAATTATATCTTTTATTAGAAAACCATTTTTAAAAAAATATAAATATTACGATATCTAACATTATAATTTCTGGGAATAAAAAAATGCTTAAAAAGACAGGATTATTCCGCAAAGGCAGATAACGAGGGGAATAAATACCAGAGGGACCACTAAAGGCTATAATTAAATATCCATCAAGTGACGACGAAAAAAATGAGCAAGGTGCCAGAAAAATAATTACATGCAGTGCATTTCTATTATTAAAGTTCCAATAGCAGATATCTATTTAATAGTAAGGTGCATAGTGCTAAAAAAGAAATGCTGCAGCAGAGACAGCAAAGATGAAGTACTTAGAGAAGGATATTAAATACCTAGAATTAGGGTCCGTGGAACTCGTCAGCCTTCAGCCCGACGCGCATTTCATCTTGCGATAGACTTTCTCGGGGGGGGGGGTAGTGAAGCGAATGAGTGTGGGTTGTAGAAAAAACAGCTATTTATGCAAGAGAAAGTGTAGATCCGGCGCGGATGAATTTCTAATTTGCAGCCTGGAAATAGCTGGATATGGTGGCACACAAGTCATGTGACCAGTCTCCGTATCATGTGACTTCCGGCCGTTGGTTGTGGAACGCAAGCACAACTACTGTTCAGGAAGAGACGGTGGTCAATGCCTGATGCCCAATATGCTGGTGGCTGCAGAAGTCAACGAGGAGGTAACACACCTGTGCTCACATCCAGATGTGCAACTGGGAATCATGTCTAATGCAAAAGGTTTTTCAAGGACGGATAAAGCAAAAAAAAAAATGCACTAACATTAGTAATGCGATGTCATACCAAAAAAAGTATGAACAGAAAAACTATGCAATACAGTGAAAAAGAAAATAAAATATGAAAAATAGTATAAAAATATGTATAAATGAGGTGAATGCTAGATGTGTAGAACAATATGTGGGGAAAAGCAATCATAAAATGTCTGTGAGAAGAATGAAATATTATACATGAAATACAGTATGACAAAAAAATGGTAGATTAAAAGAGGACCGTAGGAAGAAAAATGTGTAAAAAGGTCAGTGTATGTAAAGAAGTGCCAAAGAAGTGTGTAAAGTGTAATTCATGCAAAATAATGAGTGTATGAATATATGCAACAAATGGATGAAAGTGCAAAAAAGTGTGTAGTATGTGACGTGTGTGAGGATGAGCTTGCAGGAACATGAATACTGTAATAAAATTGATGAAATTGAAAAATAAACAATAATCCCCAGCAGTAAATATATATATTGTGAGGTAGCGTGGTCGGCTGCGCAGCAGAAGACACGGGATCCAGGCATTAAGGTTCACAGCACACGGTTTAATGTCCAAACAAAAGTCCACAACAATATACATGTGCCTCTCCAGCAGAGAACTCAGGGAGTTCTGTTCACTCCCTCACACCCGGCACACCTGCCCTTGTTCCTGTTTCCATTTAACCCTTCCTTCAGCCTGTAGGAAAACAGCATTAACCCTAGAGTGGATTTACTTTCTATCATGGAGTGAGCACAACCGGGGCGAGACATACCGGCCGTCATAGATAACCCCGGTCACAGTCTCACATACCCCCCCCTCAGTTCAAGCGTGCGGGGTTGAACTCCCGCCATCAAACACGGGCCGCGGGACAAGGCATCGGTGTTGCCCTGCAACCTACCGGCCCTATGTTCAACCGTAAACCGGAAGTTCTGCAGAGAAAGGAACCACCGGGTAACCCGGGCATTCCGTTACTTGGCGGACCTCATCCAGACCAGTGGAGAGTGATCCGTCACCAAGCGAAACTACCATCCCAGCAGGTAATAGCGTAGGGACTCCAAGGCCCACTTGATCGCCAGGCACTCCTTCTCCACTACGCTATAATTCCGCTCGGGAGGGGTGAGCTTCCTACTTAAGAAGGTGACGGGGTGTTCCTCCCCCTGAACCACCTGAGACAGCACTGCCCCCAGGCCGACCTCTGAGGCGTCAGTCTGTACTATGAACTCCTTCCGGAAATCAGGGTGTACAAGAACGGGCTGTCCGCACAGGACCCCCTTCAGGGCCCGGAAGGAGTCCTCGGCCTGCGGAGTCCAGCGCACCATGACGGACTTCTTGCCTTTGAGAAGGTCCGTCAAGGGGGCTGATAGTCCCGCAAAATCCTTTACAAACCTCCTGTAGTATCCCACGATACCCAGGAAGGCCCTAACCTGCTTCGTGGTCAGGGGTCTAGGCCACTTCTGGATCGCCTCAACCTTGTTAACTTGGGGCTTAATCACTCCTTGGCCTATCACGTAGCCCAAGTAGCGGGCTTCCGTGAGTCCCAACACACATTTCTTGGGATTGGCTGTCAATCCGGCTGTTCGAAGCGCGTCCACCACCGCTTGTACCTGTTCCAAGTGGGTCTGCCACTCGGAGCTGTAAATAATGATGTCATCAAGGTACGCTGATGCATACGCCTGGTGGGGTTCCAGCACTAAGTCCATCAACCTCCTAACGTGGCCGGAGCGCCATGTAACCCAAAAGGCAAGACAACATAGTGGAAGAGACCCTCTGGCGTAACAAAAGCGGTTTTCTCCTTGGCGGACTCCGTCAGTGGCACCTGCCAGTACCCCTTGGTCAGGTCGAGCGTGGTAAAATATCGCGCCTGTCCCAGCCTATCAATCAGCTCATCCACCCGGGGCATGGGGTAGAGATCGAACCCCGGTCACAGTCTCACAATATGTACAGTATATATGCAATTAAAGTGCAAAAATGTATAGTATGTGAGATGTGTACGAATGAGTTTGCATGAACATGAACACTGTGATATACCGTATTTTTTTGGACTATAAGACACACTTTTTTCCCCGCAAATGTTGGGGGAAAGTGGGGGGTGCGTCTTATAGTCTGAATGTAGGGCATGACTGTGGGGAATGAGGGTGCTGAGGTGGAGCGGGTCATCGGGGGCATGGGCAGGCTGTAGCAGCGCCTGCCGTGACCACGTGCGTCCGCTCATTTCATATGCACGCCCATCATCTCCCCCACCATCTATCACGCTGAAGCCGGCGCTGACAGGTGGGTGGGGGATGCGCGCATACTAAACAGCCGGCCCGCATGATCACCCCTGGCAACTACAGCTACAGCATCCTCCTGTCTGCCGGCCGCGGCTGTGTAGAGACTAGTGGTGCGCACAGCGATGATGTCATCACTGTGCGCACGTGTCCACACACAGCCGCGGCCGGTACAGACAGGAGGACGAGCAATACTGCAGGGATCGTGGACGGCTCTACACAGGTCAGCGGCGCTGATGCTGGCACAAACGGAAGGAGGAGAGATGCTGCGTGGAGCGAGGATAGGTGAGTATGAACGTTTATTTTTTTGTGTGCCACAGGATGTGACCGTACACCAGGATGGGGTATATAGCAGGATGCAGCCATATGCCACGATGGGTGTATATAGCAGGATGCGGACATATACCAGAATGGGGGTATATAGCAGGATGCGGCCATATACCAGAATGGGGGTATATAGCAGTATGCGGCTATATGCCAGGATGGGGTATATAGCAGGATAGGGCCATATGCCAGGATGAGGTATATAGCAGGATCCGACCATATGCCAGGATGGGGTATATAGCAGAATGCGGCCATATGCCAGGATGGGGTATATAACAGGATGCGGCCATATGCTAGGATGGGTTATATAGCAGGATGTGGCCATATGCTAGGATGGGGGTATATAGCAGGATGCGGCCATATGCTAGGATGGGGGTATATAGCAGGATGCGGCCATATGCTAGGATGGGGTATATAGCAGGATGCGGCCATATGCTAGGATGGGGTATATAGCAGGATGCGGCCATATGCTAGGATGGGGGTATATAGCAGGATGGGGGTATATAGCAGGATGCCCGCCATATGCCAGGATGGCGGTATATAGCAGGATGCGGCCATATGCCAGGATGGCAGTATGTAGCAGGATGCGGCCATATGCCAGGATGCGGCCATATGCCAGGATGCGGCCATATGCCAGGATGCGGCCATATAGCAGGATGCGGCCATATAGCAGGATGCGGCCATATAGCAGGATGGGGGTATATAGCAGGATGGGGGTATATAGCAGGATGCTGCTTTATGCCAGCATGGGGGTATATAGCAGGATACGGCCATACACCAGGATGGGGTATATAGCAGGATGCGGCCATATGCCAGGATAGGGGTATATAGCAGGATGCGGCCATATGCCAGGATGGGGGTATATAGCAGGACGCGGCCATATGCCAGGATGGGGGTATATAGCAGGATGTGGCCATATGCCAGGATGGGGGTATATAGCAGGATGCAGCCATATGCCAGGATGGGGGTATATAGCAAGATGCGGCCATATGCCAGGATGGGGGTATATAACAGGATGCGGCCATATGCCAGGATTGGGGTATATAGCAGGATGCGGCCATATGCCAGGATGGGGGTATATAGCAGGATGCGGCCATATGCCAGGATGGGGGTATATAGCAGGATGCGGCCATATGCCAGGATGGGGGTATATACAGTGCTGGCCAAAAGTATTGGCACCCCTGCAATTCTGTCAGAGAGTACTCAGTTTCTTCCTGAAAATGATTGCAATCACAAATTCTTTGGTATTATTATCTTCATTTATTTTGCTTGCAATGAAAACACACAAAAGAGAATGAAACAAAAATCAACTCGTTGATCATTTCACACAAAACTCCAAAAATGGGCCAGACAAAAGTATTGGCACCCTTAGCCTAATACTTGGTTGCACAACCTTTAGCCAAAATAACTGTGAACAACCTCTTCCGGTAGCCATGAATGAGTTTCTTACAATGCTCTGCTGGAATTTTAGACCATTCTTATTTGGCAAACTGCTCCAGGTCCCTGAGATTTGAAGGGTGCCTTCTTCAATCTGCCATTTTGAGATCTCTCCACAGGTGTTCTATGGGATTCAGGTCTGGACTCATTGCTGGCCACTTTAGTAGTCTCCAGTGCTTTCTCTCAAACCATTTTCTAGTGCTTTTTGAAGTGTGTTTTGGGTCATTGTCCTGCTGGAAGACCCATGACCTATGAGGGAGACCCAGCTTTCTCACACTGGGCTCTACATTATGCTGCAAAATTTGTTGGTAGTCTTCAGACTTCATAATGCCATGCACTCGGTCAAGCAGCCCAGTGCCAGAGGCAGCAAAGCAACCCCAAAACATCAGGGAACCTCCACCATGTTTGACTGTAGGGACCGTGTTCTTTTCTTTGAATGCCTCTTTTTTTTTTTTCCTGTAAACTCAATGTTGATGATTCATCTGACCAGAGAACATTCTTCCAAAACATTTTAGGCTTTCTTAGGTAAGTTTTGGCAAACTCCAGCCTGGCTTTTTTATGTCTCGGGTTAAGAAGTGGGGTCTTCCTGGGTATCCTACCATACAGTTTCTTTTCAATCAGACGCCGACGGATAGTACGGGTTGACACTGTTGTACCCTCAGACTGCAGGGCAGCTTGAACTTGTTTGGATGTTAGTCGAGGTTCTTTATCCACCATCCGCACAATCTTGCGTTGAAATCTCTCGTCAAACTTTCTTTTCCTTCCACATCTAGGGAGGTTAGCCACAGTGTCATGGGCTTTAAACTTCTTGATGACACTACGCACCGTAGACACAGGAACTTTCAGGTCTTTGGAGATGGACTTGTAGCCTTGAGGTTGCTCATGCTTCCTCACAAGTTGGATTCTCAAGTCCTCAGACAGTTCTTTGGTCTTCTTTCTTTTGTCCATGCTCAATGTGGTACACACAAGGACACAGGACAGAGGTTGAGTCAACTTTAATCCATGTCAACTGGCAGCAAGTAGATAATAAATGTAACTCCGGCACTCCTTAGAGAATAAAATGCAGTAGGTCTTGGGTGGTGCTGAATAAATTTTTATTTAACCAAGAAGTAAAGTCTGTCCCAACGTTTCGGTCCACACTGGACCTTTTTCAAGGGATCTATCAGACTAGAGTATTGCAGAAAATAAATAAGCACCAACGGACAACATGTGTAATCGTCAACAGCGTCTAACAGTAGGGTTGGGTGCTGTGACCGTATAACCCAGGTTATGTACCACGCTAATTACACGTAAAAAGATGGGAGGAGTCTAGTTAGCAAAACCTTAGGAGGCGAGATACTGTTTGTATTCTGTGCGTGTACTGCCGGGCAAAAACGAGCCCAATGAAATGTATAGGGTGTTATGTCCAGAAAGATGTCCTGGAAGATCAGGGTAAAAATTGCAATCACAGTGGATCACGGTCAGAGGGCTGGACCGTGTATTTCTAATCCAGACGCAAGGGGTGTCATGTGACTAATCTGTCATATTGAAGACATAAGCATATATGCTGTGGAATACCCCAGTGTCATGTCTTCAGTGGGATCAGGAGAGAAAGATTATATGATCTGTTTGCTAAGCGACCGTACCAGCTGCAAGCATTACAGGGCAAAACCTGAGAGAGATCGCCAGGAGGAGGACAGGGGGCATGTGACAAGCGCTGGACTGTGCCTGTGTCCGGGTGGGTGCGTCTAGACCGGATGCCAGAGGGAATACCAGAGGGACCACTAAAGGCTATAATTAAATATCCATCAAATGACGACGAAAAAAATGAGCAAGGTGCCAGAAAAATAATTAAATGCAGTGCATTTCTATTATTAAAGTTCCAATAGCAGATATCTATTTAATAGTAAGGTGCATAGTGCTAAAAATGAAATGCTGCAGCAGAGACAGCAAAGATGAAGTACTTAGAGAAGGATATTAAATACCTAGAATTAGGGTCCGTGGAACTCGTCAGCCTTCAGCCCGATGCGCATTTCATCTTGCGATAGACTTTCTCAGGGGGGGGGTAGTGAAGCGAATGAGTGTGGGTTGTAGAAAAAACAGCTATTTATGCAAGAGAAAGTGTAGATCCGGCGCGGATGAATTTCTAATTTGCAGCCTGGAAATAGCTGGACATGGTGGCACACAAGTCATGTGACCAGTCTCCGTATCATGTGACTTCCGGCCGTTGGTTGTGGAACGCAAGCACAACTACTGTTCAGGAAGAGACGGTGGTCAATGCCTGATGCCCAATATGCTGGTGGCTGCAGAAGTCAACGAGGAGGTAACACACCTGTGCTCACATCCAGATGTGCAACTGGGAATCATGTCTAATGCAAAAGGTTTTTCAAGGACGGATAAAGCAAAAAAAAATGCACTAACATTAGTAATGCGCTGTCATACAAAAAAAAGTATGAACAGAAAAACTATGCAATACAGTGAAAAAGAAAATAAAATATGAAAAATAGTATAAAAATATGTATAAATGAGGTGAATGCTAGATGTGTAGAACAATATGTGGGGAAAAGCAATCATAAAATGTCTGTGAGAAGAATGAAATATTATACATGAAATACAGTATGATAAAAAAATGGTAGATTAAAAGAGGACCGTAGGAAGAAAAATGTGTAAAAAGGTCAGTGTATGTAAAGAAGTGCCAAAGAAGTGTGTAAAGTGTAATTCATGCAAAATAATGAGTGTATGAATATATGCAACAAATGGATGAAAGTGCAAAAAAGTGTGTAGTATGTGACGTGTGTGAGGATGAGCTTGCAGGAACATGAATACTGTAATAAAATTGATGAAATTGAAAAATAAACAATAATCCCCAGCAGTAAAATATATATGTACAGTATATATTCCATTAAAGTGCAAAAATGTATAGTATGTGAGATGTGTACGAATGAGTTTGCATGAACATGAACACTGTGATATACCATATTTTTTGGACTATAAGACGCACTTTTTTCCCCACAAATGCTGGGGGAAAGTGGGGGGGTGCGTCTTACAGACAGTGGGGGGGTGCGGCCGGTACAGACAGGAGGACGAGCGATACTGCAGGGATCGTAGACTGCTCTACACAGGTCAGCGGCGCTGATGCTGGCACAAACGGAAGGAGGAGCGATGCTGCGTGGAGCGAGGATAGGTGAGTATGAACGTTTATTTTTTTGTGTGCCACAGGATGTGACCGTACACCAGGATGGGGTATATAGCAGGATGCAGCCATATGCCACGATGGGTGTATATAGCAGGATGCGGCCATATACCAGAATGGGGGTATATAGCAGGATGCGGCTATATGCCAGGATGAGGTATATAGCAGGATGCGACCATATGGGTCTAGACGCACCCACCCGGACACAGGCACAGTCCAGCGCTTGTCACATGCCCCCTGTCCTCCTCCTGGCGATCTCTCTCAGGTTTTGCCCTGTAATGCTTGCAGCTGGTACTGTCGCTTAGCAACCAGATCATATGATCTTTCTCTCCTGGTCCCACTGAAGACATGACACTGGGGTATTCCACAGCATATATGCTTATGTCTTCAATATGACAGATTAGTCACATGACACCCCTTGCGTCTGGATTAGAAATACACGGTCCAGCCCTCTGACCGTGATCCACTGTGATTGCAATTTTTACCCTGATCTTCCAGGACATCTTTCTGGACATAACACCCTATACATTTCATTGGGCTCGTTTTTGCCCGGCAGTACACGCACAGAATACAAACAGTATCTCGCCTCCTAAGGTTTTGCTAACTAGACTCCTCCCATCTTTTTACGTGTAATTAGCGTGGTACATAACCTGGGTTATACGGTCACAGCACCCAACCCTACTGTTAGACGCTGTTGACGATTACACATGTTGTCCGTTGGTGCTTATTTATTTTCTGCAATACTCTAGTCTGATAGATCCCTTGAAAAAGGTCCAGTGTGGACCGAAACGTTGGGACAGACTTTACTTCTTGGTTAAATAAAAATTTATTCAGCACCACCCAAGACCTACTGCATTTTATTCTCTAAGGAGTGCCGGAGTTACATTTATTTATCTAGTGGTCAATTTTTCTCCAGAGCACCCAACCAGATAGTGAGCCAGGCTTATTTTTTCAACTGGCTGCAAGTGTGATTTAGTTATTGCCAACACCTGTTAGGTGCCACAGGTAAGTTACAGGTGCTGTTAATTACACAAATTAGAGAAGAATCACATGATTTTTCAAACAGTGCCAATACTTTTGTCCACCCCCTTTTTTATGTTTGGTGTGGAATTATATCCAATTTGGCTTTATGACAATTATTTTTTTTTCATTTAAGACAAATTAAATGAAGATAATACCAAAGAATTTGTGATTGCAATCATTTTCAGGAAGAAACTGAGTATTCTCTGACAGAATTCAGGGGTTCAAATACTTTTGGCCAGCACTGTAGCAGGATGCGGCCATATGCCAGGATGGGGGTATATAGCAGGATGCGGCCATATGCCAGGATGGGGGTTGTTACGCTCACCGAGGGGCGGCGAGCATCCGGGGGTGGACCCATTGGACCGTGCACTGGACTCCCTTGAGAAAGCGACCAGCAGCGAACCCCTATACAGGGACTGTGTGGTGCCTCCCCAAAGGGCCTAAATGCACGGCAGCCAGGAACCGGTAGCAGTAATCTCTTTAAGGCCAGGTATGGCACAGGTGTGACGTCCACAGCAGGTAGAACATGGGTATGGTACAGGTGACGCCCACAGCAGGTATGGCACAGGTGACGCCCACAGCAGGTATGGCACAGGTGACGACCACAGCAGGTATGGCACAGGTGACGCCCACAGCAGGTATGGCACAGGTGACGCCCACAGCAGGTATGGCACAGGTGACGACCACAGCAGGTATGGCACAGGTGACGCCCACAGCAGGTATGGCACAGGTGACGCCCACAGCAGGTATGGCACAGGTGACGCCCACAGCAGGTATGGCACAGGTGACGACCACAGCAGGTATGGCACAGGTGACGTCCACAGCAGGTATGGCACAGGTGACGTCCACAAGAGGTATGGCACAGGTGACGTCCACAGCAGGTATGGCACAGGTGGCACTATGGCGAGACATAGAATTAGGAACAAGTAGCTGGTGTGCAGATACAAGCAATAGTACACAAGGGGCCTGGATACTAGCAATGCACTATTAGGAGCGTTGCTCGGGCGCCTTCTGTCAGGGAAGGCGATCTTAAATGCCCTTTTGGTAACAGGTGACCTCTGAGGTCACTTCCAGGTAATGGGACGCTACCACTTTAAGAAAAGGGGCGTGGCCTCACGCGCAGCCTAAGATCACTTACTGCAGATCTGTTTGTGGCCGGGAGGCAGGAAGAGGCTGCAGCAGCCTTTGGATGAGAGCGCATGACCTAGGAGTGAGTAGGAAGCACAGCAGGACCTGAATCAAGAGCAGAGCCTGCAGAGCCATGGGACAGGTAAGAGGAAGGACGTCGCTGCCAGAGGCTGGGACCGGGAGTGCACGTGAGAGCCATGCTGGGGCTGGGCAGATGAGAGGAAAAGCGCCCCCTCAGAATCTGGTGGGATCGGGCGCTACAGGGGTATATAGCAGGATGGGGGTATATAGCAGGATGTGGCCATATACCAGGATGGCAGTATATAGCAGGATGGGGGCTATACCAGGATGAGGGACATATATATACAAGGCAGGAGGATCATATACAAGGCAGGAGGATCATTTCCAGGATGGGGTACCTTAGTAGAGAATTTGGGGACATTACCCCCATAAGGCCCTGTGCGCACTTGCCGTTTTTTGCCGCGGATTTGCTGCATGTTTTGCTGCAGAAAATGTTCATAACATCTCTGCAGTGATTCCCCAGCAAATCCTATGGGGAAAAAAAGCTGTGCGCACTATGCGGATTTTGACAGCTGCATGTTTTGCTGCGGGATTCCTGCAGCAAAAACAATTGCATGTCACTTATTTTCCGCAGGTAGCTGCGCCATTTCACTCCATTGACTGTAATGTAATCGTGCAATCCCGCAGGGAATAACGCAGGTAGCAAATTCTGTGCAGTTCATTGCGTTTTCCTGCGTTATTCCCTGCGGTATTTCGCGTTTTCGGGACATAATGTTCCTCACTGCCCTGCGTTTTTCAGGGAAGTGATGTCATTATGACAGGAAGAGGAAGCTGAGCCGAGAGTAAACACACACATATCAAACACAGACATATAGAAAACACACACATGACACTCACACACAGACATATAGAATACACATAGAAATGAAACGTACATCTAAAAAAACCCCAAAAAAACGTGGGTTCCGCTATATTTTTACCGTCCAGCCGAGGTAAATACACAGCAGCGGCCCGGTATTCTCAGGCTGGGGAGGGCGAGGGCAATGGTTAATGCCACCCCCCTCCCGCAGCTGAGAATATCAGCCACAGCTGTCCCGGGACTGTTGCATCCATTATGCGACAGTCCCGGAGTTTCCCCGGCTCTTCCAGATTGCCGTGATGCGGTGGCAATCCAGATAATAAGGAGTTAAATGGTAGCAGATTGCTGCCATTTAAGTCCAGGCTTAATCATGGCAGTGTCTATGAGACAGCTTTCGTGATTAACCCGTAAGTAAAGGGAATAAACACACACACCGAAAAATCCTTTTTTTTTTTTTAAATAAAAGACAAAAAGGCCCTCTTTCACCCCTTTATTAACCCCTCCAACACACAGCTCCGGCGAAAATCCACCGAGGTCCCACGACGCTTGCATCCAGCTGCGACTGACACACTGTACTGAATGCATCCTCGTAACGAGCCTGCAGAGTTAACTACAGGACATTTCTCACGGTCGGTAATGTGAACACACCACTGACTGTGAGAACTGCAGCGTGTCCTCACAGGGACTCTATCTAATGATTATCTATCTATCTACCCTTCTATCTATCTACCCTTCTATCTATCTACCTTTCTATCTATCTACCCTTCTATCTATCTATCTATCCATTATCTATCTATTTCTCTATCTATATCAGAAGGAAATTACCTTTTTTTTTTTTTTTTCTTTCAATGTGCTTTATTGCATAAAATGCATTAAAACACATGTACCAACCTGCGGAAAAACCGCACCGAAACCGCACCAAAACAATAAAACGCATGCGAATTTCGGTGCGTTTTTTTTGCGTTTTTTTTTTCAGCGGGTGCGGTAATCTTTCAGTGTCTGCGGAATTTTCTTAAGAAAATTCCTTTTTCCAGTGCACACAGGGCCTAACAGTGTCAGCAGCAGATCCTCGCCCCCTAAAGGCCCTGTCACACACAGAGATAAATCTGCGGCAGATCTGTGGTTGCAGTGAAATTGTGGACAATCAGTGCCAGGTTTGTGGCTGTGTACAAATGGAACAATATGTCCATGATTTCACTGCAACCACAGATCTGCCAAAGGTTTATCTCTGTGTGTGACAGGGCCTTAACAGTGTGTCATGACCACATTTTTTGCTTAAAATATTATTTTCCTATTTTCCTCCTCTGAAACCAGGGTGCGTCTTATGGTCCGGTGCGTCTTATAGTCCGAAAAATACGGTATGTGATTAAAAAGAAAAAATAACAATAATAGATGCCGACCACTCGAATAATAATAAATTAATGGATGAAGAAAAAATCCAAGAAAATAAGGAAAAAACAAAAATCCAGAGGGAGGTGTCCTGTTGATAATATATGGTAGGTGATGCAAATCCATATGCAGAAAAGTGTCCCATGTAATAATGAAAAAAATATGTCAGATAGTCCTTATTCAGGATAATTAATTCTGTAATGCATAGTGATGAGATCCCCTTTCTTCAATCATGGACCTTCTCATAAAAGAAATGTATTTTTCTTTTTTAGGATGCTCAAGATTCAGCATACTCTTCAACCCCTCACAGACTACCGAACACCAGATAACAGCGGCACAAGCGTGGAGTATTAAGTATAAACTATGTAAAGAAAATATTAAAAACAAAATTAAAATATGTACAAATATAAAAACAACCCCCCTCACCCCATGAACACAGTTATTGTACTAGGGAAGTCCTATTATGGAAAATTAAAAAAATCCACTAAAGCCAAAATTTTCATTTAAGACAAAAGGATTGATAATGTTGATTCTATAGATCCATTTACTCTCTATACGTGCCAGAATTTTGGCCAGGTTGCCTCCTCTAGTACTCAAACAAACCTGATCAATTGCTATAACCTTTAGTAAGCTTGAATTGCATTGGTGATGATGGAAAAAGTGTCTACCAAGAGTGGGAAGTGTCCTCAGTGGTTTTTCCTTAGTCAATGTCCCTAATATGTTCGCGGATCCGTATCCTAAGTTGCCTCATGGTCATTCCTATATACATTTTCTCGCAGGGGCATTTGGCCCAATAAATAACGCCCTTTGATGTGCAATTTAGAAGATGTTGTATTTCAAAGGTTCGAGACTGGTCAACATTATGGAAATTCCTACTCTTAATCATACTGGGACAGGTCTAACAGTGTCCAGAAGGGTAAAAGCCCTTAACCCCTTCACGACCTTGGACGGATCTATCCGTCCAGGATCGTGTCCCGTTAAGCACTGCCCCCTGCCGCGGGCAGGCGGCGTGGATCGGCACACATATCAGCTGTTTTCAGCTGACATGTGTGCCTGCTAGCCGCGGGTGGAATCGCTTCCACCCGCGGCCATTAACCCCTTAAATCTTGCTGCCAAAGTCTGGCAGCAAGATTTAAATGCGCGCAGCCATGTTTCTTACTTACCGCCGCCCCCACCGGAAGTCACGTGTGTTATCACGTGACTATCGGTGGTTGCCATCGTAGCACAGGGTCATGTGATGACGCCTGCTGCTATGATCTTTCACTTTCGTTTTCCCTCGGCCAAGAGCAGAGGGAAAAACAAAGTGAGTGAATCTGCTGTTTACAGCTGTATTGCTGTGATCAGCAGATAGACAATAGCGATCGGATTGCTGATAGCTATAGCCCCCTAGGGGGACTAGTAAAATAAAAAAAAGTAAAAAAAAAGTTTTAAAAAATAAAAAAAAAAAAACCTAAAAGTTCAAATCACCCCCCTTTCCCCCATTGAAAATTAAAGGGTTAAAAAATAAATAAATATACACATATTTGGTATCGCCGCGTTCAGAAATGCCCGATCTATCAAAATATAAAATCAATTAATCTGATTGGTAAACGGAGTAGTGGCAAAAAAATTCCAAACGCCAAAATTACGTTTTTTGGTCGCCGCAAGTTTTACGCAAAATGCAATAACAGGCGATCAAAACCTAGCATCTGCGCAAAAATGGTACCATTATAAACGTCAGCTCGAGACGCCAAAAATAAGCCATCACTGAGCCATAGATCCCAAAAAATAAGAATCCTACGTGTTTCGGAAAATGGCGCAAAACGTGCACCACTTTTATTGGACAAACTTGTGAATTTTTTTTAACCCCTTAGATACAAGTAAACCTATACATGTTTGGTGTCTACAAACTCGCACCGACCTGAGGCATCACATAGATACATCGGTTTTATCATATAGTGAACACGGTGAATAAAACATCCCAAAAACTATTGTGCGATCACACTTTTTTTGCAGTTTTTCCACACTTGGAATTTTTTTGCTGTTTTCCAGTACAATATATGGTAAAACCTATGGTTTCATTTAAAAGTACAACTCGTCCCGCAAAAAACAAGCCCTCATATGGCAAGATTGACGAAATAATAAAAAAGTTACGGCTCTCGGAAGAAAAGGAGCAAAAAACAAAAACGCAAAAACGGAAAGTGCCCGGGGGCTGAAGGGGTTAACAGATAGCCAGTTAGCCTGAGATTCTCTTTCTTGTTTAGGGTTAAAATGGCTATGGATCAAGATGTCCCTTAGGTTTCTTGATCTCCGAGCTGTCATTATTGATGGAATAGTCTGATAAACTTTGTTTATACAAAAGATCATTTCTTTGTGAATTCTTGGCCCGCAAATATTCTTGCCTAATGCACTTGTGACCTTAACCTCTCTCTCTAACTCTAGAATATAGGTCTTTAGAGTGTTTCTCAAAAGATGATTTGGTAGAGCAGATCCTTCTTGCTCTAAGGAACTGACTAGTGGATATACTGTACTTCTAATAGTAGAAGGTAAGTGTGAAGAATTGGCCTGCAACAATGAATTGGCCGTTTCCTTTCTAAAAATTTCAGTAGAAATGTCACCATTGTCGCAAATGTTTATTTTAATGTTCAGGAAATCAATGCTTTTGCCATATTTATGACAATTTTACATTGATATTGTAGTGTTCAACTGGGCCATTAGACTGTCAAGCTCATGAGTTGTACCCTCCTATACAAAGAGCACGCCATTAATATACCTCATCCATTGTTGTGCTTTTTTTCATTTAAGGTATGGGTTCACTGATGAAGATCTCAAGTTCCCAAGCACCAATGAAAAGGTTTGCGTACGAAAAGGTGCACACCGCCCCCATCATGGTCCCTTGCGTCTGGAGGTAAATTTGTTTATGAAAACAGAAACGTGTGTTAAAATAAATTCTAGCCATGTCAATAATAGTGTGGCCATTTTGGGATCCAAATTACTATTGCGGAGTAACCAAGCAGTAGCCGAGAGGCCATCGTGATGCCTTATGGAGGTATATAAAGCCTCAACATCTGCTGTAACTAAGATCATGTTTTTGTAATGCTGCTGTGGTGTCTTTGATGTAAGAATGTAGGGTTGAAAACCAAAGGTTTTTTGACAATGATCTATTGTGTGACATATTTCATTCCATTCCATTCCAAAATGTGCAATAGTTCCACTTTGTGCTGAGGTAGTGGATTACATGTTAATTTCTTATAACAGGTGTCACGAACAGCCGGGTGGGGGTCTCGCTGTTCACTGATTTGGACAATAAGTAAATGAGGCTGCTGAGCTACTAATGCCAAATGTCCGCACCGTCGCATTTACAATCACGATATTCTGCACAGACACCCCATGTGACTCAGGGAACATCATAGACTATGTTTTGATGGGAAAATTTAACCCCTCGCTTTAGTTACTCTTGAAAAAACATGCCTCCATTAAAGTCAATGGAGCTGCGAGCTATTAGGTTATTAATAGGAGCTGTAATTGGTTGCTATAGGAAGAAAATAAATTGTTAGTATAAGAAGTTTGTGTGAGGTAATAAGATGTCGGTGGGGACACGGATGGAGAGAGAGACAGAAAGAGATAGAGAGACCGACAGTCAAAGAGACAGACAGACAGAGAAAGGGAACGGGACAGACGGGGAACGGGACAGACGGGGAACGGGACAGACGGGGAACGGGACAGACGGGGAACGGGACAGACGGGGAACGGGACAGACGGGGAACGGGACAGACGGGGAACGGGACAGACGGGGAACGGGACAGACGGGGAACGGGACAGACGGGGAACGATGTACCTAGGATTTCACTGTGTTGAGCACCTTTGCTGGCTGCCGGCAGTGTTTTCTCTGGCTGGTTTCCCAAAGATCAGTGATTGTTTTGTATTGCAGAACTGGAACAATACAGACCTGGAACGAGACAGACAGAGAGAGAGGCTAAGACTGATCCAGACAGACAGAGACTGTGTGAGAGACAGTTACTATTCCGGGCAACACCCGGGTACTACAGCTAGTGTGTGTGTATAATATATATATATATATATATATATATATATATAATCTCACGACACGATACCCTTACTGATATCACCCCAATAATTCTACACAACAATCATTTTGCATAGAGCAGAATAGAGCATTTCTATTTCAAATAGAGCAGAAGAAAAGAAATTGTAAATTTTCTATAATTGTAGACAGTGGACACACGAACCTCTCACCACAATGGAAGTCAGCCAGATTAATTCCACCAGATGAGTATCATCGGTCCCAGCACGGTTCATGGCAGCCAGCCGAATATAGACAAGAAGCAAGCTGGGGAAGGATTCATCTCAGACTCCAAGGATTTGAATAAAAGGCATTTCTTTATTTTAGCTTGTTAAACCTAATCAAGGCGTACTGCCGAAACGCGTAGTTTTTTTTTTTCTTCACCTACCATCTGTCAGTGTTATCAGCCGGTGTCATACTTTTTTTTTATATATATATATATTCTTTTTAACAAGTTGAAATAAAGAAATGCCTTTTATTCAAATCCTTGGAGTCTGAGCTGGATCCTTCCCCTGCTTGCTTCTTAAATTTTATATATTCCATCCAAAAATAGATAGTGTTTATAATATATACAAGATGTTAGAAAGGGCAACAATACAAATACAGTGTAGACAATTACATAAAAATCAAAGGGATAAACATGAAACTTACTAAACTCGTGCCGTAGATGTGTCGTCTAAAAATTGATGGAGCTACCTAGGGTCTGCAGAAAAAGATGCAAACAGGCAGCACCATCACATTGGTATGCCCTCCAGTACTGACCAAGGTGAAAAATGAGCTTCTGACCTAAGTTCACCCTCCCATCTGTGACCTCATTTTACAATATCTTGTAGGCTGTGCCGAGGACTTTCGAAAAATTAGATAATTCTAGTTTTCGTATATCTGTGCCCCTGGGTCACACAGGTGAGAGATATTAGCGTCATATTTTATATCTCGATTTTTTTCATTTGCATGAATACCAAACACAACGCATCTAGCATGATTTTATTGGCCAAAGCCCATTTGTCGGGATACCAGCAATCACTTAGCAAAGCCAAACGGTGCTCCGTGTTCAGCGGTTCACTGGGATTCTAGCAATATGCTTTTCATTTTTCTAGCATTAACGTGTCACCTAAAAACTGGGTAATAGCTTTTCTACTTAAAAGAACCAATTAGCGTTTTTGTGTGTACATATTTGGATTCAGTTGTTCCATCCCGCTTGTCGTAAATACCAAAACTCTCAGGCCGATCAGATAGTGTCGTCATGGCGATCTGTGCTAGTGCTGGGGTGGGGGGTGGTATAAGGGACCGTAAGAGTTTTAACATGACACCTCCCCCTTTTTGAGGTAGCATGGGAGATTGATTTGCCGATAGTCTCCCAAGCCTACCTCGCTGGCATTCCCCTCCCGGGACAGCCCGTAAGCGTTGCCATGTTTGGTTCCCTTCTTGTGTTGAATGGTAAAATCAACAACTGGGGAGAAGAAAGCTCATGCATAATGGATGCGCAAACCGCAAAGTGAGACCATAATACTGGAATTGTAAGTAGAAAAATATGAAATTTATTGAACAAACCCAACACACACAATGTATTAAAATCACTTAAAACCATGAAACATCAAAATCCCACATCTCTCATGCTGGTAATAGGGGGTACCGCCCTGTACAACCATTCAGTGTGCAATATATAAGCAGATTTTAATCAGAAAGTACATTATGCGCATAAGGTAATCCCTATACATACATGAAAACTCATAGAATCTGAGTGACCAGGAGCAGACCTAATAGGCAGTCCCCAATGTTAGGCTGAATAAACCACTGTGTGGAACCCCCAATGTGGTAAAAGGACTTATGGGGCAAGGAATCAAGCTCAGTTTTCCATCCTTTTATATGTATAATTTAATTATTGTACATTGGATGATCTAGACTGATTGTGGGCTTGCTATGGTTACCCTGTGTTATTGTCCGATTCCTTAATCCACTCTAATCTTCTTATCCTTATCTGTATATTGTGGATTAAGCCCTACTAATGTCTTTTGAAGATTACATCATTTTCCCTGACAGTGTTTACTAGCCAGACAGGTAGGGAAGCTCCCTGGTTTAATTATGCATGTGCTCGTATTTCAAGCATAGTGTATGCCTAGAGCCCTGTCATGCGCAGTAGCTGGAGCATTTGCAGTGCCCATGGTAACTGAAGGTCTATGTCACTTCCGGTTACGGCCGAGCCGGCACACTGTCACTACTAGTGAGTTTTTCACTTTTAAACATTAAATCCCATGCGGTTTGCATGGGGCATTAGGTGGCCATGTGCAGGGGAATCGGAGGGACTTTTCTACATTGACCCGGTTATAGGATTATATTAAGACCTCGGCTCCTCCAGCATCTACTTCCGGTTCTGATATCCTCATTCAGCCGCTACGTTCTGTTACACACCACCTGTGGTAGGTCTAATTTGATTGTTACCATTTGATTTTTCAATTTACTATGGTCTATAAATACTCACTCTTATGTAACCCGGGACACACTCTCCCCTGACGAAGCTGCTTGCCAGCGATACGCGTGGGGCTTCTCCCCACATCTATCTCTCCTTGCTGGGCTCTGCCGTGTGCTCAGCTCCCTCTCAGACTGTGAGCCTGTCAGTCCTGTGTTAGGTATCTGCATGTACACCATGGGGGATTTTTGGGCACCAATTCTCTATGGCATATAATGTGTTGTGGTTATCTCCAATGGAACTGCATACTATATATATATACAGAATATATTTTTCTTTATGCTTCACCTGAATGATATATCATATGTGCAGTCATTGGTTGCCCTGTATACCTTCTCTTGTTTTACATAGAGCTATGGTTCATGCTTTTCAATTTTGAATAATATACCATATGTTGTGGTTATTGGTTACCCCCTACACCCCTCTATCTTTGTCTTGTCACATGCAGGTATCCTCCTTTTACCACATTGGGGGTTCCACACAGTGGTTTATTCAGCCTAACATTGGGGACTGCCTATTAGGTCTGCTCCCGGTCACTCAGATTCTATGAGTTTTCATGTATGTATAGGGATTACCTTATGCGCATAATGTACTTTCTGATTAAAATCTGCTTATATATTGCACACTGAATGGTTGTACAGGGCGGTACCCCCTATTACCAGCATGAGAGATGTGGGATTTTGATGTTTCATGGTTTTAAGTGATTTTAATACATTGTGTGTGTTGGGTTTGTTCAATAAATTTCATATTTTTCTACTTACAATTCCAGTATTATGGTCTCACTTTGCGGTTTGCGCGTCCATTATGCATGAGCTTTCTTCTCCCCAGTTGTTGTCTGTTTATTCATGCAGGACGCAGCATCCCTGTTGTTGATTACTTGCAACAGTAGCTGTGCACCCAGAATCTTTATGGTTCAGAATGGTAAAATCATACTGCTGTAGAGCCAAGCTCCACCGCAGTAGCTTACCATTGTCGCCGGCCACCCGTTGCAGCCAGCTGAAACAGTTGTGGTCTGTTACTATGGTGAAGTTGCATCCATATAGGTAGGGCTGCAGTTTCTGCAGTGCCCACACTATAGCGAGGCACTCCTCCACAGTGGTGTAGGCCACGTCCTGGGGTAAGAGCTTGCAGCTGAGAAACACCACCGGGTGCTCTTCCCCCTCCCCGTTTTACCTGGCTGAGTACTGCACCTAGCCCAAATGCACTGGCATCTGTCTGAACTATGAACCGTCGGGTGAAGTCCGGGGCTTGTAGGATTGGGGAACTGGTGAGGGCAGCTTTCAACGCTCTGAAGGACCACTTACAGTCATCTGTCCAGGTGACTACTTGTAGTAGCTTCTTTTTGGTGAGGTCCATCAACGGCTTAGCATGGGCACTATAATTAGGAACGAACTTCATATAGTACCCTGCTTTACCCAAGATGGACATAACCTGCTTATTTGACTTGGGGGTAGGCCAGGAGGTGATGGCATCAACCTTCCCTGGCTCTGGTTTCAGAGTTCTGCCACCCACTTGGTGTCCGAGGTACTGCACCTCTGTCATGCCGATCTGTCACTTCCCTGGCTTTACATTCAGACCAGCTCTCTAGATCCACCTGAGCACCTGTTCCAGGTGCCCCGGGTGTTCGTGCCAAGAGGGACTAAAGATAGCAATGTCATCCAGGTAAGAGACGGCAAACCCTCCTAGTCCCTCGAGCAGCTGGTCGACCAATTTATGGAAAGTGGCAGGAGCATTTCTCATGCCAAAGGGCATGACAAGAGATTCATACAGCCCGAATGGGGTAATGAAGGTGGACCTTTCTTGTGCTTCCTTGAACATAGGAATCTGGCAGTACCCTCGACTCTGGTCCATGATTGTCAGGTACCGAGCCCCAGCTAAGCAATCTAGCAGCTCATCGATGCGTGGCATTGGGTATGTGTCAGGTGCTGTAATGGCATTTAGCCTCCTGTAGTCCACACAAAACCTGGTCGTCTGGTCCTTTTTTGAAACCACAACTATCAGCGAGGCCCATGCACTTTTTTACCTCCGGATCTCCCCCAGGGCTAGCATTTCATCTATCTCCCTTTTTATGTCCTTTTGTACCTCTAGGGAGACACGGTATGGAGATTGACGGACTGGGGAATGATTTCCTGTGTCCACCTGGTGGATGGCTACCAACGTCTTCCCAGGGACATTCGTGAAGATCGTCATATAGGGCAGGAATACCTCTCACAGCTGGGACCTCTGGTCCATGGATAGCTGTGGGTTGAATGCCGCCTCTTCAATAGACCCTCCATCCCAGGCCAATGCGAGCACGTCTACCAAGACTTCGCTTTCACCTTCCTTGGGAAGGCTACACACAGAAAGGACGAAGGTTTCCCTGTCATGATGAGCTTTCATCATGTTGACATGGAAGACCTTTTGCCTCTTCCTAGCGTGGTCAATGGTGACCATATAGTTTACGTCATTGACGCGCTGATGCACAAGGTATGGACCCTCCCAGGCCGCCTAAAGCTTATTCTGGGTCATTGGGACTAGGACCCACACCTGATCCACATCGTACACCCACTCCCGAGCATGTTGGTCGTACCACAGCTTCTGGCTGGCCTGGGCCTGCATCATATTCTCATGCACTAGCTGCATCATTGACTGCATTTTGTCACGGAGCCGCATGACATACTCCACAATGGACACTTCTGGGGAGTTCAGTTCCTCTTTTCAGGATTCCCATACCAGACCAAGAGGCCCCCGGACTCGTCTGCCATACAGGAGCTCGAAGGAGGAGAACCCCGTTGAGGCCTGTGGTACCTCTCGGTAAGCAAACAGCAGGTGTGGGAGGTACCGCTCCCAGTCACGTCCATGTGACTCAACCAGCATCTAAAGCATCTGCTTAAGGGTACCATTAAATCGCTCACACAAATCATTGGTCTGAGGGTGATAGGTCCTTGATACCAGATTCTGCAGCTGCATTTTCTTACAGAGAGCCTCCATTAAACGATACATGAACTGAGTAAGCATCTACCTGGGAAATCCTACTCAGGAGAATATAGTCAAGATGGCATCTGCCACCTTATCGGCCCTAATTGAGAACAGAGCCAGAGTCTCCGGATACCAGGTAGCATAGTCTACTACAGTAAGGATGCCGGAGGCCCAATGATGTCCAGAGTGACCCTCTAGAAAGGCTCCTCTATCACCGGCAAAGAAATCAGGGGAGCCTCGAGAGCAGGCCCTGACTTTCCTACTCTTTGACACGTGATACAAGAGCAGCATTTGTTGGCAACATCTGTCCCCATTTTGGGCCAATAGAAGTGGTGAGACAGCCGAGCCTTGGTTTTGCTGACCCCCAAGTGTCAGGCGAGTGCGATCTCATAGGCAATCCGCAGCAACTCACCCCTAAAGGGGCAGGGCACCACCAGCTATTTTTCCCTCAGCCACTCCTATTGGGGGTTACAGGTAACAGTCTCCCGGTACAACCTCCCCTGATCCCAGAATACCCTCTCCTTATCGGTCTTGGACTACCTCTTGAAGCTCATCAAGAGAATGCCAAGAGTGTGCAAATCAGTAATCAAAGCAAAGGGTGGCTACTTTGAAGAACCTAGAATATAAGTCATATTATCAGTTGCTTCACACTTTTTTAAGTATTTCTTTCCACGTGTTAATTCATAGTTTTGATGCCTTCAATGTGAATCTACAATTTTCAGTCATGAAAATAAAGAAAACTCTTTGAATGAGAAGGTGTGTCCAAACTTTTGGTCAGTACTGTATATATCACCAATTCCCGCTAATGGAATATACTGTATATATACCACGATACCCTTACTGCTAGCACCCCAATAATTTTACACAACAATAATTATGCTGCGACCACTGAACTTTCCACAGGTAGTTTGGATACCCGTTACAGATAGCAAAAGGCTCTTCGGGTTCGGATTCGTAAATAGAGCAGGTGGAACGAGGTGTTAAATTTTATACATTGAATCCAAAAATAGGCAGTGTTTATAAAATATACAAATTGTTACAAAGGGGAACAATACAAATACAGTGTAGACTATTACATAAAAATAAAAGGGATGAACTTGAAACTTAGTAAACTTGTGCCATAGATGTGACGTCCTAATTTATGGAGGGAGGGTCTCCAGAATAAAATGCAAATGGGCAGCACCACCACATAGGTATGCCCTCCAGTACTGACTAAGGCAAAAAATGAGCTTCTGACTTTTATGACCTGCTGAGGACTTCCGAAAAATTAGATAATTCTAGTTTTTGGATATCTTTTCCCGTGGGCCACACAGGTGAGAGATATTGGCGTCATATTTTATATCTCGCTTTTTCATTCGCATAGATACCAAACACAACGCATCTAGCATGATTTTATTGGCAAATACCCATTTGTTGGGATACCAGCGATCACTTAGCAAAGCCAAACAGTGCTCCGTGTTCAGTGCTTCACTGGGATTCCGTCAATATGCTTTTCATTTTTCTAGCATTAACGTGGCACCTAAAAACTGGGTTAATAGCTTTTCTACTTAAAAGAACAAAGGAGCGTTTTTGTGTGTACAGATTTGGCTTCAATTGTTCCATCCCCCTTGTCGTAAATACCAAAACTCTAAGGCCGATCAGATAGTGTCGTCATAGGGATCTGTGCTGGGGTGGGGGTGGTGTAAGGGACCTTAAGAGTTTTAACATCACTACAGGTGTCATCATTAAGCAGTTTGTTGGCCTGCCTAATGCACCTATCATGTGGTCGAATTACAAGGTTACCACCTTTTGTCAGCAGGCTTGAAGACCATATCATTCAAGCTTTGCAATTCCTTTAGAGCTTCCCTTTCATTTTTATCCAAGTTGAGAATCCACAATGGTTTTTGTGCAATATTCTTAATCAACTGGGATACCACTCTAGTAAAAATATCAACTGCCGGGCAGACGTTGAGGGAAGGAAAGGTTTTGGATTTCTGATATAATCTTGTAGGAAAATGACTAACCTCATTGGGTGAGCTGTTCTCTTCCAGAAGAGATTCCAGAGTGCCAAGTGCATCAAGTTCCTCCTTTGTAGTGAAATCATCATGCGATTTGAAGTGTAATTTCTTCAGACTGATTTTTCTGGCAAAATAAATGCACATCCTTTATGGTGAAAAACAGATTTAGGGAGCGAGCAGGAGAAAATGAAAGTCCCTTACACAATAAATTATTTTGAGTTGGGCTCAGCAGGTACGATGACAAATTTATTACCTTCTGCTCTCTGGAAACTTTATTCCTCCCCATGTTGCTGGTACCAGGGATTTGCTTCCTTTTTCCTGTTAGTCTTGTATTGGGGCCATTGTAACTATTTCTCTCCTGATCACTAATGGAGGTATTGCCTTCATTCGTGGATAAGGCGGACCTGACTGAACAATGTCTGTTCTGTGAGTCTTTTCTCATCGGTTTCCTAAATTGTCAGCGATATATTCTGTTATTGTCATAATCAGTCATGTCCCGAGTAAATTTTTTCATTTTATTTTGCTTTTATTTCTTTCTCCCATTTCTTAAGGTCTTGTTCAATTTCATTAATATGGTTATCAAGAGTTTCCTTGTTCATGTCGTTTGCTAAAGAAGATTCAATTTTAGCAATTTCCTCATCAATATTTCGCAGCATCCTGTTATGTTCATTAATTATTTGAATAAAAGTAAAAGAACAAGTAGAAGCCGCCTCTTTCCATCTCTGTAATAAATCTTCATTATCTAAGTTAAAAGTAGGAAACAATTGTATTCGTAAACCTCTGGGTATGATCTTACGTGTTAAATAATTGTCGAGAGATGTTACGGTCCACCACATCTTGGTTTTTTTTTTTGTTTTTTTAAAGTGCATTTTTGTATGTTTTTATAGTTTCCCTATTTACAAGTGATATTTCATTGCAGTCAAGGGAAGCTCGCTGTCTAAAGATTTCTGAGGCCTTAAGCAGGCTTTACACGCTACAATATATCTAACGATGTGTCGGCGGGGTCACGTCGTAAGTGACGCACATCCGGCATCGTTAGTGATATTGTAGTGTGTGACACCTACGTGCAATCATGATTGTACGTTAAAACATTGATCGCATACACGTCGTTCAATTTCTAAAAATTGAACGTCCGGTTGTTCAATGTTCCCGAGGCAGCACACGTCGCACCGTGTGACACCTCGGGAACGATGAACTGCAGCTTACCTGCGTCCCGCGGCACCCGCCGGCTATGCGGAAGGAAGGAGGAGGGCGGGATGTTTACGTCCCGCTCATCTCCACCCCTCCGCTTCTATTGGCTGGCCGCTGTGTGACGTCGCTGTGACGCCGAACGTCCCTCCCACTTTAGGAAGTGGAAGTTCGCCGCCCACAGCGAGGTCGTCCGGCAGGTAAGTACGTGTGACGGGGGTTAATCGTTTGTGCGACACGGGCAACAAATTACCTATGCCGCACATACGATGGGGGTGTGTGCAATCGCATACGAGATCGCATATGTGATTGCAACGTGTAAAGCAGCCTTAAGTTTTCCAAATTTGTTCCTTAGTTGTCATATACATCTTCAATTTCTATTGATATCGGGATATTCTGTTACAACAAACAAAGGAATAGTAATGCTAAATCATAAAGATCCCCTAATAAGGTGCTCAAAAAACACTATCAAAATTTCAAAAAGCTCCCATGAACAAATAACAGGCATGAAATTACTCATAAGAGTCAAAACACCATACGAAAAATGTAAAAAAAATAAAAAATCTTTTATTACAAAAATATTTTAAAAATATAAATATTATGATACTTTATTATTTCTGGGAGCAAAAAAATGCTTAAAAAGACAGGGATATTCCACAGAGGCATATGACGAGGAGAATAAATACCAGAGGGACCACTAAAGGTTATAAATAAATAGCCATCAAATGACAATGAAAAAATGAACAAAGTACCAATAAAAGAATTAAATTCACTGCATTTCTATTATTAAAGTTCCAATAGCAGATATTGATCTAATAGTAAGGTGTATAGTGCTCAAGAAGAAATGCTGCAACAGAGACTGCAAAGATGAAGTAGTTAGAGAGGGATATTAAATACCTAGGAATAGGGTTCATGGAGCTCGTCAGCCTGATGCGCGTTTCGTATTGCGTTAGACTTCCTCGGGGGAGGGGATAGTGAAGCGAATAAGTGTCGGTTGTAGAAAACCAGCTATTTATGCAGGAGAAAGTGTAAAACCGGCGCGGATGAATTTCTAATTTGCCGCCTGGACATAGCTGGATATGGCGGCGGACAAGTCATGTGACCAGTCCCCGTATCACGTGACTTCCGGCTGTCGGTCGTGGAACGCAAGCACGGCCACTGTTCAGGAAGACACTGTGGTCAGTGCCTGATGCCCGATATGCTGGCGGCTAAGGAAGTAAACGAGGGGGTAACACACCTGTGCGCACATCCGGATGTGTAAGTGGGAATTATGTCTAATGCAAAAGGTTTTTCAAGGACGGATAAAAAAAAAATACACTAACATTAGTAATGCGATGTTATACAAAAAAAGTATGAATGCAGAAACTGTATGAAATACAGTGAAAAAAAAATATACGAAAAATTAGTATAAAAATATGTATGAATGAGGTGAATGTGTAGAACAATATGTGGGGAAAAAGCAATTATAAAATGTGTATGAGAAGAATTAAATATTGTACATGAAATACAGTATGACAAAAAAATGGAAGGGTAATGGCGGACATTAGAAAGAAAAATGTGTAAGAGAGTCAGTGTATGTAAAGAAGTGCCAAAGAAGTGTGTGAAGTGTAATTCATGCAAAATATTGAGTGTATGAATATATGCGACAAATGGATGAAAGTGCAAAAAAGTGTGTAGTATGTGACGTGTGTGCGGATGAGCTTGCAGGAACATGAATACTGTAATAAAATTGATGAAATTGAAAAATAAACAATAATCCCAACTACAAGGATATATATGTATATATGCAATTAAAGGATTAAAGTGCAAAAATGTATAGTATGTGAGATGTGTACGGATGAGCTTACATGAATACTGTGATGTATGTGATAAAAAATTAACAATAATAGATCCCCACCACTGGAATAATAATAAAGTATTGGATGAATGTATTCAAGAAAAAAATCCAAGCAAATAAGAAAAAAATTAAAAGTCCATGCTGCTGTGTAATATCCCCATTATGCTTCATGTCACCCATGCTGTAGTGTAATATCCCTCATTCTGCTGTGTAATATACCTCATTCTGCTATTTAATATCCCCCATGCTGCTGTGTGATATCCCCTACGCTGCTATATAATGTCCCTCCCCCCTGCTGCTGTATAACGTCCTCCATGCTGCTGTGTAATATCCCCTATTCTGCTGTCCAATATCACCCATGTTGCTGTGTAATATCCCCCATATTGCTGTGTAATATCCTTGTCACAGGCTCCTTCTTCGATATCACACAATCAACAGAGAGAGAGATGGGTGAACAATCCAAAGAACATTTATTCCAAGCAAGTCAAAAGGTCCATAAAATATTCCACCACACACAGGGTAAAATAGTCCATGAACATGGATATAGTCCAGTAAGGGATAAATGTCCAGGTCTCTCTGGGGAGCCTCAGCTTCTCCCACAGAGGATCAATCTTCCTGCTTGTCTCTTGTAGTTCTCAGGCAGAATGAATAATACCTCAGAGGTGGAGAGAGATTGGGTGGATCCCAGGCCCCCTCCCCTAGACTTAGGGACAAAAACCCGGTAGGTGGTGACTAACTTGCAAACAGGACAAATAATACATAGAATGGACAGAGCACCACACCTAAAATACAAACCTACACAAAATGATACACAACCCCCCATATCACTCTATCACTATCCCCCATTCTGCTGTATAATGTCACCATGTTGTTGTGTAATATCCCCCATTCTGCTTTATAATGATTCCCAAGAAAACCGCAAGATGAACATTAAATCATGAGTGATCTTGACATGTTTCGGACCAGTACATATAAACAAAAAGTCCGTAATTATAAATAACCTATACAGCCTATGATATCGGGTTTATATGTCAGACAAATACCTGAGTGAGAGAGGTTTGAGGGTGTGACCATTATTAGGGATAAAAAACAGGTGTGAATAATATTAACTCAATGGACTGAAAATGTAAAAACAGAATGAAGTGGAGTAAAGTAAAAAAAATGTATAATGAAATTCCTTATCCAGGAATGAAAAATAAAATAAAATGAAAAGAATGTGCAAAGTGTATGTGTATTGTGTATGATTTCATGATTAATCTGAAAGAAAGTAATAAGAAATATAGAAAATACTTTCAAATATTATGTAAAGAAGGAAGCCAAACTGTTGGATAAGGACCATTTCTTGTCCAGGAGAAAACTAGGCCTATAGAATATGGGAAAAAAAAGGTATTAAATTAAAATATGTTTCTGCGTTGTTATGATGGATCAAAAATTTCTGTTTTTAGACCTTAAATTCTAGAGATTGTTTGTGCTTATGTAGAAAAAAGGAAAGGTTTAGATCATATTTTATAATTGAGAAAGGTGTGATGGGTATAATTTATAAAGAGCAGTGTGGCATTTTTAGTTTATTAGGGAGCACAGTTGCAGTCATAGTATATAAGTGAGGACGGTGTGGTGGGAATATTTTATAGGAGAGGATAGTGTGGAGGCCATGTACGTTAAGAGGGATTGTGTGCAGTAATATTCTTTTGCGGGGAGCACAGTGAGGAGTAATTTTTTTTTTTCCAGTCCACAGCATAGGGCTTATTTATGGCACAGCATTTGTAGGTATTGTTATTCAGGAACATTATAATGACATTGTTATTTTTCGGGGCACCATGGTGAGATGTGCTGCAGAAGACCGGAGAAGAGGGAAGTCTGCAGAGACGAGCTGTGGATGCTAAGTCATCATTGAGTCAGGAACATAAGAAATCAGCGATCTGTAAGTGAATTATCACAAACCTTACCCTACACTAACATTTACTTAGGTTTAGGGGTAAAAATGAAGCAGAGAAGGCATGAAGGTATGGACCCAGCACCAATTCCAGTAAAATATAAAAAATTTCTTTATTAAAGCATGTTAAAATTCGCGGAAGAAAACCGCAAGGTGAACATTAAATTATGGGTGATCTTGACGTGTTTCGGACCAGTACATAAAAACAAAAAGTCCTTAATAATAAATAACCTATAAAGCCTATGATACCAGGTTTATATGTCAGACAAATGCCTGAGTGAGAGAGGTTTGAGGGTGTGACCATTGTTAGGGATAGAAAACAGGTGTGAATAATATTAACTCAATGGACTGAAAATGTAAAAACAGAATGAAGTGGAGTAAAGTAAAAAAAATGTATAATGAAATTCCTTATCCAGGAATGAAAAATAAAATAAAATGAAAAGAATGTGCAAAGTGTATGTGTATTGTGTATGATTTTATGATTAATCTGAAAGAAAGTAATAAGAAATATAGAAAATACTTTCAAATATTATGTAAAGAGGGGAGACAAACTGTTGGATATGGACCATTTCTTGTCCAGGAGAAAACTAGGCCTATAGGATATGGGAAAAAAAGGTATTAAATTAAAATATGTTTCTGCGTTGTTATGATGGATCAAAAAATTCCTGTTTTTAGACCTTAAATTCTAGAGATTGTTTGTGCTTATGTAGAAAAAGGAAAGGTGTATGACCTATTTAAAGATTTGTGGGTATCAATAAAATGACAAAGTCCAATAGTTGTAATTATTTACTACAAAATTGTTATAAACTAATTCCCATAAATCAATTAATAATTATTCTACCTATATGCATTCATTAATATAAATTCTAGGGGGACCTGCAGGGTAAAAAAAAAAAAAGTGATTATATTTCATCTGCAAATTATAAATTGGATCATATCTGGTGGTAATTAATTGCAGAATAGAACCCAAAAGGTATTTTTAAATGATAAAATGGAAATCTGAATGAAAATGAAGCCCTAATGGTTGCCTGGTGTCTAATTTAAGGATCCATTTGGCCTCTGCGTATAGTAAAGCTGCAAACCAGTCACTCCCTCTTAGTGGTCTGGTAACGTGTTCAATATCTGCCACCTTTAAGGCCCCTTTCACACGTCAGTGATTCTGGTACGTTTGTGCTTTTTTTTTAAACGTACCAAAATCACTGACATACGCAGACCCATTATAATGAATGGGTCTGCTCACACGTCAGTGATTTTTCACTGCACGTGTCTCCTTGCGGCGTACCCGTGTGTGCGTGATTGCCGCACGGAGACATGTCCATTTTTTTCTGGCATCACTGATGTCCCACGGACCACGCAGTGGTGTGATCCGTGAGACACGTGCCAGAAAAAAACGTGCTTTTAAAATAAAAAACATTTTTACTCACCCGGCTTCAGCGACGCTCTCTGCAGCCTGTTATGCCTGCTGCTTCAGAGCCGGCTCATTACTGTCGCGCATATTCATGATGCGCGACACAGCCGACCCGGAAGCAGCTGCTGCGGAGGTCAGCGCCGGCCGGATGCTGCACCGCGGGAGCGCGCACAGGTGAGTTGATTTCTAAATGCAATCACGGGCCACGGAGAACGGAGCCCGGATTGCACTTAGACAACCCACGTGTGCCGTAATTCACGGCACACGGAGGGACATGTGCGTGTTTTACACGCCAGTGAAAAACGTCAGTGTTTTTCACTGACGTGTGAAACGGGCCTTAGGAGGTGAAAACCCCATCATGTAAATCCTGAAAATGTATAGTGAGCCCCAATGAGGAGCGTTTTTTCTGCATATTGCCTGCTGTAGTAATTGATGATTCTGAAGGGGTTCTAATGTGTTCTAATATGCATGTTCTAAGAGATCTGGATGTACATCCTATATAATTTTTATTGTAGATAAGGCAAGAGGCTCTATATACAACACGTGATGATGAGCAGTTGATAAAAGAAGTGATCTTGAAAATTTCCCCATTGGCTCCTGGAAACTGTTTCGTACTATGCATGTATTAGCATAGACCACATCGTTGTGACGCGCATGGGAGCCTTTAGTGCTCAACCATGTTTTGCTGGGTTTCACAGCTGTGTATAAGCCAGGTGATATGATGTTACCTATAGTTTTAGCTTTTGAAGCCACAATATTGACACCTTGTGAGAGTTTATGATTTAATTCTCTATCCTGCTGTAAGAGAGCAATGTATTGTAAAAAAATTGTTTTGATGTTGAAAAAATCCCGGCTATATGGGGTGGAAAAGGTAACACGTTCAGTATAGGTATTATTCTTAGATTTATCCCTCAGTAGATCATCACGTGACCTAGTTCTAGAGATGCTTAGTGCTCTATTCAAAGAATGGTCGGTATACCCTCTCCTTTTCAACCTACTCCTGATGTTCTTGGCTTCTGTGGAAAAGGAGGTTTCAGAGGAACATAGCCTCTTGGCCCTGAGGAATTCGCCTACCGGTAAATTGAGTAGAGTGTGTGGAGTTTGACAACTAACCGCATGTAAGGTGGTGTTTCCACTGATCTCTTTCCTGTACAGAGTTGTCTCGATATCATCTGTATTGGAATTACCTGATAGTTGTATGTCAAGAAAAGGGGCAGAATGGGTAAAATAGATTAACTGAAAACCGCAGATTCAAGTTATTGTTGTTCAGATATGTGCTCAATGATTTGATAAACTCCTGTGGAGTGATATCTGTTTTATGATCACAGATAAACATCTGGTCACCTATGTACCTAGCGTACATGTGTGACCAGATGTGTGTGAGGAATGGATTGTTTGCGGTATGTATGTATTGTTCTTCCCAGTATGCCATGTATAAGTTTTCTAGAGCGCATGACAAACTAGCTCCCATAGGGCATCCTGTGGTTTGTATATAATATATTCCATTAAACTGTAAGAAATTATGTTTAAGTAGATAACCAGTTACTGTAAGAATAAATTCTTTATGGATGTCATCCAGGGTGCTATATTCATCAAGATGGAAAAATAGGGCTTGTAAAGCTTCTTCATGGGGAATACAGGGATAGAGTGAAACTACGTCGCTAGTAATCCAAAAGGAATGTTCAGTCCATTTTATCTCCCTAAGATTCTGGAGGAGGCTTTTTGTGTCCTTTATGTATTCGACGGTGTGCTTCATGAGCGGTTGTAAAATATTGTCTAACCAATCTGAAAGGTGGCTGGTTAGCGATCCCGTGCTAGCAGCAATGGGTCTTAACAGAGGGGGGAAGGTATCCTTGTGAACTTTGTGTAGACCCTGAAAGATGGGGAAAATGGGAGTATCCACCATGAGGTATTTCTAGGTTTTCTTGTTTAGAATCCCCCAATTATAACCTTGTTGTAGAATATTCTGTTATTTGGTAGAAAAAATATTTGTTGGGTTCCCATTCAAACACCTTTAGGTAGAGTTGTCATTTAGTATGGTGGTTGTTTCTCTTTCATAAAGAGTTTTATCTAAAATGACCACTGATCCACCTAACCAGCGGACCACGAGCACCCCTCGGATTTTGTGGCATAAGAAAACAGGTGAGCTGAACAATAATTTTTTAGGGGAAAAAATGACCGGAGTGCTTCTTTAAAGGGAACCTGTCACCAGATTTGGTGATTATAAGCTGCGGCCACCACTAGTGGGCTCTTATATACAGCATTTTAACATGCTGTAGATAAGACCTCAGGCCGCTGTGCAGAACATAACAATCACTTTATAATACTCACCTAAAGGGCGATGCGGTGCAGACTGGTCGGATGAGTGTCTCCATTCTCCAATAGCAATGCCTCCTCTTTCGGCCATCTTTGTCCTCCTTCTTCTGAATCCTGGGTGCATGATGCATTCTACGTCATCCACAGTAGCCGGCATTGAGGTCCTGCACAAGCGCACTACAATTCTTTGATCTGCCCTACTCGGGGCAGATCAAAGTGCTCCTCAAAACGTAACTAAACTTTTGGGAGAATTTTTTGTTTTATGCCCAATAATTTTGAGCAGATTGGTGAGGAATCTGTTCTTGAAACTCCCCAAAATAGCTGAAAAGCTCTTTTAGAAGAGCACACACAGCACAGAGCGAATGCTGCAGAATGTAGTCCTGTCTCCGTGCACTTCTAAGGGGTCTTTTGAGCAATTCACAGGGGTCTCAGGACCCAGACCCACATAAATGTGCTCAGAATTAATGTACCTAAAACATAGAAGATATCTCCCAAAAATTAAGGTATTTTTTAAATGTTTAACAGTACTATGGTTCCTGTATTGTCCGCAGTCCGATGATGGCTGGTAACAAATCCTGGTATCTCCTTATTACAGTTACATACATACTAGGAGCTGCAGTTTCATGCCAGATAATTTTATGTTGGGTTAGCTTTAGTTCTGGTGACGTAGTAGCGATTTGAGCTTGATTTTGGTAATGTAGTCATGTACCAATGATGGTTCTGGTGATGTAGTAGTGATTTTAGCTTGGTTCTGATTATGCATTCGTATACCAATGGCGGTTCTGGTAATGTAGCAGCAGTGTGCAGATCGTGGTTCTGGTGATGTAGCAGTGTGCAGATGGTGGTTCTCGTGATGTAGTAGTGATTTGAAGTTGGTTCTGAAGATGTTGTCATCTACAGATTGTGGTTTTGGTAATGTTATCGTGATTTGAGGTTGGTTCTGGTGATGTATTTGTGTAGATGTAGCAATATTTAATTTATTAGATTTAATAGTAGATCATTATATCTCCCACACACTATAGATAGGTGTCCCATCATGCAGCTGGCAGTTATCCTGCCTGACTCTCCCATACACTATACACAGGTGTCCCATAATGCGGCTGGCAGCTGTCTCCCTGATTCTCACAAACACAGGAGCGTTCACTTTGTTGAGTGGTCGTGTTCTCTGAGACAGATGCTACTACACATCTCTGGCAGTGGCTCACCTCTTAGAGAGAAAAGGATTCACAGTCCAAAATTAGACCTGCTGGGTCATCACTCCTCTGACAATCAGACTGTCGGCCGAGCTTGTCTATCTCCGGGTTCAGCCAACTGTAGTCTGTGTACAAGCGCCTTAACTACTCAATCTGAAGGGAATGTGAACGGTTTGGGTGTGTGCACACCATGGCCTTTAAATATCTGTGAATCTATTGAGTTTTTCAGGAGGAGGACAGGTTAGGAAACACTGGCATCTTTTGTAAATTGAAATTGTTTTAAGTACTAGTCAGCGACTTTTTGGTGACAACAGCATGAAAAATGGTTCAAATACCTGTTTTAACCACTTAGTGTCTTTGAAAACCTGAAGCTGTTAAAATAAGCAAAATAGAACTGAACGTATGCGCGGCAAGTGCAGATCTTCATTCCTATGGCGTTTAGCACTTTTTCAAGTGTGTTAGAGTGGTGTCTTAGATGTCGCGTGCACAAAATCATAATTTTACGTTGTCAGTAAAGGGTGCGACCACATAAAGTGTCTAGGGCAGCATGACGGCCAAATACAGCCCTGCCCATGCTACTGTGTAATATCCCCCATTCTGCTGTAAAATGTCTCCAATTTTGTTAAATAATATCTCCCATGCCGCTGTGTAATATCCCCCATTCTGCTTTGTAATATCCCCCATGTTGCTGTGTATTTTCTACCATGCTACAGTGTAATATCCCTCTATTCTGCTGTATAATGTCCCCCATGTTGCTGTGTAATGTCCCCCATGCTGCGGTGTAATCTCCCCTATGCTGCTGTGTAATATACCCCTATTCTGCTGTATAATGTCTCCCATTCTCCTCTGTCATGTTCCCTATGCTAATGTGTAATGTACCCAATGCTGCTGTATAATGTACCCAATGCTGCTGTGTAATTCAGCCCCATGCTGCTGTATAATGTACCCAATGCTGTTGTGTAATATACCCCATTCTGCTGTGTAATGTCCCTGCTACTGCTGTGTAATGTTCTCCATGCTACTGTGTAATATCTGCACTCTGCTGTATGTCTCCCATGCTGCTGTGTAAAATCTCCATTTTGCTGTGTAATATCCCCATACTGCTGTGTAATATCCCCAATTATGCTGTGTAATATCTCCCATGCTGCTGTGTAATATATCCCATGCCACTATGTAATATCCCCCATGCTGCTGTGTAATATCCCCATTCTGTTTTGTAATATCAAGCATTCTGCTTTAAAGTGCCCACCATGCTGCTATATAATGTCCACAATGCTGCTGTGTACTATCCCCCATTCTTCTGTATAATATACCCCATGGTGCAGTGTAATAAACTGTATTCTTCTGTCTTATGTTCCCCATTCTACTGTATAATGTCCTCCATGCTACTGTGTAATATCTGGCATTCTGCTGTATGTATCCCATGCTCCTATGTAATACCCCCATTCTTCTGTATAATGTCTCTCATGCTGCTGTGTAATATATCCCACTTTTTGCTTTGTAATATCTCCCATTCTGCTGTATGGTGTCCCCAAATCTTTATGTGTAATGTTCCCCATGCTACAGTGTAATATCCCCTTTTCTGCTGTATAATATCCCACTGGTTCCTGTGTAATGTTCCAAAAGCTGCTGTGTAATGTTCCCTTTGCTGATGTGTAATATCCCCTATTCTGCTGTATAATGTCTCCCATGTAGCTGTGTAATTTCCCACATGCTGTTGCGTAATGTTCCCCATGCTGCGGTGTAATCTCCCCTATGCTGCTGTGTAATATACCCCCATTCTGCTTTATAATGTCTCCCATGCTCCTCTGTCATGTTCTCTATGCTGCTGTGTAATGTACCCCATGCTACTGTGTAATGTCCCTTATGCTGCTTTTTAATATGCCTCATTCTGCTGTACAATGTTTCGCATGCTTCTGTGTAATATCCCCTATTCTGCTGTGTAACGTCCTCCATGCTACTTTTTATTATCCGCCATTCTGCAGCATGCCTCCCATCTTTCTGGTGTAATATCCACATTCTGCTGTGTAAAGTCTCCCATGCTCTTGTGTAATATCCCCCATGCTGCTGTGTAACATCCCACATTCTGCTTTGTAATATCCCCCATTTTGCTGTATAATGTCCCCCATGTTGCTCTGTAATGTTCCCTATGTTACTGTGTAATATACCCCAAATATGTTGTATAATATCCCCCATGCTGCTTTGTAATATCCCCTTTCTACTGTATAATGTCCCTCATGCTGCTGTGTAATCTCCCCCATTCAACTGTATAATGTTCTTCATGTAGATATGTAATATCCCCACGTTCTGCTGTATAATGTCCTTCATGCTACTGTGTATTATCTGCCATTCTGCAGCATGCCTCTCATCTTTCTGTGTAATATCTGCATTCTGCTGTATAATGTTTCCCATGCTCTTATGTGATATTCCCCATGCTGCTGTGTAATATCCCCATTTCGCTGCATAATGTCACCCATGCGGCAGTATAATATCCCACATTCTGCTTTTTAACCCCTTCACGACTGGCCGATTTTTCGTTTTCCGTTTTTTTTTCGCCATTTTTCTTCTGAGACACGTAACTTTTTATTTTTCAGTCAATATGGACATGTGAGGGCTCATTTTTTGCGGAACGAGCTGTACTTCTAAATGAAAACATACGTTTTACCATACAGTGTACTGGAAAACGGCAAAAAAATTCCAAATGCATAAAAATTGCAAAAAAGTGCAATAGCACTATTGTTTTTGAGATATATTTTATTCACTGTGTTCACTGTATGGTAAAACTGATGTGTGGGTGTGATGCCTCAGGTCAGTGCGAGTTTGTAGACACCAAACATGTATAGGCTTACTTTTATATAAGGGGCTAAAAAAAATCAGAAGTTTTTCTGCAAAAAGTGGCAAACGTTTTACGGCATATTCCGTGACCCGTAGTCTTTCATCTTTCAGGATCTATGGCTCAGTGATAATATACCCCATGGGGCAGTATAATAAACCCTATTCTGCTGTCTTATGTTCCCCATTCTACTGTATAATGTCCTCCATGCTACTGTGTAATATCTGGCATTCTGCTGTATGTATCCCATGCTCCTATGTAATACCCCCATTCTTCTGTATATTGTATAATGTCTCCCATGCTGCTGTGTAATATATCCCACTTTTTGCTTTGTAATATCTCCCATTCTGCTGTATGGTGTTCCCAAATATTTCTGTGTAATGTTCCCCATGCTACAGTGTAATATCCCCTATTCTGCTGTATAATATCCCCCTGGTTGCTGTGTAATGTTCCAAAAGGTGCTGTGTAATGTTCCCTTTTGCTGATGTGTAATATCCCTTATTCTCCTGTATAATGTCTCCCATGTAGATGTGTAATGTCCCACATTCTGTTGCGTAATGTTCCCCATGCTGCGGTGTAATCTCCCCTATGCTGCTGTGTAATATACCCCCATTCTGCTTTATAATGTCTCCCATGCTCCTCTGTCATGTTTTCTATGCTGCTGTGTAATGTACCCCATGCTGCTGTGTAATGTCCCTTATGCTGCTTTTTAATATGCCTCATTCTGCTTAACAATGTTTCCCATGCTTCTGTGTAATATCCCCCATTCTGCGGTATAACGTCCTCCATGCTACTTTTTATTATCCGCCATTCTGCAGGAATCCGATCGCTCTGCACTATCTGCTGATCACAGCTATACAGCTGTAAACAGCAGATACGGTCACTTCCTGCTTCACTGGCCTCCGGTAAAAGTAAAACTGAAAGTGGTTCATGTCTAGCATAGGAGTCATCACATGACCCTGTGCTACCATGACAACCACCGGAAGTCACGTGACATGTCACGTGACTTCCGGCATCGGGCGGTAAGTAAAACTTTACAGCTATCGCATTTATAATGGCGCTGTCACATATTGACAGCGCCATTTTCAGGGGTTAAACGGCACGAGCAGATAACGATTCTGCTCGTGCCTAGCAGGCACTCATCTCAGCTGTGAAAATCAGCTGAGATGTGTGCCGATCACGGCATGCTGCCGCCGGCAGACCGTGGGCAGTAACGTTATGACCGCTAGGACGTAAAATTACTGCCCGTGGTCGTTAAGGGGTTAATGTCCCCCATGCTGCCGTGTAATTTCTCCTGTTGCTGCTGTATAATGTACCCAATGCTGCTGTGTAATTTCCCCCATTCTGCTGTATAATATCCCCATTGGTGCAGTGTACTTGTTTCCATTTTGCTGTGTAGTGTCCCCCCTGCTGCTGTATAATGTCCTCCCTGTTTTTTGTAATATATGCCATTCTGTTGTATGTCTCCTATGCTGCTGTATAATATCACCATGCTGCAGTGTAATTTCCTCCATTCTAATGTATAATGTCTCACATTTGGCTCTGTAATATACCCCATTCTGCTGTATAATATACCCCATGGTGCAGTGTATTTCTTTTCCATTCTGCTGTGTAATGTCTCCCTCTGCTGCGATATAATGTCCTCCAAGGTATTTTGTAATATCTGCCATTTTGCTGTATGTCTTCCATGCTGCTGTGTAATATCCCCATGCTACTATGTAATATATTCCATTATGCTGTGTAACATCCCCCATGTTGCTCTGTAATGTTCCCCATGTTGCTGTCTAATATCCCCAATTCTGCTGTATATTGTCCTCCATGTTGCTGTGTAACATCCCTCATTCTACTTTGTAATACCCCCATTCTGCTGTATAATGTCTCCCATGTTGCTGAGTAATGTCCCCCATTATATGTATATTGTGTATATTGTCCCTATGCTGCTGTGTAATTTACCTCATGCTGCTGTATAATCTACCCAATGCTGCTGTATAATATCCCCATTTTGCTGTGTAATATCCCCCATTCTGCTGTATGTCTTTGATGCTGCTGTGTAATATGCCCATTTTGCTGTGTAGTATTCCAATGCTGCTGTGTAAAATCTCCCATTCTGCTTTGTAACATAGCCAATGCTGCTCTGTATTATCCCCCATTCTGCTGTGTAATATCCCCAATTTTGCTGTATAATAAACCCTTGGTGCTCTGTAATATCCCCATTATGCTTTGTAATATACCCCATTCTGCTGTGTTATATCTCCCATGCTGCTGTGTAATATGCCCCATTATGCTTTGTAATGTCTCAATGTTGCTTTATAATGTTCCCCATGTTGCTGTGTAATGTCCGCCACGTTATCTATATATATATATATATATATATATAATTGCCTTATTCTGTCTGTCTGTCTTTCTTGCTCCAAAATGAGTTATTACAGTGACAACCGTCGCATTGGCCACGCCCCCACATGCATTGGCCGTTTGGCTCCGCCCGGCCATGCCCCCCTCACGCATTGGCCGCTTGGCCCGGCCACGCCCCCCACACGCATTGGCCTTTTAGCTCGGCCTGGCCATGACCCCCGCACACTGTGCCCGCTTGGCCACGCCCCCAGCACACTGTGCCTGCTCGTCCACGTCCCCACACACTTTGCCCACTCGTCCACGCCCCCACACGCTTTGCCCACTCGTCCACGCCCCCCTCACGATTTGCCCGCTCGGCCACGCCCTCCACACACATTGGGCACCTATACACCTCCCCTCAGGACTTCTCCTATTATACTCCTCCCCCCAGGACTACTCCTATTAGACACCTTCCCCCAAGGACTACGCCTCCTATTATACTCCTCACCTCCAGGGCTACTCCTCCTATTAGACTCCTCTCCCCCCAGGGCTACTCCTCCTATTCTCCTCTCTCCCCAGGACTACTCTTCCTATTAAACTCCTCTTCCCCAGGACTGCTCCTCCTATTATCCTCCTCTCTCTTCAGGACTACTCCTTTTATTATACTCCTCTTCCCCCAGGACTGCTCCTACTATTATCCTCCTCTCTCCCCAGGACTACTCCTCCAACACACACACACTGCACAAAACATACCTCCCCCAAAACACACACACACACCCCTGTTGTGAATGTCAGTTATGCTTTGGCTGCTGTGAGGCTCCCTCTTGTGGCCAGGAATGGTTTGGACAAAGACCAGGTGTGTTGAGCAATGGCCGTTTCAATTGCTAACTCCCTGCTTATTTAAACCCTGGTCTGATAGCAGGCTATGCCGGATGTCAGTTGTTCTTTGTTCACCAGCCTGCTTCATCCTGCTCCAGACCACATCTACCCCAGATAAGTGCTTGACTCTTTATTTTTGTTTGGTTCTTTTTGTTCTTATCTGAGTTTGTCATTTGCTGTGGTTGTTTTCAGTTTAGTTGCATGCAGGGATCTTCCCTCTCAGTTGCTTAGCTGGAAAGCTCCCTGCAGCTATGTTTGGAGTATTGCTCCTATAAGTCCATGTGTTTGTTGCTTCTTGAATTTGTAATGGCTCCTGATTTCTGTTCATTGGTATGACAAGAGCGCCTGGTATAGGACAGAGTTCAGATCTAGCGATCTGAGGGTTTTTTTTGTACTATCAGGTTGTTGGATTTTTGCAGGGTTTTTCTCTGGCCACCATCAGTCCCTTTCCTGTCCTGTCCTATTTAGTCAGTAGGGCCTCACCTTTTGCTAATCCTATCATCTATCTGTGTATTGTGTTTTCCTATATCACCGCAGTCTTTGAATGTGGGGGGGCTTGCTATTCTTTATCTATTTTCTGAGTCAGAGAGTTATTCAGCTTTCCTTCCTTTAGGATAGCTAGTTCTTCGGCTGGGTTCGCGGTGCACAGGATGTTAGTTCACCCCTCGGCTACTTCTAGTTGTGATGGTTAGTAAGGGGATGGCGGTCAGATTAGTTGCCAATGCTCTTGTCACCTTTTACCAATGATTTATGGTTGTCTTTCATGGTTCAGGATCATAACACACCCCACACACACACACCACACACACACACCCCACACACAGCACCCCACACACACACACACACACCCCACACACAGCACCCCCCCCACACACACACCCACACAAACCGCACAACACTCACAGCACCACATACACACAGTGCTCCACAAACAACGCAACACACAAACAACACCGCTCTCTCACACCGCCATACCCAGACAACACCCAGAACATTTACAGCGCCCTTCACAAACACTTGGTAACTACACACAACAACATCTATATATATAACAAAAATTATATATTAACTACACAATAAATTCTAGAATACCCGATGCGTTAAAATCGGGCCACCTTCTAGTATTGTAATATTCCCCTACTGTGCCTTATAATATCCCCCATGCTGCTGTGTAATGTCCCTTATGCTGCAGTGTAATATACCCCATTCTGCTGTATAATGTCTCCCATGTTCCTCTGTAATCTTCCCCATGCTTCTGTGTAATTTCTCCCATGCTGCTGTATAATATCCCCAATGCTGCAGTGAACTATCCCCCATTCTGTTGTGTAATGTCCCCCCTACTGCTGTATAATGTCCTCCTTGCTACTGTGTAATATCTGTCATTCTGCTGTATGACGCCCATGGTTTTGTGGAAAATCAACATTATGCTGTGTAATATATCCCATGCTGCTGTTTTATATGCCACATTCTGCTGTGTAATATCGCCCATTCCACTTTGCAATATCCCCCATTCTGCTGTATAATGTCCCCCCATGTTGCTATGTAATGTCCGCCATGTTACATTGTAATATACCCATATTCTGTTGTATAATGTCCCCCATAATGCTGTGTAATATCCCCCATGCGGCTGTGTAATGTCCCCTATGCTGCTGTGTAATATCCCCCATTCTCCTTTGTAATATCCCACATTGTGCTGTATAATGTCCCACATGTTGCTTGGTAATATCCCCCATTCTGCTGTATATTGTCCCCATGATGCTGTGTAATTTCGTCCCATGCTGCTGTATAATATACTCAATACTTTGTTGTAATATCATTCATTCTGCTGTGTAATGTCTCCCATGAGGCTCCAATGTGAGGTTTGTGGGGAGGGGGCAGGCAGAGGTTATAGTCTGGGGATTGTGGGGGAGGGGCAGGATTAGGCTATAGTCGGGATTGCGAGGGAGGGGCAGGCATAGGATATAGTCGGGATTGCGAGGGAGGGGCAGGTAAAGGCTATAGTCTGGGGATTGCAGGGGAGGGGCAGGTAGAGGCTATAGTCTGGTGATTGCGGGGGGAGGGACAGGCAGAGGCTAAAGACTAAGGATTAGGCGGTCTGTTATTGTTGTCTGGGGATTAGGGGGCCTATGACTCTAGACAGTGCAGTGGTTGGGGAGCTGGGGCTGTTAGTATAGTCTTAGAGTTAGGGGGTCTATTGTGGTAGGAGGGGTGTTTAGGGAGCCTATTGCTGTAGGAGGGAGGTTTATGGAGAGTATCGCTGTAGGAGGTGGGGTTTAGGGTCCTATTGCTGTAGGAGGGGGGTTTAAGGGGCCTATTGCTGGGGGGTTTAGGGGGACTATTGCTGTAGAGGGCGGTTTGGGGAGCCTATTGCTGTAGAAGGGGGCTTAGGGAACCTATTGGTGTAGATGGGGGGGTTTAGCTTGCCTACTGCTGTAGAGGGGGGTTTAGGGGTCCTATTGCTGTAGATGGTGGGTTTAGGGAGGCTTACAGAGTGAAAAATAGTGCAAAGGATAAAATCGATGGGGAAAAGTGTAAGGACTCAGTATGTTGGGGTTCTCAGTATGGAGAGTGGTAGATGTAGAAACTTGGTACTCAAGATCAAAGTGAACAGTGTTTTTTATTGTGAAGAACTTGTAGGACCAGCACAAGTACAGATATTTCGATCAAAAGACCTTCATCAGTGCGTGCAGAGCGTCTTCAGAAAGTACAGTCATATGAAAAAGTTTGGGCACCCCTATTAATGTTAACCTTTTTTCTTTATAACAATTCGGGGTTTTGCAACAGCTATTTCAGTTTCATATATCTAATAACTGATGGATTGAGTAATATTTCTGGATTGAAATGAGGTTTTTTGTACTAACAGAAAATGTGCAATCCGCATTTAAACAAAATTTGACCGGTGCAAAAGTATGGGCACCTCAACATAAAAGTGACATTAATATTTTGTAGATCCTCCTTTTGCAAAAATCACAGCCTCTAGTCGCTTCCTGTAGCTTTTAATGAGTTCCTGGATGAAGGTATATTTGACCATTCCTGTTTACAAAACAATTCCAGTTCAGTTAAGTTTGATGGTCACCGAGCATGGACAGCACGCTTCAAATCATCCCACAGATGTTCAATGATGATCAGGTCTGGGGACTGGGATGGCCATTCCAGAACATTGTATTTGTTCCTCTGCAAGAATGCCTGAGTAGATTTCGAGCGGTGTTTTGGATCATTGTCTTGAAATATCCATCCCCTGCGTAACTTCAACTTCGTCACTGATTCTTGCACATTATTGTCAAGAATCTGCTGATACTGAGTTGAATCCATGTGACCCTCAACTTTAAGGCTATGTGCCCACGCTACAGGATTTACCGCGGATTTACCGCGGATTTTGCCGCGGATTTACCGCGGATTTGCCGAAAATCTGCAGCAGCAGCACTTCCAAGCCATTTCAATGGCATTTTGGAAATGCTGTGCCCATGCTGCGGATTTTTCCGCGGCGGATTTGCCGCGGATTTTGATGCGGAAAAATCTGCAGCATGTCAATTGTTTGGTGCAGATTTGGTGCGGATTTTTGGCTTTGAATGGGAAAAAAAAAAAAAAAAAAAATCCGCATCAAAATCCGCGGCAAATCCGCGGTAAATCCGCGGCAAATCCGCGGCAAATCCGCGGGTGCGGATTTGCCGCGAAAGTCGCGGATTTTCAGGCAAAAAAATCCGCAGGGACATTCTAGCGTGGGCACATAGCCTAACAAGATTCCCGGTGCCAGCATTGGCCACACAGCCCCAAAGCATGTTGGAACCTCCACCAAATTTTACTGTGGGTAGCAAGTGCTTTTCTTGGAATGCCGTGGTTTTTTTGCCTCCATGCATAACGCCTTTTTGTATGACCAATAAACTCAATCTTTGTTTCATCAGTCCACAGGACCTTCTTCCAAAATGTAACTGGCTTGTCCAAATGTGCTTTTGCATACCTCAGGCGACTCTGTTTGTGGCGTGCTTGCAGAAACGGCTTCTTTCGCATCACTCTCCCATACAGCTTCTCCTTGTGCAAAGTGCGCTGTGTTGTTGACCGATGCACATTGACACCATTTGCAGCAAGATGATGCTGCAGGTCTTTGGAGGTGGTCTGTGGATTGTCCTTGACTGTTCTCACCATTCTTCTTCTCTGCCTTTCTGATATTTTTCTTGGCCTGCCACTTCTGGGTTTATCAAGATCTGTACCTGTGTTCTTCCATTTCCTTACTATGTTCCTCACAGTGGAAACTGACAGTTTAAATCTCTGAAACAACTTTTTGTATCCTTCCCCTGAACAACTATGTTGAATAATCTTTGTTTTCAGATCATTTAAGAGTTGTTTTGAGGAGCCCATGATGCCACTCCTCATAGGAGATTCAAATAGGAGAACAACTTGCAAGTGGCCACCTTAAATACCTTTTCTAATGATTGGATACACCTGCCTATGAAGTTCAGAGCTCAATGAGCTTACAAAACCAATTTAGTGCTTTAGTAAGTCAGTAAAAAAGTAGTTAGGAGTGTTCAAATCAAGAAATTGATAAGGGTGCCCATACTTTTGCACCGGTCAAATTTTGTTTAAATGCGGATTGCACATTTTCTGTTAGTACAATAAACCTCATTTCAATCCAGAAATATTACTCAGTCCATCAGTTATTAGATATATGAAACTGAAATAGCTGTTGCAAAAACCTAAATTGTTATAAAGAAAAAAGGTTAACATTAATAGGAGTGCCCAAACTTTTTCATATGACTGTGTAGTAGCATGGCGAGCGGCGTAGCCCGGTATGACATCGTGTCCACCGCTGTCTATGTGGCAGTGATGTGCTTGTGCTGGTCCTACAAGTTCTTTATAATAAAAAGCACTATTCACGTTGATCTTGAGTGCCAAGGTTCTACAACTATTTGATACGGTTTGGGACCCTACTTGTGCACTACCCCAGAAGTGACGTGTGTATCAATGCATTAAGTATAGAGAGGGGGAAGGATTGGGAGCTCATCGAAAAGGAGCTCGCATGGGGATTCAGTATGAACAGGCGCAGCGTGAGGTCTCAGTACAGAAACGGGGCAGCATGGCTGGGCTCAGTATGGAGTGGAGCAATGTAGGGGACTCAGTAAGAGACGTGAGGTAGTGTAGGGGTGCTCAGCATTAGGGCTCTTTTCCACTACATCGCTAGTAATCCAAAAGGAATGTTCAGTCCATTTCATCTCCTTAAGATTCTGGAGGAGGCTTTTTGTATCCTTTCATGTAAACGACGGTGCGCTTCATGAGCGGTTGTAAAATATTATCCAACCAATCTGAAAGGTTGCTGGTTAGCGATCCCGTGCTAGCAACAATGGGTCTTAACGGAGGGGGGAAAGGTGTCCTTGTGAACTTTGGGTAGACTCTGAAAGATGGGGCAAATAGGAGTATCCACCATGAGGTATTCCTAGGTTTCTTGTTTAGAATCCCCCAATCTTAACCTTGTTGTAGAATATTCTGTAATTTGAACGAGGACCCAACAAATATTTTTTCTTCCAAACGCCTTTAGGTAGAGTGGTCATTTAGTATGGTGGATATTTCTCTTTCATAAAGAGTTTTATCTAAAATGACCACTGATCCCCCCCTGACCAGCGGACCACGAGCACCCCTCGGATTTTGCGGCATAGGAAGAAAGGTGAGCTGAACAATAATTTTTTAGGGGAAAAAAATGACCGGAGTGCTTCTTTAAAGGGAACCTGTCACCAGATTTGGTGACTATAAGCTGCGGCCACCACTAGTGGGCTCTTATGTACAGCATTCTAACATGCTGTAGATAAGACCCCAGGCCGCTATGCAGAACATAACAATCACCTTATAATACTCACCTAAAGGGCGATGCAGTGCAGACTGGTCAGATGTGTGTCTCCATTCTCCAATAGCGGCGCCTCTTCTTTCAGCTATCTTTGTCCTCCTTCTGAATCCTGGGTGCATGATGCATTCTACGTCATCCATAGTAGCCAGCATTGAGGTCCTGCGCAAGTGCACTACAATACTTTAATCTGCCCTATTCAGGGCAGATTAAAGTGCTCCTCAAAAAGTAACTAAACTTTTGGGAGATTTTTTTGTTTTATGCATAATAATTCTGAGCAGATTAGTGAGGAATCTGTTCTTGAAACTCCGAAAAATAGCTGAAAAGCTCTTTTAGAAGAGCACACACAGCACAGAGCAGATGCTGTAGAAAGTAGTCCTGTCTCCTGAGCCGTGCACTTCTAAGGAGTCTTTTGAGCAATTTACGGGGGTCTCAGGACCCAGACCCACATAAATGTGCTCAGAATTAATGTACCTAAAACAGAAGATATCTCCCAAAAATTAAGGTATTTTTTAATTGTTTCACAGTACTATAGTTCTGATATTGTCCGCAGTCTGATGATGGCTGGTAACAAATCCTGCTATCTCCTTATTATTGTTACATTCATACTAGGAGCTGCAGTTTCATGCCAGACAATTTTATGTTGGGTTAGCTTTAGTTCTGGTGACGTAGTAGTGATTTCAGCTTGGTTCTGATTATGCATTCATATACCAATGGCGGTTCTGTTAATGTAGCAGTGTGCAGATCGTGGTTCTGGTGATGTAGCAGTGTGCAGATGGTGGTTCTCATGATGTAGTAGTGATTTGAGGTTGGTTCTGGAGATGTTGTCATATACAGATTGTGGTTCTGGTAATGTTATCGTGATTTGAGGTTGGTTCTGGTGATGTATTTGTGTAGATGTAGCAATATTTAATTTATTAGGTTTATTAGTAGATCATTATATCTATCATACACTATAGATAGGTGTCCCATCATGCGGCTGGCAGTTATCCTGCCTGACTCTCCTATACACTATACACAGGTGTCCCATCATTTGGCTGGTAGCTATCTTCCTGACTGTCCCATACACTATAGACAGGTGTCCCATCATGCAGCTGTCTCCCTGATTCTCGCATACACAGGAGCGTTCACTTTGTTGAGTGGTCGTGTTCTCTATGAGACAGATGCTACTACACATCTCTGGCAGTCGCTCACCTCTTAGAGAGAAAAGCATCCACAGTCCAAAATTAGACCTGCTGGGTCATCACTCCTCTGACAATCAGAATGTCGGCCGAGCCTGTCTATCTCCGGGTTCAGCCAATTGTAGTCTGTGTATAAGCGCTTTAACTACTATCTGAAGGGAATGTGAATGGTTTGGGTGTGTGCACACCATGTCCTTTACACATCTGTGAATCTATTGAGGTTTTTCAGGACGAGGACAGGTTAGGAAACACTGGCATCTTTTTTAAATTGAAATTGTTTTAAGTACTAGTCAGCGACTTCTTGGTGGCAACAGCATGAAAAATGGTTCAAATACCTGTTTTAACCACTTAAACCACTTAACCACTTTGAAAACCTAAAGCTGTTAAAATAAGCAAAATAAAACTGAACGTATGCGCAGCAAGTGCAGATCTTCATTCCTATGGCGTTTAGCACTTTTTCAAGTGTGTTAGAGTGGTGTCTTAGATGTCGCGTGCACAAAATCATAATTTTACTTTGTCAGTAAAGGGTGCGAACACATAAAGTGTCTAGGGCAGCATGACGACCAAATACAGCCCTGCCCATTCTGCTGTGTAATATCCCCCATTCTGCTGTAAAGTGTCTCCAATTTTGCTAAATAATATCTCCCATGCCGCTGTGTAATATCCCCCATTCTGCTTTGTAATATCCCCCATGTTGCTGTGTATTTTCTACCATTCTACAGTGTAATATCCCTTTATGCTGATGTATAATGTCCCCCATGTTGCTGTGTAATTTCCCCCCATGCTGCTGTATAATGTACCCAATGCTAATTTGTAATATCCCCCATTCTGCTGTGTAATGTCTCCCTTGAGGCTCCAATGTGAGGTTTGTGGGGGAGGGGCAGACAGAGGCTATAGTCGGGGGGTTGAGGGGCAGGCAGAGGCTATAGTCTGGGGATTGCGGAGGAGGGGCAGGCAGAGGCTATTATCTGGAGATTGCAAGGGAGGGGCAGGCAGACGCTATTATCTGGAGATTGCAAGGGAGGGGCAGCAGAGGCTATAGTTTGGGGATTGCGGCAGAGGGGCAGGCAGAGGATATAGTCTGGGGATTGCGGAGGGGCAGGCAGAGGTTATAGTCTGGGGATTGTGGGGGAAGGGCAGGCAGAGGTTATAGTCTGGGGATTGTGGGGGAAGGGAAGGCATAGGATATAGTCGGGATTGTGGGGGAGGGGCAGGTAGAGGCTATAGTCTGGTGATTGCGGGGAAGGGGCAGGCAGAGGCTAAAGACTAAGGATTAGGTGGCCTGTTATTGTAGTCTGGGGATTAGGGGGCCTATGACTCTAGACAGTGGTTGGGGAGCTGGGGCTGTTAGTATAGTCTTAGAGTTAGGCGGTCTATTGCTGTACGAGGGGTGTTTAGGGAGCCTATTGCTGTAGGAGATGAGGTTTAGGGGGCCTATTGCTGTAGGAGGAGTGTTTAGGGTCCTATTGCTGTAGGAGGGGGGTTTAAGGGGCCTATTACTGTGGGAGTGTTTAGGAGGGCTATTGCTGTAGAGGAAGGTTTAGGGGGCCTATTGATGTAGAGGGCGGTTTGAGGAGCCTATTGCTGTAGAAGGGGGCTTAGGGAACCTATTGGTGTAGATGGGGAGTTTAGGTTGCCTATTGTTGTAGAGGAGGGTTTAGGGGGCCTATTGCTGTAGATGGTGGGTTTAGGGAGGCTTACAGAGTGAAAGATAGTGCAAAGGATAAAATCGATGGGGAAAAGTGTAAAGACTCAGTATGTTGGGGTTCTCCATATGGAGAGGGGTAGATGTAGAAACTTTGTACTCAAGATCAATGTGAACAGTGGTTTTTATTGTGAAGAACTTGTAGGACCAGCACAAGTATAGATGTTTTGGTCAAAAGACCTTCATCGGTGTATGCAGAGGGTCCTCAGAAACTATAGTAGTGTGGCGAGCGGCGTAGCCCGGTATGACGTGGTGTCCCCCGCTGTCTATGTGGCAATGATGTGCTTGTGCTGGTCCTACAAGTTCTGTATAATAAAAACCACTATTCACGTTGATCTTGAGTGCCAAGTTTCTACAACTATTTGATACGGTTTGAGACCCTACTTGTGCCCTACTCCAGAAGTGACGTGTGTATCAATGCATTAAGTATAGAGAGGGGGAAGGATAGGGAGCTCATTATCGAAAAGGAGCTAGCATGGGGATTCAGTATGAACAGGGGCAGTGTGAGGTCTCAGTATGGAAATGGGGCAGCATGGGTGGGCTCAGTATTTAGTGGAGCAATTTAGGGGACTTCGTATGAGACGTGAGGTAGTGTGGGGGTGCTCAGCATTAGGGCTCTTTTCCACTTGTGTACCGCTTCCGATGCGAGAGCTTTGGAAGCGATATGCTAATGACCCTCTGCTGCGAGCGTCAGCTGAGGGTCATGCAACTGTGATGCGATCTTTCGATTGCATCACAGGAGCGGATTAGATGGGGGAAGCACTTTCTCCTCCACTGTCTGTTTCTGCGTGCACTGCAGTGGGATGTTGGGAGTGCGTGAGCTGAGATTCATTGCAAAACGCAGCATGCTGTGATTGCACCAAGAGCACGATTCGTGTGGAGAAATAACAGGGAAGAGGAAACTGGCTCATTGATTAACACTGGTGCGAGTGCAATCCGATTTTTTATTGGATTGCACTTGCACATGCAAATCGCAGGTGGAAACGAGCCCTTAGGCGTGAGATAGCATAGTGGTCTCTGTATCATGAGTGGGGCAGGCAGCATTTAAAGCGCTTTAAGAAGGAGCAGCATTAGTGGCTCAGTATGGAGAAGAGCAGTGTGAGAGCCCCATATGGATAAGGGCAGCATGCATGGGACATTGTGAGGAGGGGGCAGCATGATGTGAGGACAATATGCAGATCATATTTTATAATTGAGAAAGGTGTGATGGGTATAATTTATAAAGAGCAGTGTGGCGTTTTTATTTTATTAGGGGGCAGAGTTGCGGTCATAGTAAATAAATGGGGACGATGTGGTGGGAATATTTTATAGGAAAGGATAGTGTGGAGGCCATGTACATTAAGAGGGATTGTGTGCAGTAATATTCTTTTGCGGGGAGCACAGTGAGGAGTAATTGTTTTTTTCCAGTCCACAGCATAGGGCTTATTTATGACACAGCATTTGTAGGCATTGTAATTCAGGAACATTATAATGACATTGCTATTTTTCGGGGCACCATGGTGAGATGTGCTGCAGAAGACTGGAGAAGAGGGAAGTCTGCAGAGACGAGCTGTGGATGTGAAGTCATCATGGAGTCAGGTACATGAGAAATCAGCGATCTGTAAGTGAATTATCACAGACCTTACACTACACTAACATTTACTCAGGTTTAGGGGAAAAAATGAAGCAGAGAAGGCGTGAAGGTATGGACCCAGCACCAATTCCAGTAAAATATAAAAAAAAATTCTTTATTGAAGCATGTTAAAATTCGCAGAAGAAAACCGCAAGGTGAACATTAAATTATGGGTGATCTTGACGTGTTTCGGACCAGTACATAAAAAACAATAAGTTCTTAATCATAAATAACCTATACAGCCTATGATACCAGGTTTATATGTCAGATAAATGCCTGAGTGAGAGAGGTTTGAGGGTGTGACCATTGTTAGGGATAGAAAACAGGTGTGAATAATATTAACTCAATGGACTGAAAATGTGAAAACGGAATGAAGTGGAGTAAAGTAAAAAAAAGTATAATGAAATTCCTTATCCAGGAATGAAAAATAAAATAAAATAAGATGAAAAAAATGTGCAAAGTGTATGTGTATTGTGTATGATTTTATGATTAATCTGAAAGAAAGCAATAAGAAATATAGAAAATACTTTCAAATATTATGTAAAGAGGGGAGACAAACTGTTGGATATGGACCATTTCTTGTCCAGGAGAAAACTAGGCCTATAGGATATGGGGAAAAAAAGTATTAAATTAAAATATGTTTCTGCGTTGTTATGATGGATCAAAAAATTCCTGTTTTTAGACCTTAAATTCTAGAGATTTTTTGTGCTTATGTAGAAAAAGGAAAGGTGTATGACCTATTTAAAGATTTGTGGGTATCAATAAAATGACAAAGTCCAATAGTTGTAATTATTTACTACAAAATTGTTATAAACTAATTCCCATAAATCAATTAATAATTATTCTACCTATATGCATTCATTAATATAAATTCTAGGGGGACCTGCAGGGTAAAAAAAAAAAAAAAAGTGATTATATTTCATCTGCAAATTATAAATTGGATCATATCTGGTGGTAATTAATTGCAGAATAGAACCCAAAAAGTATTTTTATGTTCAATCTATTTTTATTGGAAATTATCAGAATTACAAAATAACAAAATATCGTCTTATAACGTCATATAACAAGTTATGTAGAGAAAGAAACTTGTTGAAGTTACATATACGTAGCATATCGAATCTTAGGCATTTCAAGACCATTGAAATATGTGTAATGAACAATAAACAATAAACAACAAGTTCGTGAATGTGCAGGTCCACAACATGCCGATGTAGGATCAGCCGAAAATACCATATGTATAAAGAGTTTGACAGTATAAGAGAGGAAAAAGATTAGGAGAAAAACGCAAGAGAGCGGTAGGTGAGAGTGTGGAAGGGATGGGGGAAAGAAAGGAGATGGACAAAAAAAAAGGGGGGGAAAGGGATGGGAGGTGGTGGTTCCTCTGAGGTCTACCTTTTTTTTTTAAAATAGCTTATGGAAGTCAGGTGAATCCCTAAACATTATCCACTCGTTCCAGGTCCTGTAAAATTTATCTCTGGTGTCTGCGCTCTCAGCCGCAAGCTCCTCCATCCTACAAATATTTGCCATCTCCATATACCACTCGGAAATAGGAGGGATTGTGGAAGTTTTCCAGTATCTAGGAATGGTGGAGCGTGCCGCCGCCAGGCAGAACCGCAGAATATCTCGCTTATGATATGTGATAGAGTGAGGTAAAATGGAGAGGAGTGTTACCTTGGGACAGTTCTCAACTGTTTTCCCAGATATGAGATGGTAGTTCGAGAGAACTTTCTGCCAGAACTGTTGTATTCCTTCACATTCCCACCAGATGTGCGTCATTGTGCCAACCTCCTGTCCACACCTCCAACACATCGCCGATACCGTAGGGAATATTGAATGAAGCTTAGCTGGAAATTGGTACCATCTCGTTAGGATCTTAAAATTTTTCTCCTGTGTGGCGCATGTAGCTGCTAATTTATGTGTGAACAAAAAGCATTTTTCCCATTCAGCTGGTGAAATACGTTGTTTCAGTTCACTTTCCCAAGCCAACTGGTAACCTCGTTTGCCTGCCGACCCAATTTCATTAAGAATGGTGTACAACTGAGAAACCGGGTGTTCAGGTTGTTCTTTTTTCGTAAACAGTTCTTCAATGGCATTACATGTGTCCCGAACTCGGCCGCTGAACCCCAGCGCGGCTACAAAGGCCTGCAGCTGAAAAAATTCCAACCACTTCTTCCCTCCGCCCAGATGCTGAGCTTGAAAAAATTGGAGGGTCGGTAACTTACCATCAATCAGGATGCTCCCCATCCGGGTATCCTCCTCTGCCCTCCAGCCGAGAAAGCTTTTTTGTCGATATCCTGGACGGAACGATGGAGTGGAGAATAAAGGTGTGAGAGGACCGCTGTGTTGTGTAGGGGATAACTTACTGGATATTTTATGCCAAACCTTAAGAGTATCTCTGGTGAATTCTGAGTACGGGCCCACTTCAGAGAGGTCAGTGATGGGTAGCCATGGAAGGTGTCTAAGTGGTATCTCCAGTCCCTCCTGCTCCACCTGTATCCACTGCTTGGAGACCCCGTGAAAGTGCCAGTCCACTAAGCGGGACATGGCCGCAGCATGCATATAGCCCCTAAAATTGGGAAGACCAGCTCCCCCCAGCGTCCTAGGGAGGGTCAGGGTGCGGAGATTGATTCTAGGCTTCAGCCTACCCCATACAAAACGAATGATAGCTGATTGAAGGCTACTAAAGTAGCTGGCGGGGGGGGAAATGGGGATAGTCTGAAAATAATATAAAAAATGTGGCAGGATGTCCATTTTCACCACATTCATTCTACCCATCCAAGATAGTTTTAAACCCCCATAAGATTTAAAGTTTTTAATTGTACTCTCCAGCAGTGGAAGGTAATTGAGCGTGTAGAGCTTCGAGATATCTGTCGGTATATGGATGCCCAGGTATTTGATGGTGGAAGGTCGCCATTTAAATGGGAAGTTGTTCCTCGCTTTTGTAACATCCTCCTGTGATAGCGAGATATTTAAGGCTTCGGATTTTGTGAGGTTAACTTTAAAGTTACTCAGGAGGCTAAATCTATCGAATTCTTTCATTATGGCCGGGCACGAAATATGGGGTTGGGAGACATATATTAGCAGGTCATCTGCATATAAAGCAATTTTATGGTGTTTATCGCCAATCTGAAGCCCCTTAATGTTTGTGTTTCCCCGAAGTGCGTTAGCTAAGTGTTCCATGACCACCACGTATAAGAGAGGGGATAAGGGGCAACCTTGTCTAGTCCCATTTCTCACCGCAATGGAAGAAGACAATGTCCCGTTAATTCTAACCCTGGCCGATGGATTATCATACAGGGCATTAATTTTCTGTAAGAACTTAGGTCCCAAACCCAAATGCTCCAGAGCTGTCCTCAGAAAGCTCCAATGGACCCTATCGAAGGCCTTTTCTGCGTCAATACTCAGAAGACCCAACGGGATTGACTTTTCCTTGGCTCTAGCAATAAGAGATAGGGTTTTGATCGTATTATCTCTTGCCTCCCGACCCTTAATGAACCCAACTTGGTCCAAGTTAATAACGGAGGGCAGGAGTGGGGTCAGCCTGTCAGCCAATAACTTGGAATAAAGTTTAATGTCTATATGCAAGATAGATATGGGTCTATAGTTTGAAGCTAAAGATGGGTCTTTTCCTGGCTTGGGGATCACGCTAATGTGGGCTTCCAAGGATTGTGGTGTTAGCCGCGACTCTCCGTCGATTGAGTTGAACGTTTTGGTCATAATCGGTGCTAATTGGTCCTTGAGTATTTTATAAAAGGCCGGGGTAAATCCGTCTGGGCCTGGAGACTTTCCCGAGGGTGTGCTTTTAATTACGTTATATATGTCAGATTCCAGAAAATCTCCCTCTAGTGCTTCCACCGCAAGGCTATCTAGGGGGGGTAGGGCCGTCTCCCGCACGTAACTCTTGATTTTCCCAATCAGGTCCGCTGGCCGTAGTTCCGAGTACTGCCCTTTGATATTATATAGGTCCTCGTAATAAGACCGGAAGGTTTCTAGTATTACTGTCGGGTCGTGTGTTTTTGTATTGCCTCTAGTAGTGATATAAGGAATATATGAGGTGTTAGCCCTGGGGTGTAAGAGACGCGCCAGGGGGTGGCCACATTTATCGGAGGATGTATAATAATAACCCTGGAGTCTCTCTCTGTGTCGGGAATACTTCTGGTCTAGTAGGTCCCTAAGCGTGACCCTCTTAAGGACCAGTTCGGCCAGGACTGTTGGAGTGCGTGTTAATTTATGTAAGTTTTCTAGCTCGTGAATTTGTGTCAGCAGTTCCTCCACCTCCTTTGCCTTTTCCTTTTTAATCCTGGAGCCATGTTTGATTAGTACTCCACGAAGGACACATTTTAATGCCTCCCATTGGATGGGCAGAGAAGTCTGATCAGAGCTGTGTATTTGCGTAAAGGAGTCAACTGAAGTTTTCAACTCCTCTAGGCAAAGAGTGTCCTTAAGTAGATTGTTGTTCAGTCGCCATGTCCACGAACGCTGGGGAAAGGATGGAACCTGAAGGGACACGTAAACAGGGGCGTGGTCAGACCAGAAAATTTCCCCAATGTCTGCTCTTGGGTTCCATGCCAGTGCCCCATGGTTCACCAAGAAGAGATCTATTCTGCTGTATGTATTGTGTGGTGGGGAATAATATGTATAGTCTCTACCTTGAGGGTTTAGAATTCTCCACACATCGATCAGCCGGAGGGCATGGAGGGTCCGGTTCAGGGCGCGAAATTCTCTGACCCGAGTGGTGTTCCGTCCAGATGAAGAGTCCAGGGCCGAGTTCATTGTAAAGTTGAAATCACCTCCGATTACTGTTGTTCCTTCTGCAAAAACAGCGAGTAATGCTAAAAGGGTTCTGCAATGAGAGATCTGATTAGTGTTGGGAAGGTACCAGTTTGCCAGTGTGAACAGAGAATTTGCTATTTTCAGTTTAAGAAAAATATATCGACCCTGTTCATCAATGTCTGAGTCTACTATAGTGTGCACCAGTTGTTTATGAAGTGCAATTGAGACCCCTTTTGATCTAGAGTCGGGGTTGGTGCTGTGAAACCACACAGGGAAAAATCTGTCTTTAAGTATGGGTACATGATCTTTTTTAAAATGTGTCTCCTGTAACATAAGGACGTGAACTTGTTTCTTATGCATGGAGTACAGGACCTGTGAACGCTTTTGAGGGGTGTTGAAGCCCCGTATGTTAATTGAACAGCAGTTAAGCGTAGTCATGTTGCTCTGGGGACCTCAGAGGATTAAAAAAAAAAAAAGGGGGGACAGGTGTTATCAAAAATATATATAAGACACTAGGAAGTGGGAAGGGGAAGAGGTCGAGAGGATTGGGTTCAGGGATGTACGTAGGAAAGTAGGGCTGGTATTATGCGGAAGCAAGAAAAGAAGAGAGAAGGAGAGGATAAGGGAGAAAGAGAAAAAGAACAAGAAAGAAGAAGAGAAGAGGAAAGGAAAAGAAAGAGAGTGAAGAGGAAGAAGAGGGTGTGTGAAAATATATAAATATATATCTAAGTATAGTACTCAACTGATGGGTCGGTATGGGGGAAAGATAGAATGTAGGAAGTTTGGGAAAATGAGATATATTATAGAAGTTTGACTATAAGTCAATAAATCCAAAAGGTGGGGGTCACTAATTTCTACTCCTGCCTGCAGCGAGTAGAGACCCAATAGGGGGGGGCTGTCTTTCCACTAGGGATTGGTTCCCTGCCAAACCAGCCCCAGGCCCAAATGCTTAATACGGTGACCCTTGATCTACGACCGGTCACCCAGGAACATCCACAGCCATGAAGTAAGCAAAGGTGAAAACAAAGACATAAACATGAACCATAAAATATGAAATGTGAAATATGATATATGCAATATCAGGCCAAACGGCCTGCTCTGGTAATACTCATATACGAGTATGGCAACATTTTACGATAGCATATTACATAGGCCATAAGTAGGTGTAGGAATCATATAGATACCGCCATCCTATCGAAATTCGTCGCTCAATGTAATTGATCAGGAGACTGTCCACAAAAGTGAAAAGCAAAAGACGTCCAAAATAAGGCCCTCCATTGGGGCTTACTGTATGGAAAGTTCCACAGAGAAAGCTCAGCGAGTGTCAGGAGGTGTAGGTCAATTCTAGGGTGTAGATGAGGTGTTAGATCTTCTGAATCCTCCTCTTTGAGGGGCATCCCTGTTTCTCTGGACACGAGGTCGTTGTGGGAGCGAAGGCATCAGGGCAGGCAAACTCTCCCCCCTTCTGTGTACCCTAGGCCAGTCCGCTGAAGGGATATGGATCAAAGGGATCTGTAGAGCGGCACAGAATTCCGGAATATCAGCTAGGTCACGGAGAACCCGTAGGGAGCCTGCCTGGCGTACCTGTAGCCTGAAGGGGAATCCCCACGAGTAAAGAAGATTTTCACGTTTTAAGACATCAAGAAGGGGTTTCAATACTCTTCGTTTTTGTAGAGTATGGCGAGAGAGGTCTTGCAAGAGCAGAATAGGCGTGCCTCTGAGTATAATTTGGCCCTTCTGGCGTGCTTTAGTTAAAATATCTTCTTTTTTCTTATATTTATGTATTTTGCATATGACATCTCGTGGGTTAGCACCTTGTGTTGGTTTTGGGCCTAGCGCCCTGTGAGCTCTGTCCAATTCTAGTTTAGCATCTGGAGGAAGATCTAATATCGAGTTGAACAGATGGCGCAGTGTTACATCAAGGTCCTGTGGGCTTACCGCTTCAGGGATACCCCTTATTCTGATATTGTTACGCCTTCCTCTATTTTCTAAATCGTCAAGTAGATCTGTCAGGTATTCAATTTGTGAAGCCTGTTCAGTTAGCGCCTGTTCCTGTGTGGTGATTTGTTGTGAAACCTTTTCTGTGAGGTGTTCAGATTTCTCCACTCTTTCTGTCAGTTTTTGCATGTCTCCTCTTATCGCGGATGATTCCGCCTTGTATGTGGCTTCCATTCTTGTAATATAGTTCTCCATCTCCTCCCTGGTAGGGATGGTCCGTATCCGTGCCTTTAAATCTTCCCATACTCCGTCATCTTGTTGAGAACCATTTTGTGGTGTTTCTCCTGTCAACCCATTGGCAGCAGTGGGCCTGAGTAAATGAGGGAGCAGTCCTCTTTCAGGGGAGGATGGTACAGTTACCATAGATGTTATTGTATATTGTCCATTTGACATAGTGGAGGTAGTGGCATCCATATTAGCATCTGGGGCCAAGAGGGTCTTATTATTCTCCTGCTGTATATTCCAGTTGATATTACTTTCAGGAGGGTGACAGTGACTCTCTTTATCTGAGCTGTGTGTCACAGCTACGGCTCCTGATGCCTGTCTTCCTGTGTTTCCCTGCAGGCCCGAGGATATATGCCTGGGATCCGTCTGAGGTATATTGGCTATGTCAGCCTCTACTGCAGGTGGGCCTTGAGAACCCCTGCCTGTGTTCCCCTCCCCTCCACTGGGACATCGCCGCTCTCCCCCTACCTCCGGTTGTCTCATATCTTGTGGCTCCATTCCTCCCTGCTTCCCCGCCGCCATCTTGCCTGAGTCATCTGTGTGCCGGTCCGTCTGAGGCGTCTCTCTTCTCCCCATCTCCTGCTTTGATCCGGAGGGTGGTGGGAACACTGCTGCATGTTCAGCGCTTTGAGCCCCGGTGTCCCGCTCTGCGTCCACTCTGTTTCTCCACGCTGTGGGGTTTGCAGGGGTAGCTGCCGCCGCCATCTTAGAGTTGAATCGCTGCTGCCCTAGGCCGGACGCGCTTCTCAGGAATCGCGTGATTCCGGGACTGCAGGGTGCCGGTAAGTCCAAGGCACGTCTGTTTTTGTTTCCCCTCCGTTTGGCCGACATTGAGGGTGTATCTGGCTGTGCACTATGGGGTTTTGTGGACCTGGGGCCGATCTCAGCACGGGAGCGATGTTATTCGTGTCTTCTCTCCTCCATGGCCAGGCCACGCCCCCCCAAAAAGTATTTTTAAATGATAAAATGGAAATCTGAATGAAAATTAAGCCCTAATGGTTGCCTGGTATCTAATTTAAGGATCCATTTGGCCTCTGCGTATAGTAAAGCTGCAAACCAGTCACTCCCTCTTGGTGGTCTGGTAACGTGTTCAATATCTGCCACCTTTAAGGAGGTGAAAACCCCATCATGTAAATCCTGAAAATGTTTAGTGAGCCCCAATAAGGAGCATTTTTTCTGCATATTGCCTGCTGTAGTAATTGATGATTCTGAAGGGGTTCTAATGTGTTCTAAAATGCGTGTTCTAAGAGATCTGGATGTACATCCTATATAATTTTTATTGTAGATAAGGCAAGAGGCTCTATATACTACACGTGATGATGAGCAGTTGATAAAAGAAGTGATCTTGAAAATTTCCCCATTGGCTCCTGGAAACTGTTTCGTACTATGCATGTATTAGCATAGACCACATCGTTGTGACGCGCATGGGAGCCTGTAGTGCTCAACCATGTTTTGCTGGGTTTCATAGCTGTGTATAAGCCAGGTGATATGATGTTACCTATAGTTTTAGCTTTTGAAGCCACAATATTGACACCTTGTGAGAGTTTATGATTTAATTCTCTATCCTGCTGTAAGAGAGCAATGTATTGTAAAAAAATTGTTTTGATGTTGAAAAAATCCTGGGTATATGGGGTGGAAAAGGTAACACGTTGAGTATAGGTATTATTCTTAGATTTATCCCTCAGTAGATCATCACGTGACCTAGTTCTAGAGATGCTTAGTGCTCTATTCAAAGAATGGTCGGTATACCCTCTCCTCTTCAACCTACTCCTGATGTTCTTGGCTTCTGTGGAAAAAGAGATTTCAGAGGAACATAGCCTCTTGGCCTTGAGGAATTCGCCTACCGGTAAATTGAGTAGAGTGTGTGGAGTTTGACAACTAACCGCATGTAAGGTGGTGTTTCCACTGATCTCTTTCCTGTACAGAGTTGTCTTGATATCATCTGTATTTGAATTACCTGATAGTTGTATGTCAAGAAAAGGGGCAGAATGGGTAAAATAGATTAAATGAAAACCGCAGATTCAAGTTATTGTTGTTCAGATATGTGCTCAATGATTTGATAAACTCCTGTGGAGTGATATCTGTTTTATGATCACAGATAAACATCTGGTCACCTATGTACCTAGCGTACATGTGTGACCAGATTTGTGTGAGGAATGGATTGTTTGCGGTATGTATGTATTGTTCTTCCCAGTATGCCATGTATAAGTTTGCTAGAGCGCATGACAAACTAGCTCCCATAGGGCATCCTGTGATTTGTAAATAATATATTCCATTAAACTGTAAGAAATTATGTTTAAGTAGATAACCAGTTACTGTAAGAATAAATTCTTTATGGATGTCATCCAGGGTGCTATATTCATCAAGATGGAAAAATAGGGCTTGTAAAGCTTCTTCATGGGGAATACAGGGATAGAGTGAAACTACGTCGCTAGTAATCCAAAAGGAATGTTCAGTCCATTTTATCTCCCTAAGATTCTGAAGGAGGCTTTTTGTGTCCTTTATGTATTCGACGGTGCGCTTCATGAGCGGTTGTAAAATATTGTCTAACCAATCTGAAAGGTGGCTGGTTAGCGATCCCGTGCTAGCAACAATGGGTCTTAACGGAGGGGGGAAGGTATCCTTGTGAACTTTCGGTAGACCCTGAAAGATGGGGAAAATAGGAGTATCCACCATGAGGTATTTCTAGGTTTTCTTGTTTAGAATCCCCCAATTATAACCTTGTTGTAGAATATTCTGTTATTTGGTAGAAAAAATATTTGTTGGGTTCCCATTCAAACACCTTTAGGTAGAGTTGTCATTTAGTATGGTGGTTGTTTCTATTTCATAAAGAGTTTTATCTAAAATGACCACTGATCCACCTGACCAGCGGACCACGAGCACCCCTCGGATTTTGTGGCATAAGAAAACAGGTGAGCTGAACAATAATTTTTTAGGGGAAAAAATGACCGGAGTGCTTCTTTAAAGGGAACCTGTCACCAGATTTGGTGATTATAAGCTGCGGCCACCACTAGTGGGCTCTTATATACAGCATTTTAACATGCTGTAGATAAGACCTCAGGCCGCTGTGTAGAACATAACAATCACTTTATAATACTCACCTAAAGGGCGATGCGGTGCAGACTGGTTGGATGAGTGTCTCCATTCTCCAATAGCAATGCCTCCTCTTTCGGCCATCTTTGTCCTCCTTCTTCTGAATCCTGGGTGCATGATGCATTCTACGTCATCCACAGTAGCCTGCATTGAGGTCCTGCACAAGCGCACTACAATACTTTGATCTGCCCTACTCAGGGCAGATCAAAGTGCTCCTCAAAACGTAACTAAACTTTTGGGAGAATTTTTTGTTTTATGCCCAATAATTTTGAGCAGATTGGTGAGGAATCTGTTCTTGAAACTCCCCAAAATAGCTGAAAAGCTCTTTTAAAAGAGCACACACAGCACAGAGCGAATGCAGCAGAATGTAGTCCTGTCTCCTGAGCCGTGCACTTCTAAGCGGTCTTTTGAGCAATTTACAGGGGTCTCAGGACCCAGACCCACATAAATGTGCTCAGAATTAATGTACCTAAAACATAGAAGATATCTCCCAAAAATTAAGTTATTTTTTAAATATTTAACAGTACTATGGTTCCTGTATTGTCCGCAGTATGATGATGGCTGGTAACAAATCCTGGTATCTCCTTATTATTGTTACATACATACTAGGAGCTGCAGTTTCATGCCAGACAATTTTATGTTGGGTTAGCTTTAGTTCTGGTGACGTAGTAGCGATTTGAGCTTGATTTTGGTAATGTAGTCATGTACCAATGATGGTTCTGGTGATGTAGTAGTGATTTTAGCTTGGATCTGATTATGCATTCCTATACTAATGGCGGTTCTGGTAATGTAGCAGCAGTGTGCAGATTATGGTTCTGGTGATGTAGCAGTGTGCAGATGGTGGTTCTCGTGATGTAGTAGTGATTTGAAGTTGGTTCTGGAGATGTTGTCATCTACAGATTGTGGTTTTGGCAATGTTATCGTGATTTGAGGTTGGTTCTGGTGATGTATTTGTGTAGATGTAGCAATATTTCATTTATTAGATTTAATAGTAGATCATTATATCTCCCACACACTATAGATAGGTGTCCAATCATGCGGCTGGCAGTTATCCTGCCTGACTCTCCCATACACTATAGACAGGTTTCCCATCATGCGGCTGGCAGCTGTCTCCCTGATTCTCACATACACAGGAGCGTTCACTTTGTTGAGTGGTCGTGTTCTCTATGAGACAGACGCTACTACACATCTCTGGCAGTGGCTCACCTCTTAGAGAGAAAAGGATTCACAGTCCAAAATTGGACCTGCTGGGTCATCACTCCTCTGACAATCAGACTGTCGGCCGAGCTTGTCTATCTCCGGGTTCAGCCAACTGTAGTCTGTGTACAAGCGCCTTAACTACTCAATCTGAAGGGAATGTGAACGGTTTGGGTGTGTGCACACCATGGCCTTTAAATATCTGTGAATCTATTGAGTTTTTCAGGAGGAGGACAGGTTAGGAAACATTGGCATCTTTTTTAAATTGAAATTGTTTTAAGTACTAGTCAGCGACTTCTTGGTGACAACAGCATGAAAAAATGGTTCAAATACCTGTTTTAACCACTTGGTGTCTTTGAAAACCTGAAGCTGTTAAAATAAGCAAAATAGAACTGAACGTATGCGCGGCAAGTGCAGATCTTCATTCCTATGGCGTTTAGCACTTTTTCAAGTGTGTTAGAGTGGTGTCTTAGATGTCGCGTGCACAAAATCATAATTTTACGTTGTCAGTAAAGGGTGCGACCACATAAAGTGTCTAGGGCAGCATGACGGCCAAATACAGCCCTGCCCATGCTACTGTGTAATATTCCCCATTCTGCTGTAAAATGTCTCCAATTTTGCTGAATAAAATCCCCCATTCTGCTTTGTAATATCCCCCATGTTGCTGTGTATTTTCTACCATGCTACAGTGTAATATCCCTCTATTCTGCTGTATAATGTCCCCCATGTTGCTGTGTAATGTCCCCCATGCTGCGGTGTAATCTCCCCTATGCTGCTGTGTAATATGCCCCCATTCTGCTGTATAATGTCTCCCATTCTCCTCTGTCATGTTCCCTATGCTAATGTGTAATGTACCCAATGCTGCTGTATAATGTACCCAATGCGGCTGTGTAATTCACCCCCATGCTGCTGTATATTGTACCCAATGCTGTTGTGTAATATACCCCATTCTGCTGTAAATCCCCCATGCTGCAGTGTACTCTCCCCCATTCTGCTGTGTAATGTCCCCGCTACTGCTGTGTAATGTTCTCCATGCTACTGTGTAATATCTGCACTCTGCTGTATGTCTCCCATGCTGCTGTGTAAAATCTCCATTTTGCTGTGTAATATCTCCCATGCTGCTATGTAATATCCCCATTCTGTTTTGTAATATCCAGCATTCTGCTGTAAAATGTCCCCCATGCTGCTATATAATGTCCACAATGCTGCTGTGTACTATCCCCCATTTTTCTGTATAATATACCTCATGGTGCAGTATAATAAACCCTATTCTGCTGTCTTATGTTCTCCATTCTACTGTATAATGTCCTCCATGCTACTGTGTAATATCTGGCATTCTGCTGTATGTATCCCATGCTCCTATGTAATACCCCCATTCTTCTGTATAATGTCTCTCATGCTGCTGTGTAATATATCCCACTTTTTGCTTTGTAATATCTCCCATTCTGCTGTATGGTGTCCCCAAATATTTATGTGTAATGTTCCCCATGCTACAGTGTAATATCCCCTATTCTGCTGTATAATATCCCACTGGTTCCTGTGTAATGTTCCAAAAGCTGCTGTGTAATGTTCCCTTTGCTGATGTGTAATATCCCCTATTCTGCTGTATAATGTCTCCTATGTAGCTGTGTAATTTCCCACATGCTTTTGCATAATGTTCCCCATGCTGCGGTGTAAGCTCCCCTATGTTGCTGTGTAATATGCTCCTATTCTGCTTTATAATGTCTCCCATGCTCCTCTGTCATGTTCTCTATGCTGCTGTGTAATGTACCCCATGCTGCTGTGTAATGTCCCTTATGCTGTTTTTTAATATGCCTCATTCTGCTGTACAATGTTTCCCATGCTTCTGTGTAATATCCCCCATTCTGCTGTATAACGTCCTCCATGCTACTTTTTATTATCCGCCATTCTGCAGCATGTCTCCCATCTTTCTGTGTAATATCCCCATTCCGCTGCATAATGTCACCCATGCGGCAGTATAATATCCCACATTCTGCTTTTTAACCCCTTCACAACTGGCCGATTTTTCGCTTTCCGTTTTTTTTTCGCCATTCTTCTTCTGAGACACGTAACTTTTTATTTTTCAGTCAATATGGTCATGTGCGGGCTCATTTTTTGCGGAACGAGCTGTACTTCTAAATGAAATCATAAGTTTTACCATACAGTGTACTTGAAAATGGCAAAAAAATTCCAAATGCAGAAAAATTGCAAAAAAGTGCGATAGCACTATTGTTTTTGAGAGATTTTATTCACTGTATTCACTGTATGGTAAAACTGATGTGTGGGTGTGATGCCTCAGGTCAGTGCGAGTTTGTAGACACCAAACATGTATAGGTTTACTTTTATATAAGGGGCTAGAAAAATCAGAAGTTTTTCTGAAAAAAGTGGCAAACGTTTTACGGCATATTCCGTGACCCGTAGTGTTTCATCTTTCAGGATCTATGGCTCAGTGATAATATACCCCATGGGGCAGTATAATAAACCCTATTCTGCTGTCTTATGTTCCCCATTCTACTGTATAATGTCCTCCATGCTACTGTGTAATATCTGGCATTCTGCTGTATGTATCCCATGCTCCTATGTAATACCCCCATTCTTCTGTATATTGTATAATGTCTCCCATGCTGCTGTGTAATATATCCCACTTTTTGCTTTGTAATATCTCCCATTCTGCTGTATGGTGTCCCCAAATATTTCTGTGTAATGTTCCCCATGCTACAGTGTAATATCCCCTATTCTGCTGTATAATATCCCCCTGGTTGCTGTGTAATGTTCCAAAAGCTGCTGTGTAATGTTACCTTTTGCTGATGTGTAATATCCCTTATTCTCCTGTATAATGTCTCCCATGCAGCTGTGTAATGTCCCACATGCTGTTGCGTAATGTTCCCCATGCTGCGGTGTAATCTCCCCTATGCTGCTGTGTAATATACCCCCATTCTGCTTTATAATGTCTCCCATGCTCCTCTGTCATGTTTTCTATGCTGCTGTGTAATGTCTCCCATGCTGCTGTGTAATGTCCCTTATGCTGCTTTTTAATATGCCTCATTCTGCTTTACAATGTTTCCCATGCTTCTGTGTAATATCCCCCATTCTGCGGTATAACGTCCTCCATGCTACTTTTTATTATCCGCCATTCTGCAGCAATCCGATCGCTCTGCACTATCTGCTGATCACAGCTATACAGCTGTAAACAGCAGATACGGTCACTTGCTGCTTCACTGGCCTCCGGTAAAAGTAAAACTGAAAGTGGTTCATGTCTAGCATAGGAGTCATCACATGACCCTGTGGTACCATGACAACCACCGTAAGTCACGTGACATGTCACGTGACTTCCAGCATCGGGCGGTAAGTAAAACTTTACAGCGATCGCGTTTATAATGGCGCTGTCACATATTGACAGCGCCATTTTCAGGGGTTAAACGGCACGAGCAGATAACGATTCTGCTCGTGCCTAGCAGGCACTCATCTCGGCTGTGAAAATCAGCTGAGATGTGTGCCGATCACGGCATGCTGCCGCCGGCAGACCGTGGGCAGTAACGTTATGACCGATAGGACGTAAAATTACTGCCCGTGGTCGTTAAGGGGTTAATGTCCCCCATGCTGCCGTGTAATTTCTCCTGTTGCTGCTGTATAATGTACCCAATGCTGCTGTGTAATTTCCCCCATTCTGCTGTATAATATCCCCATTGGTGCAGTGTACTTGTTTCCATTTTGCTGTGTAATGTCCCCCCTGCTGCTGTATAATGTCCTCCCTGTTTTTTGTAATATATGCCATTCTGTTGTATGTCTCCTATGCTGCTGTATAATATCACCATGCTGCAGTGTAATTTCCTCCATTCTAATGTATAATGTCTCACATTTGGCTATGTAATATCCCCCATTCTGCTTTGTAATATCCCCCATGTTGCTGTGTATTTTTTACCATGCTACAGTGTAATATCCCTCTATTCTGCTGTATAATGTCCCCCATGCTGCGGTGTAATCTCCCCTATGCTGCTGTGTAATATACCCCCATTCTGCTGTATAATGTCTCCCATTCTCCTCTGTCATGTTCCCTATGCTAATGTGTAATGTACCCCATGCTGCTGTATAATGTACCCAATGCTGTTGTGTAATATACCCCATTCTGCTGTATATCCCCCATGCTGCAGTGTACTGTCCCCCATTCTGCTGTGTAATGTCCCCGCTACTGCTGTGTAATGTTCTCCATGCTACTGTGTAATATCTGCACTCTGCTGTATGTCTCCCATGCTGCTGTGTAAAATCTCAATTTTGCTGTGTAATATCTCCCATGCTGCTGTGTAATATATCCCATGCTACTATGTAATATCTTCCATTATGCTGTGTAACATCCCCCATGTTGCTCTGTAATGTTCCCCATGTTGTTGTCTAATATCCCCAATTCTGCTGTATATTGTCCTCCATGTTGCTGTGTAACATCCCCCATTCTACTTTGTAATACCCCCATTCTGCT